>NC_045640.1:2699678-3021325 GCF_009829145.1 Chiroxiphia lanceolata
GGCAGGACAGCCTTGTCCAGGTGGGATAAGAGGTTGGGACCACTCCAGACCTGCTGATTTTTTTGTCTTATTAACATACACACACACACAAACACGGAGAGGATTCAAACAGCACCAGCGGGTCAATCCACACCGGATGCTCGGATTCACTTTGGGGTGGGGTTTAGAGGGCATGGGGGTGATTTGTTGAAGGTTGGACTTGATCTCAGAAGTCTTTTCCAACCTTATTCTCTGATTGAACCCAGGGATGTCCCCTGGGTTGGTCCTGAGCACACAGGATGATTTTCTTTTTGGGACAGTCACATCAAAGCCCAGCCCACCACATGCCACAGGGGGTTTTCAGGTTCTCCATTTACTCCTGGACCACATCTGAGCTCAAAGAGCTGAATTGTTCCTGCCCAGCTGTTGGCACATTCAACTTGTCCTTTTTCCTGGCAGCTCCTGGGCTCAGACACCCCTGTCACAGGCCCAGAGGGATTTCACTGGAGTGAGCAACAAGAGGCCACTTCTGAATCCTTCATGGTCATTCCCTGACCTCAACTGGGACTTGGCAACTCAAAAAACCCAAACAGAGCCCAGAGCCCCAACCTTTCTCCACTTGTTTCTGCAGGGTGTACTCTATGTTTGAGGAATTTGGGGGGAATCTGAGCCCAATTTTTTCCCCAGCTGTGCTTTCTGAACACAAGTCCCTGTCCTGCCTCCCCACGTGGAATTTAGGAGAGAAATAGTTTGGGATCAGGGTGGAAGATCCCCCCACAGTACTGAGCCCATCTCAGAAATACTGGGAAAACTCTCTCTCTCATCTGCTCTCTCTCCAGGTGACTGAAAATGTGAAAATCCTCATTTGCCCACTTTTATTCTTCAATCTGAGCACTTTTTGTTTGGTTTGATCTCATGTTTTAACTCAGCTCCATGTTGGATCTGTATTTATGGCTCCAAAAGAAATGTAGGCAAAAGCACCACTTTGATATCAACCTAAACCCTTTCCATCCTGGTGCCTTAACATGATGCCTCATACACAACCTCGAGCTGAGAAATCCCTAAGTCCCTGCTTGCCAGCAGTTGGAGAAGAGGATAACAGGGTACTGCTGCTTCCTTACTTTCCCCACAAATGTAATCCATGTTTGGAGAGGATAGGTCCCATCCCATGGACAGTTGTGCCATCAGCAGGCTCTTGGCTCACATTCCCAGACAGGCATTTTGCTCTGCCCTGAGCACATAAATACAATTTTAAAGCACCCTGGGGGAAATTATTTCTGGCAGTTTTCTGGGAGTCCAGGAATTGTTTTGCCTTTATGAGCTGTAGTGGCAGGAGCTCTGAGGTAAAATGGATCCAGGGGAAAACCCTCCACAAGACGAGCAGGAAGAGACCATTTGACATCCCTGCAGTGCCCCTGCTGTGGGAACCAGCCTGGTAAGGGAAGGGAAAGGATTTGGGAAAGGCTGAGCTCCTAAAAGGGCTGTTGGGGTGCAGAGGGTTTGGGATGAGGAAGGTGGAGATGGTCGGGAGACGGGGGAAGACTCTCATGGCAGAGGTTGGAATGAGATGATCCTTAAAGTCCCTTAAAACCTAAACCATTCTGTGATTCCATGATAAAGAGGCCACCAAAGCAGAGCCACACTGGACTCTGGCCATTCCACATGGGGATGTGGCACATTTTCCTGCTGTGGTACAGGGATGGAGCCAAGGGAATAAATGCTAAGTGAAAAAAAAAATGAAGAAACGCAGAATAAACGAAAAAATGCAGAATAAGCAGAAAATTAATAAATGTAGAATAAATTAGAAAACCCTGGGAGAAGATCCCCAGTGGGTCTGTGTGGTGGCAGGAGTCCCTGGAGAGATCCAGAGCAGCACACGTGGGGCTAAAAGCGAGTCGGCAAAGCCTTTGGAAGAGGGGGATGTTCCTACTCACCCTGCTCCCGACAGAGCCACAGCTCCACGGCTTCTGCAAGAGGCAGGTGGCCCCCACCAGCCTTGTCCCTTTTATCCACGTGCCAAACCAAGCCTGGCTTCCTTTTTTTGTTTGGTTTTTTTTTTTTTTTTGTTTTTTTTTTTTTTTTTTTTTTTTTTTTGCACCCTGCAAATGCCAGGAGGGCTAAAAATACCACCGAGCACCGAGGAACGTGCCAACGGCGCCACTGCCAAGCAGAGCCCCCGCAGCCCTGGCACTGCTGCCGAGCTCAGGGAGTGTTTGCAGGAGAGATAGAGGGGAGATAAGAGGCTTTCCCTTACCAGTGACCAGGGTTTGGCAGGGCAGCACGGCTGGCTCGTGCCCTTGTCCCCTCTCTGGGCAGGGGAGCTGCTCAAGGTGGGAAGTGCAGCTGGTTTGGGTGTTTTCTGGGTGATTCTGGGTATCTCCTGCCTTGGTTTTATTTCTGGGCATCTTTTCACTGCTTTCTTACAGTTATTTGAATGTCACCATCCTGGATTTGCACCTACAGGGATCTGGGGAAAGCCAGGAGCTGGTGGGGTTGTCCTTTCTCCCTCTCTCCTTAGCACCGCTTCAGCGTCTTGGGAGATATTCATGGAGCAATTCACACCTTTGCAACCATCTGCATCCACCCTCAGCTCACTGCATCCCTGACTTTCCCACTCTTCTGCAAAATTCCCTGTATCTGCAGGACTGGAAGAATTTTTATTCTGGATCTGTAACCCTTTTATTTTGCTTTGCAACCGTTGTACTCGGGATGGCGCCCTGGGAAGTCCCCCCTGCACATCAGGATTAAGGACACTGTCTCACAGAGGTGACCAAAAAATTGGAAACATGGATGTTGGAATATTGTTCTTTATTATTATCTGTGATCCACTAAGTGGCATCATATCCCTTGTTTCTGTTCACTCAACTCTGTCTCCAAATATTGAGAATTTTCTTTATCAAGCAGACAGGAAATAATAAGGGAGGAAAAATATTTGCCAGTTGAAGGGAAATGTATTTTTGGAAGAATTTTTTCCCACTTTTTTTTGGCTGGAAAAATAAAAGGAGAAAAAGATTACTTTGGGAAAGAAGAGAAACATTTCGTTTAAACTCCCTCCAGATCTCACCCCTCCAGGGGTCACTCCCTTTACCTGGGGTTTGGAATCCACGGATTCCTGATCCTTCAGGGTCTCTCCAACCCCTCTCAGTGCAGGGCTGGCTCTGTTTGGGATTTAGCAGCCGCTGTGTCATCAGGGTTCCAGCTCTGAGACCTTTTCTAATTTGCAGAAAATGGTTTCAAAATGAAATTTTCACAGCGAGCGGGTTTTGGCAGCGGGAGGTTGGCAAAGGAAGGGCCTGGATTTTGGGGAGAGAGAGAACGAGATTCCACAGCCCAGAGAGGTTTCCAGTTATCTGTGGCAAATAATGGGTCTAGTTTGGAATTAGTGACCCTGTGCTGGTCTCTGCCCAACCCAGAGAGCTCTGGGAACACTGCAGAAGGCTCTAGTGGGATTTACAACCCCTGGCTTGAGGCAGCTTTGGAGCCAAGATCAAGAGGAAAGGATGGGAGGAAACAGCTTCAAATTGCATCAGGGGAGGTTTAGGTTGGATATAAGGGAAAATGTCTGCATGGAAAGGGTTGTCCAGCCCTGGCACAGCTGCCCAGGGTAGGGGTGGAGTCCCCATTCCTGGAGGGATTTAAAAGCCCTGTGGATGTGTCACTTGGGGACAGGGGTCAGTGGTGGCCTTGGCAGTGCTGGGGGAATGGTTGGACTTGATGGGCTTAGAGGGCTTTTCCAGGCCAAACAATTCTGTGATTCCATGATGTGGCTCATCCATGCTCACCAAGGAACCAGCTGAGGATGGAGTTTGATCTCTGATATGCAGGAGTTTGTCACTGTCCTTGCTGAGCAACTCTTTTGCTGGATGACTAAAAGTGGAGAGATTTAGATTAGAACTCAGGAAGGAATTTTTTGGCTGTGAGGGTGGGGAGGCCCTGGCACAGGTTGAGCAGAGAAGCTGTGGCTGCCCCTGGATCCTTGGAAGTGTCCAAGGCCAGGTTGGACAGGGCTTGGAGCAACCTGAGCTAGTGGAAGGTGTCCCTGCCTATGGCAGGGGGTGGAATGAGATGATTTTCAATGTCCCTTCCAATCCAACCCAATCTCTGATTCCATGGTGTCTGAAGGGTGAACCAAAGCTTTTGCAATTGAAATAGAAGAGAAAACCTATCCCAGAGAGACCAGGACATTCATCAGGTGATGAACCACCACGAGTCACCACGGCTGGGCAGCTCTATCGACTACCCAACAGAGGCAGAGGGGTTTTGCAGGTGCTGCAGGAAAAGGTGAGCTTGCAGAGAGTGTTTGAGGGACCAGACATTGATGTGATCCTGTCTGGGAGCTCTCCTGAGTGTGCAGGCAGTCAGGGAGAACAGGACAACATTCCTCGCTTGGGGATTGAACAGTTCGTGAAGGATGAGCTTGGAGGTGGAGTTGGGATCAGAGGTGAGACAGAGGTGGCACAGAGGCTTTAGATGACAAACTCCAGTCACTCACCCCCTCCTTTCGTGGGAGGAATAGTGCAGACAGGTTCAGGATGCAGGAAGAGTTGACCTGACCACCCCAAGGAGCTAAAAATCCTCCTGCAGGGAGGTTATTTGGCAAGTGCAGTAGAGGCAAATCTGCATCAGAGGAGCCAGGATGAGAGGCTGTGGCTGTAACCCTGGGCAGGGACAAGGGCCCTGACGAGCTGCTGTGCTGGGTGGGTGGGTGGGAAATGCCAGGTGGGAAAATGCAGCTCCAGGGAGGGAGGAAAAGCTGCCCACACCAACCGAGGCTGCTGTGAGTTTGATCCTGAGCAGGAAAGGCCAAGCTCTGTATTCAGGGCGAGCTGGAGGTGGGTGTAGGGAGATCAGGCCTAGACAGATTTAATTGTGCTGTCCCCCACCTTGGTTCCATGGCATGGAATAAAATAGAACTGCCCCATGGGGTGAGACATCCCCACCCCTGAGCCTCTGCTCACCTTGCAGGGCAGGGAGAAGTTTCACACAGACAAAAGTATCTGTCTCTGAACCGACTCCGATCTCCCGCTCTTTGTTTCTACCCTGCAGAGCCATGAGAAACTTGGGATTCCGGGGCTGGAGTCGGACATGATGCCTCCAAGAGGGATCGGCTGTGGGCTCCTGACAAAGGCAGAGGGGTTGTGGCAGCACTTCTGCAGCCTCCCCACCTCGAGAAAGTCGTTTTCATTGTAACCTTCTGCTTTATTTGTGAAATCTTCCACGCTCAGGGAGTCTCTTGGCTCGAAAGCCAGGAGCTGGTTTTTGGGTTGCTTTTTAGGTTATTTAATAAAGCACTCAGCAGGAAGCCAGAATTTAAGAGATGGGAGGGAATTGCTCACCCTTCAGACACTGGCAGCAGGCCACTTTTCCAGTTTATTTCCCTGGAAAGAGGGGATGAGTAGATGGAAATGGAGCAAAGGCAGTATTTTTAAATTCTCCAGATAAGCACCTTCACCTACTGTAGGTCAGGGATGGCTTTTGAAGCCAACAGCCTTCCTCACCTGGCAGATCCTGAGCCCAGACCTGGCAGGGAAATCCAGAGCTGGATTTGGAACCAGCAGTGGGCTCTGTTTGAATGACAGAGTGAGGGAACCACAACCCAGATCAAAACACCCTGGGGAGGAGATGAGTTCACTCCTGACACTCAGACACTTCCAGAGTGTCCTTCCTGCATCTAAACCCCTTCTTTTCTCTGGAGTCTGCAACTTTCCAGCCTACAAAGGATGGCTGCTGGACACTGGTTACCCACCCTCTTGATTCCAAAGCCATTGGATAAATAGCCAAATGACCTTCAGCACTTTCCTAAAGGGGCTCCAAGAGAACTGGAGAGGGACTTTGGACAAGGGATGGAGGGACAGGACAAGGGAGAATGACTTCCCACCCATGGCACCATGTTTTAAATTGGAGGTCTCTCTAACTCTGTATTTTAAAGGTTTTTCTTTACAGTATTCATGAAGATAAGAAAGTGGGAGACCAGAAAAAAAAGAAATTGAAAACTGGGAGTTCTACTTTTTCATCCAAGGCTGTAAGATCATATTGGATCACGGAATCACAGAATGGGTTGGGTTGGAAAAGACTTAAAGCTCATCCAGTGTCATGCTGTGCCATGGGCAGGGACACCTTCCACTATCCCAGATTGCTCCAAGCCCTGTCCAACCTGGCCTGGGACACTTCCAGGGGCAGCCACAGCTTCTCTGCCCAAACTGGGACAGGGCCTCTCCACCCTCACAGCCAGGAATTCCTTCCCAATATCCCACCTAATAATCCTCTGGCAGTGGGAAGCCATTCCCCCCTGTCCTGTCACTCCAGGCCTTTGTCCAAAATTCATCTCCAGCTCTTTTTCAGGCCCCCTTCAGACACTGAAAGGCCACAATAAAGTCACCCAGGGAACAAAGCACAGGGATCTGGCACCTCCCAACCAAACACGAGCTCCTGCTGGGCAGAGCTCACCCATCTTTTCCAGAGAGCTGGAGCTGCTGTGGTGCCAAGGTGCATCCTAAGGAACAACAGGGGAAATAATGCCTCAGACACCCCTGTCACCAAGTTGCCTCCTCTTATGCATCACTGTCTTTGATGACCTTTTTCCAGAGCCTTCTCTTAATGAACAGTTATTTTTCTCAGGCTGAGGAGGGACGTGGGGCTTTCGACACTTCCCTTCGCTCAGAGTTTCCTTTGTTTTTCCTTTGCTTTGTTTTGTTATTCCTTTCAGGTGAAGACTTGAACCAGAAATGAATCAACTGTTTGTTTTTTTTTTTTTTCCCTCCTCCTTTTTTCCCCCTCTTTGTTGTTTTTTTGTTTTGATCAAAAGCACGAAACATCCCACAGAGCCTGGGCACTTTCTACTCTCTGAGCTCACAGGGCTGGCACCACGATGTGTTTGATGGGTTCCTAATAACACAGCAAAGAGCTGTCCCCTGGCCCTTGGCACCAGTGGGACACTGGAGGCTTTGAAGCCTGGGCAAGGATTTAACGGACATCACTGAGCTGGCCCCGTGTCACCGTGCTGGAGCTGTCAGGCTGCTGCAGACAGAGGAGAGGGACACTGTGAGTGACCTTTTTGTTTAGAGGGTGTTGGAGTAGTGGGAAAGAACAGTCAAGGATTATCAGAGGGATAGAGTAACTCTCCTGTGAGGAAAGGCTGAGAGAACTGGGATTGTTCAGCCTGGAGAAGAGAAGGGTCTTGGGTGGCCTTTCAGCACCTAAAGGGGCTCCAGGAGAGCTGGAGAGGGACTGGGGACAAGGGATGGAGGGACAGGACAAGGGGGAATGGCTTCCCACTGCCAGAGGGCAGGGATAGATGGGATACTGGGAAGGGATTCCTGGCTGTGAGAGTGGGGAGGCCCTGGCCCAGGTTGGGCAGAGAAGCTGTGGCTGCCCCTGGATCCCTGGAAGTGTCCCAGGCCAGGTTGGAACAACCTGGGCTAGTGGAAGGTGGCTCTGCCCATGGCAGGGAGTGGCACTGGATGGTCTTTAAGGTCCCTTCCAGCCCAAACCATTCTCATTTTATGATGATTCTGGGATTACAGAGCTTATGTGACCCCTGATGCATTTCCATGCTTTGCTAGAGGGGATAGAAGGAACCTTAAAACCCATCTCATTCCACCCCCTGCCATGGGCAGGGACACCTTCCACCAGCCCAGGTTGCTCCAAGCCCTGTCCAACCTGGCCTTGGACACTTCCAGGGATCCAGGGGCAGCCACAGCTTCTCTGCCCAACCTGGGACAGGCCCCCCCCACCCTCACAGCCAGGAATTCCTTCCCAACATCCAATGTTGGGTCATGTGGGGTTTGTGGATGCTGCTTGGGTTTTCCAAGGGTTTTTCCCCTTTAGAAGGACCATGTGTGTACTTGGTGCTTCAGTGCAATAGTCTGATTCCAGCTGGAGTCAGCTGTGGATCCAATATACTCCCCCCAGGACTGTTTTCATTGGATTGATTATCTTTGCTGGTGTAACAAGCAGCTCTGAAATCATAACTCTTATTCTTCATCCATCTCCACAGACCCATTAAACTTCATTGTAATCCCTAGGATCCCTGGAGCACAGGAAAATTAATAGCAGTGCCTGTGCTTTAACATTACAACCAGGCAAAACTCAGACATTCCTTTTTACTGGAAAGTTCAAATCTCTGGAAAACAGTGATTCAGAATTACCAGCTCTGAAGAAAACAGAAACCCTGAAATAATAAAAGTCCAGAAATCCTCTTTCTTGGCTATTTCCAAAACTGCACGTTGAGCCTCTCTAAGGGAGATCAGCCTCTTTTAATTTACTCTTAGTGTTGTATTAAAAAAAAAAAAACAACAAAAAAACAAACCAAAACAACCCACACCACAAACAGCTGCTGCTCTAATTAGCACAGAGTGAAACAGCTTCTTTTACCATCTAATTCCAAATGTCAAACAACTCCCAGCAGCAAGACACACCTCAGACAAGCAGATAAGATGTTTCATTAGAGCAGTGGCTGCTTTCAATATTGTGGAACACAGATAGCAGGCTAAAATAAAAGCAGAAAAATAAGGAGCAGGAGAGGGAGGCAGGAGGAGAAATCCTAGAGGAGGTTGGCACCCAGCTGCTGTCCCAGGAAGACCACTAGGTGCAATTCCCCCTCCCCGCTTTATTCTCTTTTTCTTTATTTTTTTTTTCTTCTGGTAAATCGATTGATTTCCAAGAGAAATTCTCGGTCCTGCCCAAACTTCATTTTTCCTGGGAAGTCCTGATAAACCTGCAGCCCACATGGATTCTCTGTTTTCTGGGAAGAACATGCAGCTCCTCTGCAGACCCTCAGGAGATGAGATGGTCCATTTTCTGCCCATTTTACAGACAAAGAAACAAGTCAGGTGCGACTTAATCCCTTCTTCAAGGGGTTGGAACTGAATGGTCTCTTCCAAGCCAAACCATTCCATGACTCTGTGATTAATCTGTGTTTAATCCCTGGCTCGTAGGAGCTGCAGCTCCTGAGCTGAGGAGTGTGAGCTTCGTAAACATTCAGAGGACAACCCCTGCTTCACAAAAAATCCCAGCTTAAGTTCATATAATCATAGTCAGGGGTTAAAACAAGAGCAAAGAGTGCAGGAAAATGGAAGAAATTGGAAGAAATTCCTCCCTGTGAGGGTGGGAAGGCCCTGGCACAGGTTGCCCAGAGAAGCTGGGGCTGCCCTTGGATCCCTGGAAGTGTCCAAGGCCAGGTTGGACGGGGCTTGGAGCAACCTGGGCTAGTGGAAGGTGTCCTTGCCCACGGCAGAGGGTGGGACTGGATGCTCTTTGAGGTCCCTTCCAACCCAGGTTGGAACCACAGAATTCAGGTGTGGCCGTGGGTTGAGCTGGAAGAGTGAGGGGGGACCTTTGGAAAGGGTCAGGAAGAATCCCACAGCCTGAGCACCTTCCTGCTCAGCACCACACTTTCCCAGATATTTTTTTTGGTCGGGGCTTTCTGCCAAAAAATGATTACAGGGATTCCTGATCTACTCCGACCTGCGATGGTTTGTGCAGGGGGTGTGGGCAGCGAGGGTCAGGGAGGGTTTGGCACCACAGATGGGGTGAAGAAAAAAAGGTAGGAGGAAGCAGCACACACGTGTTTGACTTGGCTGGAAGTCCTGGGAGAAGATGGGAAGCCAGCTGGAGAGTTCTCCCTGTGGGAGGTGAGGAGTTTTCTTGCCTCCCTCGGGTGTTTTTCACAGCTCCCCCAGGTCTGACAGACACAGATGGGTTCCATAGAATCACGGAATATCCTCAGTTGGAGGGACCCACAGGGATCACCCAAACCCACTCCTGCCCCTGCACAGACACCCCAACAATCCCACCCTGTCCCTCAG
Organism: Chiroxiphia lanceolata; assembly: GCF_009829145.1. Taxonomy (NCBI): domain Eukaryota; kingdom Metazoa; phylum Chordata; class Aves; order Passeriformes; family Pipridae; genus Chiroxiphia; species Chiroxiphia lanceolata. The sequence goes on from NC_045640.1 coordinate 2,709,464, forward strand.
AGCGTTGTCCAAACCCTCCTGGAGCTCTGGCAGCCTTGGGGCTGTGCCCACTGCCCTGGGGAGCCTGGGCAGTGCCCAACCACCCTCTGGGGGAAAAACTTTTTCCTAATATCCACCCCAAACCCTGCCCTGACACAGCTCCAACCATTCCCTGGGTCCTGCCACTGCCACACAGAGTAGAGCTCAGTTCCTGCCCCTCAGGGTTGCATCCAGGTTTGCTGTAGGATGTTCATCCCACAAGTGCTGTGTCTATGGGACAGTTGCCATCAGGGGAGGGCTCTGTGTCCATCTGCTGAGTCAGCACTGGTCACAAGTCATCCCGAAACCACTGCAGTCATCTCCCTGTCTGCCCTGTGTCGTCCCATGGGACAGGCAGGGACACCAGGAGCACTCCCCACACAGAGGGCAGTTCTGGGCTGCTGCTCCGACTGAAACCAAGTCTCCTTATATTGTTTGAGTAACAAACAGAGAAAATCTCTGTAATCTCTCTTCCCTGCCACTCCTAGGGAGCTATCTCAGTGCCTTTCCTGTGGAGTCCTCTGCTGTGGTCCTGCCTGTGGGAACTGCTTCCCAAACGGATTATTTAAGCTTGGAGAGGTTCTCCTCAGGGGTTTTTTTTCACTGATTTCCCTTTTGCACGTCTGCCTTTCGTGGCAGGAGGAGAAGAAATGGAGTTGCTGGCTGTTTGGTGAGCTGGGATGATCTGGCAGCTCCTCTCCTGGCAAAGCTCAGCTGGAGCAGCGTCACCACTTCTCCGTGGTCTGGTCATTGCTGACCCTTCCCCAGCTGTTGCGTGCTTGGAGATGTCTTTGTCCATGAATGCAGCCTCTTCAACCTCTTGTCAGGGAGTTGCAGAGCCAGAAGGTCCCCCCTGAGCCTCCTTTTCTCCAGGCTGAGCACCCCCAGCTCCCTCAGCCTCTCTTGGTGCTCCAGCCCCTTCCCCAGCTCTGTAGCTGAAACCACCTCAGGTCACCCACAGTCACTGAGCCTGGAGGGCAGAGGAGGATCCTCCCTCTTCCCAGAGTAAGATCCCAATTCCTGCCAGTTCAACTCCTGCCTATATTCTCCCTTTGAGCACATTCCCATCCTGCTCCATATGCACTTCCTCCTGCTCCCAGCCAAACAAGCCTTCACCCCAGCAGGCACAGAACCACTCCCCTGTATGTTTTTTTGGGGGGAAAAAAGTCCTTTTTGAGTCTTGGATGTTTAGGAAGACCCATGGCCGTCCAAGCTGGGAGCATGGATGCCTTGCAGCCTTTCCCAGCCAGAGTATATCATTCTCTCCCAGCAGGGCACACCTGAATTCCAGACACCCTGGAATAGAGGGAGGACATGTTTCAGCTCCTCCAAGTCCCCCAGTTTGGCTGCAAACTCAGATTTTCCCTTTCCTGCTCACTCTGGTACCACTCCAGCATCCCTTTCCCCCAAGAGTGACAGTTTGGGTTTAGCCTCTTAAAATAAGTCTGATCAGAACTATCCAGGAGGCTCCAGCTGTGGTCTCACAAGTCTGATAAAACAGTACCAAAATTTCCTGAAAGCACTGAAACTCCTTGCTCAGAACAACCTAATATGATATTTTTTTTTCCTCAATTCCTTATGAGATAAATATCCCCTATCTCCCCATTTCCCCCTCTTCCACCATTCCCCAACAGTAATTTTCCCCCCTTTTAGTCAAAGTTTTTGTTTAATCCCCTCACACACACTCTCACACAATATTAAATTCTACCCTTTTTAGCTCTCAGGCATTTTGTATTTCTTGATAATTTCCAGTTTTTCCCTCTGTTGAGCCTTTATCTCTGTACCCACAGCAAACATCAGCTCCCCGCTCTTCCTTTAGTCCAAACTATAACTAAAATATATAAATATATGAAATATAAATAAAATATAAATACATAAAATATATTATTAATATATAAAATATAAAAATATATAATATATATAATACATTTTATATATTATATATAAAATATATATTATATATAAAAATATATATATTTTTTAAATGGTGCTCAGTGTCTCACCTTTCAACTCCATTAGAAACTTGATTCCAACCCACTGCTTCACTTCCCATCAAACCCTGGTGTTGTTCCCCCCCTCCATCCTCAGCTTGGTGCCTCCTCATCTTCACAGATTCCAACCAAAGCCTCTTTTCTGGATAAATGAGATGCCAGGTATGATGTCAGCAAACAGATCAGAGAGGTTCTCAGACAGAAGACCTCCCATAATTCACTTTTCCTGGAAAACTCTGGTTTATGGCAGCAAATCAGGGAAGGAGGGATAGGAGGGAAGTCACTGTGGCAGCTCCTGCTGCCAGGAATGATTGTCTTGAGCAACAACTGGTTTCCTGCCACAACAACTGGGGTTTGATGTCCATGGGGTGGATGGAAGATCCAGTGAATCCCCCTTTGAATCCCTCCAAGTTCTGGCAAATATCTTGGCGTGTGAATATTTTAAAGGTGACTAATAACTCTCAAAAAAATTCAACCCCCAACCTGTGCAAGGAGCAGAGGGTCATTGTGTGTTGGCAGGACACGGGATGGGAGGTGGCAGCACAAACCATCTGCAGCTGGTGAGGTGTGGATGAGCCCACAGGGATAATTCTCACAGGAGAACTGCTCTGGAGCCAGGCTGGGAGAGCTGGGGGGGTTCCCCTGGAGAAGAGAAGGCTCCAGGGAGAGCTGAGAGCCCCTTGCAGGGCCTGAAGGGGCTCCAGGAGAGCTGGAGAGGGACTGGGGACAAGGGATGGAGGGACAGGACACAGGGAATGGCTTCCCAGTGCCAGAGGGTAGGGATAGGTGGGATATTGGGAAGGAATTGTTGTCTGTGAGAGTGGAGAGGCCCTGGCTCAGGTTTCCCAGTGAAGCTGTGGATGCCCCATCCCTGTTTGAACCCCCAGTTAGGGCCAACTGGCCACAGAACCACAGAACGATAAAACCATGGAATGGTTTGGGTTGGAAGGATCTTAAGGCTCCAGTTCATCCCCTACCATGAGCAGGGACACCTTCCACTGGACCAGGTTGTTCCAACCTGGCCTTGGACACTTCCAGGGATCCAGGGGCAACCACAGCTTCTCTGCCCAACCTGGGACAGGGCCTCACCTCCCTCCCAGCCAAGAATTCCTTCCCAATATCCCATCTAAATATCTCCTCTTTTATTTACATTTTAATGTCACAAAGCCCAATGTTGCCTCTGCCCTTCCAGTGCAACTCCAGACTCACACCAAGACCCCGGATAAATTTTCCCACGAGGCACTTTGGCCTCAGAAAGGCAAGAAAATATTCAGTGTGTGTGTGTCACATGCAAGTAAAAAACATGCAGTGGGAAATGAACCAATTTGTAGGTTCAGAAACCCCTTGTCAAAGAGGAAATGAGAGTCAGGAAAGACTTGCTAAATTTCTCAGAGCACTGAATATTCTTTAATTGGCATTTTCTTCGTGCTGATCTCTTTGTGAGGGTCCCCAGGACAGAAGAACTTTGCTCCATCGCGAGTTTTTTTTTGTACTATAAAATCTTCCAGGCACAAGCTGAGGTTTATTTTGTCACCCCGGGTGGAAAAGGTGCAAACGCCACAATGAATTTATATTTTCTGTTTCCTTGGATGCTTTTCCTTCTGGGACTGGCTCCTCAGCACGGCATTAATGGAGCCCCCTCCCAGGCAGGATTGTCTCACCAGCCTCATTTGTGTGCTGGGAGATAAGGGAATGAATTTGGCTGATTGTCAGTTAATTAACAGGCCACTGATGAATTTGTGCCACTATCAGCAGGGTGTTATCACTCTCCTGGGCACCTGCTGTACACTGGGGGTGGGGGACAGAGAGTTCTGCCACATCCCTGCTGCTCAGCAAGTGGCCCCTGGGGTTTCTGCCCACCTCCCACCACTGGTGCTGCTCCCAGATATCCCCAAGCAACGGATATATCCAAAGAAAAATAAGTAAATCCAGGGCAGGACACTCCCATGGCCTCTACCCAGAAAAGCTTGTGCCCCCAAACTCTAATTATTCGGGGTGAACACTTGCAAGAAAACCACATTTTTAATTTTTTTTTTTTTAATTTTTTTTTTCTGTGAACAAATTATACAAAATTCCAGCGAGTGCAAGTTGAAGTTCTGCCTTTCCTGTGAGTCCTGTCTCCCTCAGGGGTTGGAATTCTTCGGCTGGAGACAGAAATTAATGGATTTGCCCCTTGCACAATCCTTTCACTCTTCCTGGGCACCAAAACGAGCTCAGCCCAAGGGTCAGGGGGGGTTTCATTGAAAATGGGCAGCATCTCCCAGGGTTTGGCAAGGCAAGGACACACTTCCTTGGGAACAGATGTAGCTTTGGGAAAATCTCTTTGTGCTGCGTGTTTTGGGGACCGAAAACCCTTTTCTGAGCAGAGGCTTCATCTGCCAAGGGATGGGTGGAGAGCACATGGAAGGGGAAGGAAATGTGAGCACATGCTCTGTTTGTGCAGAGAATAATCTGAGCTCAGGTATGAAAACAATGATTGTTGTTTGTGGGGGTTTTTAACCAACTTGAATTCTTCAAAGCCTTCCACTTAAAGAACATGTCTCTGTCTTCTTCTCCCTCCTTCTTGTGTAGAAGGAAAGAATCAGAAGAAATATATAACAATGACGAGTCATTTTGGACTTTGGTGACATTTATTTGTGGGTTCCTCATCCCTGGAAGTGTCCAAGGCCAGGTTGGACGGGGTTTGGCGCAACCTGGGCTAGTGGAAGGTGTCTCTGCCCACGGCAGGGGGTTGGAACTGGATGGGCTTTATTTCCACACCATCAACTGTGACGTTGGACATCCAGAAAAAATCAGGTGAGGCCTGTTTGTATGGTGGGAATGCTGCCTGGGAAGCAGGGACTGAGAAGGATTTGGGGAACGAATGTTAAGTTCTGGTTCCCAGTGTGATGCTGTGACCATAAAAGATGTCAGGGCTTTGTGTGTGTGAGGTGGGGCAGCTCAGGCAGGAAAGTGGGATCAGGTTGGTGACCCACAGCCATGTAACCCATCACTTCAAGAAGGGGAGGTCTGAAAAAGCCATTTTTGGATACATCACAATTCTTTTTCAAAGGTTCCTCTTGATTCAGCACAGAAATGGCCTTCAAGGCCACTCTTTTCATCCCCTGCAAATGCAGCCCAGATCTCCTTGGGGTTTCAGCAGTTGTTTTGGCTTCACTGGGAATAACAAATTCCAAGGGAATGCAGTTCCTACGCTTTCAGAGTTGATGAAACATTCATGTTCTGTTGCTAAACAGCATTTTAAAGGAGCCACGAGGGGACTGAGACAACCAAACCCCGTGGGATTTCAGCGAGGGGTGAGTGTGGGCCTTGTTCTCATGGAAATAGGTGGCTTTTCTTTAATCTGTTTTGCCCTCTAAGCTACAGAAAAAAAAAACCCCAAACCATTACATCTTGTGGCGAAGGGAAACATTTGTGCAGGTCTCCCTCTTCTTAGATAATAATCCTCAGCCATTTCTGGTTTGTTGTTTACTTTTCTTTCTTCTTTAATTGAAGCCCTGCTGTGAAGGATTAAAAGCAAACTCTTTTGAAGAAGGGGATGCACGTGGTCCCAAGTAAATCTGTGCAGGCTTTCCCCACTGCTCAGAGCTCCGGGATTTACTGATCTGGGCCTTTCTGTGCTCAACTGTTTTAATTAAAATTTGGTCTTTGCTCCTTTGCATCTGCATCCCTCGTTTTCCTGTGCTCTCTGCCAGGTTTGGAAAAGCGCTGCTGGAGAACCTGGAGAGGAGGGAGCGGGGCATGGACAGGAGCAGCCCTTGAGGTGCACCATGCTGGTGGTCCCCCATCAGCTGGACATGTCCCTGTCAGCAGCCCTTGTCTCCTTGCTCCCGTTCCATGGCTGTCAGCACCCTACCTCCAAGCACGGGGCTGAGGGGAAATCCCGGAATGAAGCGGAAAGACTGGCAAGGAGGGAGAGGCGAGGGGCAGGGAGGATGTTTCCACACTTGGATGGGAAGATCTAGGGCTTAAAGGAGGACAATAAGCCAACAAAAGGAGACCTGTCACGACTCAGAGCCAGGTAGCAGCTCCCTTTGGCCCAGGGTCACCCTCAGCTGCAGCACGTGGGCTTGGGTGGGTGCAAACACCTGATGGTGAAATCCCCTCCTCCCCTGTCACCCTCGTGGGCAGATCCACGAGTCTTGGGAAGCCCCTTTGTCCTGTCCAGCCAAGTGCAAGAAGAAACAAGGTTTCAGTGCAGGGATTTCGGGGTGAAAACCAGGAGGCACCCAGCCCTGCTTGCAAGGCTTGTGTTTGTCTTCAAATCTTCTGCTCTGTGGGAGGGTCCAGCCCCTCCAACACAGCACAGATCCTCCCCTGGCAGATACTGGGAGCCTCCACTCAGTTCAGGTTCAGTTTATATCTAATAAGACCTTGAAATTAGTTTTAAAGTGCATTGGAGAAACCAAGGGAGCACCAGGGAGGAGAAAAGGGCGATTTCTGCTGATGGCAACGAAGAGAAGAGCAGCCTTTACAGGAAGAGGATGAACAAGGACATCCTAGTAGGAGACTAATTTGGCAGTGATTTCTCACTGGTTGGGACTATTGGGGTATCAATAACAGGCCTAATGGCCCTACAGTCCCAGATCCAAGGCTGTTTTGCAGTGTCTGCTGAGAGCCACTGACTTTTACTCTCGCCGGCAGATCGTTGTTTACGTCTCGTGTTTCGAAATGCAGCCGGTTCCAGCCTCCCATGCCCATGTGCTGCTCTTTAGCAACACAAACAGCACAGCCAGATCCCACTTAGCAGGGTTTGCTCACTCCCCAGACACGCAGGGTTTGGCTCCGGGCACGGAGGCTCGTTTCCAACGGATCCTGGAGCACAGCGAAGAGTCACGGGTGGGTTAAAGGAGGGCTGAGCACCTGTGGGATATCCTGGGATGACAATGGGCTTGATTCTTGTGTCCAGGTCAGGGGTGTGCAGTGGTTTGTCTTCTTGGTGTGATGAGATCCCTTTTCTTTGAACCTTTTGTTAGTGGTGGGCTTGGCAGTGCTGGGCTTGGTGGTCTTGGAGGGCTTTTGCAACCTACAGGATTCTGTGGAATCACAGAATCATTAAGGCTGGAAAAGACCTCCAAGGTCATCAAGTCCAACTTTAGATCAATTAACTAGACCTTGTCAACCATCCCAGAGCACTGAGTGCCACATCCAGTCCTTCCTTGGACACCTCCAGGGGTGGGGACTACACCACTTCCCTGGGCACCCTTGCCAAGGCCTGACCACCCTTTCCATGAAAAAATTCCTTCTGATGTCCAACCTAAACCTCCCCTGGCACAACTTGAGGTCGTTTCCTCTCCTCCTGTCCCTTGTTCCCTGGGAGCAGAGCCCGACTCACCCCCGGCTCCCCCCTCCTGTCAGGGAGTTGCAGAGCCAGAAGGTCCCCCCTGAGCCTCCTTTGCTCCAGGCTGAGCCCCCCCAGCTCCCTCAGCCACTCCGGCTGCTCCAACCCCTTCCCAGCTCTGTTCCCTTCCCTGCACACGCTCCAGCCCTTCCATGTCTCTCCTGTCTGAGGGTCCCAGAAGTGCCCCCAGGGCTGGAGGTGCCCCAGCAGTGCCAGCACAGGGACAGGCACTGCCCTGGGGCTGGGACACAGACCAGGGGCCATTGGCCTTCTTGCCCACCTGGGCTCATGTTCAGCCAACCAGCACCCCCAGGTCCTCTTCTGCTGGGCTACTTTCCCCCCAAAAGCACTCTTGTTCCTCCTTGGGAGTTTGTTATCAGCCAGGGGAAGCAGGGACACAGCATCCAGATGAGATGGGGGGGTACAAAAAGCTGAAGAACTGTAGCAGAAGCACTAAAGTGCTGTGTAAATGTCGTATTTTAACCAAGTGGGCGATAAGACACCAATCAGTGAGGAGATGTGAGAAACAGCAGCTGAAACCTCTATTTTTGAGCTGAAGGACACAAAGGGAAAAGACGTAATTTAGAGAAAGCAAGGGCAGAGCACTAAGTCAGCCCAAAGATTGTCAGTTCATCTTGTACAGGTGGGCAATTCAAGGTCATAAAATCATAGAATGGTTTGGGTTGAAGGGACCTTAAAGATCATCTGCTTCCAACCCCCTGCCATGGGCAGGGACACCTTCCATTAGCCCAGGTTGGCTGGTGGTCAAATAGACAAGAGAAATTCAGAAGACCTGGACATTTTGGCTACAGTGGCACCACTTTTGAGCCCTTAAATCTACAGAAGGGAAAGACCAGCCCCCTCCCTACAGTAACCCCCTCCATGCTCAGGGGAGACTAAATTTCCTCGGAGAGACTCACACTTCCTGTCCTACACACCCTCAGGAGCTGCCTTCCATAATTCCAGTGCTACTTCCCAGGAAAGGTTAAAAACCCTCCCTTCTTTAGAGCAGGCAGCACTTTTGAACAGATTTATTTTGAGTGTTTTCATATCTGAGCCAAACAAAACACGTCATGAAAGAGCTGCCGCACTCGGGTCCAGCTCCCAAGGAGCTGCCCTTGGAGCGCTGGTGCTTCCCAGTGCAACATTCCTGCTTGCTGGGAAGAGAGCAGGGCTCAGAGGAGTGGGAGAAAGGCTTGGAGTACCTATTTCCCACCCTGGTCCCAGGTTCTGGCCGCTGGTGGAGCTGTGAGGGATGGCTGAGTCGTGTTTTCAGGATCCCTCCAGAGCTCCTGACACCCTCTGGTTCTGTGTTCACACAAAGGAGGTGCACCCCAGTGCCAGATGTGCCACATCCCACTCCCCTTCCGCAGGATCCATGGGCTCTCCAAGCCATGCCACGTTTATGCAAAGACTCCCAGTTATGCAATCCTTCCCATTCTCTGCAGCCAACACACATCCAATTAAATCCTGCAGTTACCATGGTTTCTTCCTCACCAGCCCAGGTAGTTTAGATGTCAAGTTTGGGTTTGTGGAAGTGCAAAAAAAAAAAAAAAAAAAAAAAAAAGGTGTTTTGTTGTTAGGAAAGTGCTCGTTAGGCTGACGGTCTTAAAATATTTGTGCTCAGCCCACTTTGTGTCGGGGGATTGACGCCGTTATTTTGGGGTCCTGAAATCCATGGAAAGGGAAGAGCCTGTGGATGGTTCACCATGACAAATGCATTGTTTTCAGAGTCGATCTGAGCAGCCAGAGAGGGGGACTGGAGCTGGGGAATTTTTGCCTGAGTGCAGGAACGTGCCGTTGGAAACAGCCCGCTGTTGGTAAAAGCTGGGTTTAATTGTAGTCTCTCAAAGTCCCTGAAGGTCATGTAAAGGAAAAAAGCTTTACAACAAAACATGCCTTTCAGGGCAGAGCTGGAAATGAATGTAGAGCCTAGAAACAGGCTGGAGATGCTTGGAGTGGATTAGCAAACTCTGACTGTTAGTTCAACCATCCTGCTTTTCAGGATCCTTGCAGAGCAGAGGAACTCAAACCCCGTCTCCATGAGACACTTCAGGGAATCAGGAAACGTTATCCAACTAATTTCTCCAACTTTCCCAGCAGGGAGAAGAAGAAGAGACTGTAGGCAGGTCACAGGAGCTCCAGAGGTGGAAGGCAGACATGAAGTCAAGCTCAGCTGATCCCATGGCAGGTTGAGACAGAGCAAAGCTTCGCCTGGGCTGTGACAGACACAAATATCAGAGTTCACAGCTCTCCAGGCCATCAGTTCTGGCTTCTCCATGCGCAAACCTGCGGGAAGGCACAAGGAAAGAAAAAATTAAGACTCACACAAACATTGGTAGGTCTGCAGAGAGTCAGAATCCACCATAAATACTGGCCATCAGATAAGGGGTATGATGGGTGGCCAGGCCAAGCCAGGGAGTTGGCAAGGTCCAGGAGGAATTTCATCTGGAGGGATTCATCAGCTTTGGCTTTTTCTGTTTTCTTTCTCCTCTCCATGTTCAAGGAATATGAACCGAAATGGAAAGAGGCACAGAGAGGTAGTAAAAAGGACACTTTATTCCACAAAAAAAAAAAAAAAAAATCCCCCAAAACACCCACCAAAAAAAAAATAAGACAAGAGTCTTGTCCACCAGAAGTAGACATAATGTCATGATAAAATTGGATGAAGAATGGGTTAAAAAACTGTCAGATGATCATCCAAATGGTTTCACCTCTCCAGCAGATCTTGGTCTGGTCTGTGCCATGTTGTGCTCTCCTTAAAAAAGCCTGGGAACATTTCAGGGGACAGCAGGAGTCGGGGCCTTTCACCTGTAGGGAATATGGAAAAAATGTCCTGGTTTATGATCTCAAGCCACGTTTCCCGACGTGTCTGCACAGCCAGAGGAGAGGCCTTGGCCCTGTTTAGTTTGCTAATCAACACTTTGCCCTGCCCCATGGGCTGTTTTTGTAGGGCCTGGTTGAACCGAAGGGGTGTGTTTGGTGTGAAAGGCAGGGAAGGAGAGGGAGCTTTGGAAAACACCAGGCTGTCTGCACATCCACTTGTGCCGAGAGCTGGGGAGGAATAAATTTTGGGTGAGGCTTAGAAGGTGGCTCTTTAACACCTTAGACATGGGGTGGTGAACAGGCTGTTGATTTGGGTGGGCAACTGGAGGCAAGAAAGGGGTGCCAAGCACAATGTGAGCATGGACCTGCTCCTTCATGGAGACATTGGCTGATGGGAACAGGGTTCTCATGCTTGGGGGACTGATGTTTTGGGAATGCACACAGGATTGAGGGGATGTCTTGCAATGGCATTGCTGGGGAACTGCAGCCACCCTCTGGTTTTACTCCTGTGCAGAGTGAAAGGTCATGACCTCCCAGGTCAGGGGAAAATCAAAATTAGAGCCAGAACTCTGCACCTCAGCCAATGAATCCAGGAATGAGAGGCTGCTCCAGAGGTCAGGGCATAGAATTGTAGAATCATGGGATGGTTTGGGCTGGAAGGGACCTTAAAGATCATCTTATTCCACCCTCCTGCCTGGGCAGGGACACCTTCCACTAGCCCAGGTTGCTCCAACCTGGCCTTGGACACTTCCAGGGATCCAGGGGCAGCCACAGCTTCTCTGGGCAACCTGTGCCAGGGCCTCCCCACCCTCACAGCCAGGAATTCCTTCCCAGTATCCCATCTAAACCTACCTTCTTTCAGTGTGAAGCCATTCCCCCTTGTCCTGTCATTGTAGTTCCTGATGAAGAGTTCCTCATCCACCCAGGATGAAAGTCCAGGCACTTTTTATTATCAAGCCTACACAGAATCATGGAGTGGTTTGGGTTGGAAGGGACCTTCGAGATCATCTCATTCCACCCCCCTGCCATGGGCAGGGACACCTTCCACTAGCCCAGGTTGCTCCAAGCCCTGTCCAACCTGGCCTTGAACACTTCCAGGGTGGGGCAGCCACAAGTTCTCTTGGAAACCTGTTCCACTGCCTTGCCACCCTCCCAGCCTTCCTCCAGCCCACTGGAAGGGGACTGGAGTTCCCAGCTCTCCCCTTTGGGCAGTCTCTGGCGAGCGTGGCCCGAGCAGTGTGAGCCCATGAGATCATCCCCTTCCCCGAGGTTGGGATGGAACAACATTTCACCACTTGGTGCAAACCTCAAAGCCAAGCAAACCCACTGAAGCCATAATTACGTCTTCATTGTGCAGGGCCAGGCTGTGAGTGGCCTGGCAACATGCCCTCCATTCTGCAGAGCCCATTGCCTTTATCCTGCATTGCACATTGTGGGTTTGGGGGCTGGTGGTGCCGCCGTAACTCAGCGAGGGCATCTCCATTCACATCCCTCCCCTGGCCGTGCCAGGAGGGCCATGTGGATGGAGAGCCTGTAGAGAAGGACTTTTTGTTGCCTTTCTCCCAAGAAAGCCCCTCCTGGCCACCACATGGAGTGATGTAAAAGGGCTTTGTGTTGCCTGTCAGCAGGAAGGCTCCAGCTGGGACCGAAGAGGGCACAGAGGAGGTGGGTGCTCAGCAGGGATGAGGCAGCAGAGAAGGAGCACTGCAAAGGTGGTGGTTATTTAGGTGGGTGAAGGTCCCAGGAGATCCAGAGGTGGAAGGCAGAATGTGTCAGAAGTTTGGGGGGGATGGGGCAGGACTTGTGCTAAAGACATTTTGGCAGTGGAGTGGTCTAGTGAGGAAGGTGGAAGAGATTTGCTGAGAAGAAAGTCGTGCTGGTGGCAGGATTAAGGCCATGTGGGTGGACTGATGGCAGGAGCAGAGAGACCACAGAATCACAGAATCACTGAGGTTGGAAAAGACCTCTGAGATCACCGAGTCCACCCTGTGACCAACCCCCACCTTGTCCCCCAGCCCAGAGCACCGAGTGCCACATCCAATCATTCCTTGGACACCTCCAGAGATGGGGATCCACCACCTCCCTGGACAGCCCCTTCCAGTGCTTAACAGTCCTTTCCATGAAGAAATCATTCCTGAATGGGATACAGGGTGTGAGTCAGGGCCAGTAGAGCGCTTGTGGTGCTTGAGGATGGCAAAGGAGCCAAGGGGTCAGGGATGTGGTGGAGGAGATGTCACTGGTGTCACTGATTGGACACTGTGTGACCAAGAGAGACAAAGTAAACATGATGGAGATGGCAGGAGAGGGAAGAGGGGATGAGCTCTTGAGGAAGGGGAAAGGCAGAGTAGAGGGAGGTCTAACTGTTAAACAAAGATGAATGAGTGAGAAGAGCTGAGTCAGAAGCTGGGGACCACAAGAGGAAGGGTGAGAGGAGAAGGGTTTGAGAGAGGCTGTGGTGTCCAAGCAACATGTTACAGTGAAAAGAAGAGAGGGAGGTGAAGGGATTTGAGGCAAAGACCCTCAGAGAAGAGGAAAAGCTGGATGAGAGCTGAACGTGGAGCTGGGAGGGGAAGTGAGCAGAAACAGGCAGGACTGTTTGTTGCAGAATAAGGGAATAGGAGGGAGCTGGGAAAGGGTCTGTGTTTTGGGATGAGATATTAGGAGAAGGAATGGGTTGAATGCTCCAGAAATGCTGTGGAAGTGGTGCCTCCACACTCTCCCTCATGCAGAGCTGGAGACAGCAGTCCTGCCCTCTCAGGGCAGTGGTTTTCCTTTCTGCTTGGCTTTACATCAAATCTACTTTTTTCCTCTCCTGAAGGTTTCCTCAAAGCCAGGAGAATGCCAATGGACTCTGGAATTGTTTGGCACTTACCAAACCCATCCCTTGCCTACCCTCCAAACTCCTTGTGTTTGTGCAGGACAAGTAAACTCAGACCCTTTTTTTCTTTCCCCCCCCCCCATCTCAAAATTTTGAAGACACTGGGGAAGGAATAAGGTGTTCAGGTTAATGCTGGATGACAGGGAATCAGTTAAACAACTCCTGGGAGATGGAGTTTTCTGTTGATGGACAAGAGAGGATGAGTTTCACAGGACTGTGTAATGACCCCAAGGTATTGGTGACCACAGGGAATTCCACTGACGTTGCAGGAGTGGCAAAGGATCACCTTTCAGTCAGGGATCTGTGACTGCCCCTGACTGGAAGGAAAATCCAAGACTTGCTGAAGCTGATGTGACTTGGCAAGTCCTGTGTGTCTTGTCTCTGGGCTGCAAGATGCTGATGGTGGTTGGGCCACAAGATGTTGGGTTGAACCAGCAAGGGCGGGGGGGGGATGAGAAACGGGCACAGGAACATGCACAGTTCAGTGCCACGAACTGCTGGGCTGTGGAAATCCAAAGGAAATGTGAAGCCAGGCTAAGAATAGCCTGCAAGCCCAATCCTCAGCCAACCCAAGGGAAGAGGGACACCACGCAAACCACACCAGATATTTTTAGGGAGAACAAGATCTCTGCTAATAATCAGGCATTTTCATGCCATTTCTGCAAAATGTGTTTCTTTCCCACAGGACAGGCTGTCCTGACCTCCTTCCTTGGGAGGGCTGACCAGGAACTGAATGGGCTCTGTGGGATGGTGGCAAGTCCATGGAATTCCCAAGGGATTTTGGCCATGTTTTGACTCCACATCAGGAGCCAGGGCCTTGTCCAGGGGAGTTTCTAGGGGAGATCTGGTTATCTCCCAGATAGTGACTCCCAGTGCACTGTAGTTCATCTTCCAGTGGGGTTTATTAGGGGAAGGACTTAGGATATACATGAAGGACACCTGGGACACGTCTGGCACATGCTCCTATCAGAGTAAGTAGGGAAAAGCTCATTATGAGAAGATCCTGGAGATCCTAAAACTGCTTAGGATGAAGAATGGGAAGTTTGTTGGATCCAAAAAACGTGTGGGACAATTATAAATTATATTTAGACACTACAAGAGTAGTTTACCCACCAGGCTGGGCCTCAGCAGCTCTTCCAAAGTTCCCTCATGCGAACTCGGATAAATTAGTTCACCTTGCGTCACCTCAGTGGAACGGGGACACTGCAGGCTCCTGTCAGCACTTCTGTGTGTGTATCTTGCTGTGCACCACAAGTGGTGACAGCCCTCGTGGAGAGCAACAAATCACTTGATGCCACTGAAAGGTGTCAGAGCTGAGTGGAATGAAAGCACATTTGGGCATCGGAGCGTGTCGTTTCAGGATGTACCTGAACGAGGAGCATCCATGAAAACATCACCAGTATTAAAACCCTCACTGGGAAATACTCAAAAGGACCCAGTTTGAAGCAAAATCAGGGAGAGGTTCCCTGCAGAAGTGACCCATGTTGCCCTGCAGAAGACACCCAGATCCTCCTGCCTCTCCACGCTGTCCCAGAGGGAAGATAATGGATGAAGCGACCTGATTCCTCCAGGCAATCCCATCAAATCAGCAGAAAAACACCCCTCCCCAGCTCTGGTGTGACAGGGAGGCTTCTCTGGGAGGGTAAATGCTCTGTGCAACCCAAATGCACTTTGTCACATCAAGGGCAGAGAGCATTTCCGAGCGCCTTGGCTCTCCCACATTTAGGGAGAAGAGGAATGAGCAACCTGAGTTGCCATGGCAAATAATACAGCAGCACCCCTGCTTAATGCCACTCTGCAAATACTTTAATATTGAATGACTGTAATTTCGCTTTGGAGCCTGGAAAATAGATTCGGAGACCAACTGAACAGCAGCTGATGAAAGTAATTTTGCAGCAGCCTCCTTACCCAGCCAGTCAGGCAGAGGCCAGAAAAATAAGAAACGTTATGGTTTGAGTTTTTTAAAGCATCCTGAGACAGAAATTGGACGGTAGATGTGCTATCAATGCACTTAGTGGGGATGTGGGTTCGGTGGTGATTAATGGCAGGAATGCCTTCAGTTTACATCCCTGTTATTTATTGAGTATTGACAGTGGGTTGAGAGCAGCATATGGCAGAGGAGAAGTCCCAGTTCTCAGCACAGGGATTTAAACAGCTCTGAGGAGCAGCTGAGCTCCGGGGGAAGTGCTGAATGTGGTGGGGAGTGCTGGAAAAACAAACTTCTCCAGGATCCCCTTCCCTTCCCTGGTGCTTTCTCCCTGATTTCTCCACCATTCCGCTCTCTCAGCAGCTGTGGTGGTTGGAGAGCATAAATTATCCTTTCTGTAGCTTAGCCCTTGCCTGGTGTGCAATCAGTCCATGCTTGTCCAGGCTTCTTCCCAGGGAAGCTGCTCCATGCCTCAATTCCAGTGGAATTCCAGCAGGACAGCTCCAGTAGAGCTGCTGAACAGATTCAGGGGAGTCCTGTCCTCTGCTGTCCTGATTCTCCCTGGCCAAGCGATGCTTCCCTGTGCTGTCTTTTTGGGGCAAGGAAGCTCATCCCAAACCCAGAGACGCTGTTCCTCACCTGGGTTTGCCCCCTCCCACCATGGGATGTGGGGTGATGACAGGCTGAGGTGACGTTGCCCCCACAGAGGTCCCGCCCAGCTTCTTTTATCACCGGTAAAAACACCCGAAAGGTAAAACCACTTCAAAACCACTCCCGCTAAAACTGAGCCCAGCTGGAACGGTGTCTCCTCCAGCTGCCCAGATCCGGGCTGTGAAGGATGAGGGGGTGTCAGGCAGAGCACAAAGCCCTCACAGACACCAGGCCTGGAGAAGGGTGGTGGGATTTCCTCCAGCTGGAAGAGCTGGTGGCAGGAAAGCTGATGGAGGTGAGGGAAGTAAAGGAGGAGAAGACGTAGGGGAGTAGGATCAGTCTTGGTTTGTAGTCCTGGACTGTGGGTCGGGGAGGAGAAAGCTGGAGAAAGGCAGAGCTAAAGGCAATGCCCGTGTCCTCTCAGGCCCGGGAAGCACCATGGAGCATTCCCAGAGTCCCAGTGGAGCTGGACTGAAGTCAGATCCCATCAGAGAAGATCAGCATCAGTCAGATCCATAGGCTGTGTCCTGGAGTAAGTGGGGAACTATAAATTCCCTGGAAGGAATGTGCTTAATCTTTATCCAAGATACTGATATTAGTCTTTATTCAAGACATTGATCATCCAACCAGCCACCTGACATGGTGGAATCTGGATCACACACATATTCCCTGGAGAAGAGCAAAAAAGGGAAATACAGACACTGAATAAGACTCCTCAGAGTGTTTGGTTTTGGGCTCTGAAGAAAAAAACAGCCCCCAGAATCCAATGGATTTGGAATATATCCAGATCTTGCCCTGTTGCTGAAATCAGCACCTCGGAATAGGAGAAAGGATTAGCAGGTGTTGGATTGTTGACTCCTGTCTCTGGGGGTCTCAGGAGGATGGAAGACTGTGAGGAGCAAGGGGTGCAGGCATGTTTGATTTCTTTTTTCCCTTTTAAAAAAAAAACCAAACAACAGAACAGAAGCAACAGAATTTTTTATGTCAGAAAAGTAATAGAAAAGTTGTGCAGAAATACCTCAAAAAAAAAAATAAAAAGGAAAAAAGAAAAAAGAAGAAAAGAAGAAAAAAGAAAAAAAAAGAAATGAAAAAGGAAAAAAGAAGGAGGAAAAGAAGAAAGAAAAAAGGAAAAAAGAGGAAAAAGAGAAAAAAGATAAAAAAGAAAAGAAAAAAGAAAGGAAAAAGAGAAAAAAAGAAGAAAGAAGGAAAGAAAAAAGAAAAAAAGAAGAAAAGAGAAAAGAAGAAAGTAAAAAGAGAAAAAAGTAAAAAGAGAAAAAAGTAAAAAGAGAAAAAAGTAAAAAGAGAAAAAAGTAAAAAGAGAAAAAAGTAAAAAGAGAAAAAAGTAAAAAGAGAAAAAAGTAAAAAGAGAAAAAAGAGAAAAAAAGATAAAAAAAAGAAAATAAAAATAGAAAGGAAAAGAGAAAAAACAAGAAAGAAGAAGAGAAAAAAGAAGAAAGAAGAAAAGAAAAAAGAAGAAAAGAGAAAAGAAGAAAATAAAAAAAGAAAAAAGAAAAAAGGAAAAAAGAGGAAAAAGAGAAAAAAGATAAAAATAGAAAAAAAAAAGAGAGGAAAAAGAGAAAAATAAGAAAGAAGAAAAGAAAAAAGAAAAAGAAGAAAAAGAAAAGAAGAAAAATAAAAAATAATTAAAGAATAAAAAAAATAAATTAAAAAAAAAGACTAAAAGAAAAAGAAAAAAAGAAAAAAGAAAGAAACAAAGGTCCCCTCCAGAAAGAAGCCCTATCCTCTCCTGTATCCTGGATTTGGGAAAAGGTGGCAGATTCCTTGCCTTGACAAAATACCAGGGGCAGGTCTCAGAGCAGCACTTTGGGGTACCAGTTTCTCCAGGAGGTTTCTCATTCATTCCCAGCTCTGGAACACACGATGTGCTCCAACCCCTGAGCAGGCCTGTGCTGTCAAGTTTTCATTCCTCCCTGTGGTTTTGGTGGCTGAGGAAGCTGGAAATTGGGATTGCTGGGTATTCTTCTGTCCAGCTCCAAATCATCCTGCTCTTTTTTCCCCCCAGAAATCGCTTCCTTTAAAAAAGCACCACCGAAAATCAGAGACATCAACCTTCTTCAGGGCTCTGGAGATGGCTGGAGACAAATCAGGGGTGGCCGAAGCACTTGAGTGCAGGAGAAGACCTTGTCTCTAAAACTTGGGTAGTTTGGACAGCAGGAAGAAAATGAACTTCTATATTTCAGGGCATTTTGCTGAATTTTTCTGTGACAGAGCCTGGACCTGGGAAGGCTCAGCACTCACAGAACTGGCCTCTCATGGCATGTCATCGGGTTGGTCTTTCCATGAGCCAAGCCTCAGTCTCCAGGGAAGGCTGGGAGGGATTCTCCACATTCCAGGACCGTTTGCTGGGATGTGAGTGCCCACCAAAGAGCCTTTCCCTCTGTGGAGTTACTCCAAGACAGGCATGGAGGTAAAGCTGAGCCTTTGGGACAAGGAAGGGCGAGGCATGGGGAGGAAAGGGAAAGCATCCACCCACTGGCTGGACTCAACAACCTTAAAGATCTTCTCCAACCTAAACCATTCTGTGATTCCACGATCCCTTCCCAAGGGCACAGCATCCCCCACTTGCATCCTGTTGGGATGGAGGCTGCTCAAAGCTCAGCATAGGCCCCAGGAGTGGTGGTTTCCACCCCTTTCCTCCCAACACTGGATAGCCGTGACTCCTTATGGAGGAGAAGGACTGCAAACAGATTTGGAGGTGGAGAGCTGTAGTTTCACCCTTCCTTGTGCCTCCCCTCTCAGTCTCTGTTGTCACTGAGAAGGTATTTGATTGCTTGGCCTTCATGACGCAGTTCATGCCCTATAGAAAGTGGTTTCTTTTCCTTAAAGTGGAATTATGGGAAAGATGGGGACAGACTTTTTAGTAGGGACAAGGAGTTGTTGCCCAGAGAAGCTGTGGCTGCCCCATCCCTGGAACTGTTCAAGACCAGGGTGGAGCAACCTGGTCTAGTGGAAGGTGTCCCTGCCCATGGCGGGAAAGTTGGAGCCAGATGATCCCTTCCAACCCAAACCTTTCTGTGATTCTGTAATTAAAACAGGGCAGATTGAGACTGGATAATAGGAAGAGCTTTTTACAGTGAGTGTGGTGGGGCCCTGGCAGAGGTTGCCCAGAGAAGCTGTGGCTGCTCCATCCCTGGAAGTGTCCAAGGTCAGGTTGGAGCAACCTGGGCTAGTGGAAGGTGTCCCCGCCCATGGTAGGAGGATTGGACTAGATTAACTTTAAAGGTCCCTTCCAACCCAAACCATTCCACGATTCCTCTCCTCTCAGAGCAGCAGAGTTTGCTCTCTGCCTTGTGGGTTGCACACAAAACATCTCTGAGAGGATTCCTCAAGTTGCCAAGACTATCTCTCTCCTGGAACCTTTGTCCCACTTATCCTGATTGCTTCAAAGCCATCAACACTAGGTATGTCACCAAGAGAAGGCCATCAGGGCTCTGAGAGCAGCCCAGCATTCCCAGTTCCAGGGGACATTTGCTGTGGGGATGGTTTTTAAGGCAGGTTTTCATTATGCGGAGAGCGTGTCTCCAAACCGTCCTGCAGGGTGGCGTGGTGCCTGTATTTACAGTGCTGGCAGCTTTCAATAGCAATCTATTTTTAATGAATCCAAGCTGGAATGTGGTGCCTAAACCCTTGATTTAAGGCAGATTTCTAAAGGGAAGATTTACGCAAATTTGCTTGATTGGAAATTAATTACTGCAACAGTCGAGTTGGGCTCAAATAATCTCGCGGAGACGGCCGCAGGAGTCGGAGAATTCCTGTCGGGGAGAGGATACCAATTTACATTCCTTGCGTTTCCATTTGGAAGGTTTCCTAATGCCAGGGGGCATCACAAAGAAAGCAGAGGGCGAGGGGGGCCGGGGGCACACTGGGTCTGCCAGGGTGGACTTGATCTGAGAGGGCTTTTCCAGCAGAAATGATTCTGGGTCAGTCCCCAAAACCCTCCTGAGGGAGGCGTCGTGCCTGAGTTATGGCAGACCCTGGTTGCATGAGGTGGGTGAAATATTCCAGAGCCAGTCATTGTGCCAGCTCTGCCTGATGCTCCTGTGAAGCCAAAGGGATTCTGGTGAGAGAGGGAGAACATGTGACTTGGTGAGTGAGACGCTTTGATTTGAAGTGGGGAGTTTTTTACTTAGTAATGTTGTTTTGCTGTGTGGAGCCTTATCAGGTTTGCCTGGGAAGTGGAGGGGTGTTGAGGGCATGAGGAGGCTCTTTTGGGCTCTGGTCTTGCTTGCATTTCACAGATCCTCTCCCATTTCCTAAGCCAATAGCCAGATTTTGGGAATGGGAAAGGAGCTGCAGCAGCTCTGGGGTTCAACAGCTGATGAGGATATGAAATGATTCAAGTCACCATTGCAGCACTGTCCCCAGCCATATACATTGATTATTTCCTGTTTAATTGCACTCCAGTCCTTAAAGTACAAGAGGAAAGCAGAAGTTTGGTGTGCTCACAGACATGTGAGTCCCTCTCCCTCCCTGGTAGGGTTTGCTAACCTAGTATTCCATTTATTTATGGTGGGATTGAGATACAGGGCTCTCTCTTCTCCATCTGTGCATTGCATGATAAGCTAATGAATCACAAAATCAGTCATAGAGTGGCCTTGGTTAAAAGGGACCTTCAAGATTATCTCATTGCAACCCCCTGCCATGGGCAGGGACACCTTCCACTAGCACAGGTTGCTCCAACCTGGCCTTGGACACTTCCAGGGATCCAGGGGCAGCCACAGCTTCTCTGCCCAACCTGGGACAGGGCCTCCCCACCCTCACAGACAGGAATTCCTTCCCAATATCCCATCTATCCCTGCCCTCTGGCAGTGGGAAGCCATTCCCCCTTGTCCTGTCCCTCCATGCCTTGTCCCCAGTCCCTCTCCAGCTCTCCTGGAGCCCCTTTAGGCCCTGGGATGGGCTCTCAGCTCTCCCTGGAGCCTTCTCTTGTCCAGCTGAACCCTCCCAGCACTCCCAGCCTGGCTCCAGCATTCTAATCAACTTGGTGGCCCTTTGGACTCAATCTCATCTCCTCACCATGACAAGGGCCCCCCAGCACCTCATGGCCTAACATTTAGTTTGGTTTAGTTACCAGCCAGCACCTTCAGGAATCTTGTAGGACACGTTATCTCCATTCCTGACCTGGAGAGGCTCTGGCTTGGCCTTTTCAGAGGGTCAAAATCTGCCTCTGTTCGCAAGGTCTGAATCCGGGAATGGTTGTGAGCGAACCCGAGGCAGGAGGGAGGTGGCACAGAGTGGGGAAAGGAGGATCAGGTTGGGAAACCCATCAGTGCCTTGGCGTGGTGCCCTCAGCCTGGCTCCCCCACTTGGGAATGATTAAGGAGATGGAGTTCTCCTCCTTCCCCACCATGTCCTCTGGGCTGTCTGGGCTGGCACAGACTGCACTCAGGCTTTCTCTGTTCTCTCAGCTGAAATGCAACTCCTGTGACAAAAGGGAGGCTCCTGCTCCATTCCCCCTGATGTTTTCAACAGTGTTTGCACCTCCTCAGCTTCTCCAGTGCCCCACATGTTCCATGTCCCTTTTTCCCTGCCTTTGTCACTTCAGGAAACAGACCCAAGACAGGCGGGATGGTCCAAACCTCCGGAGCGCTGAAGGCTCCGTTCCTCTTTGAAGTTGGTTTGTTTTTCCAGCCCTTTCCAGTTTACTGTTGGTCTGTGTGACATCTCTTCTCCCCCACCAAATGCACTTCAGGAATTTCTCTGATCCTTTCCTGAGCCAGAGGGGGGAGCAGAACATGTCACCCCTTCTCCTCCCAGAACTCAGGAGAGGAAATACTTGTGACTGAGCTGTTCCACCCTTGGACTGGACATGACACCTCATGGGTGGGCAATGAGGTTCCCCCTGTTTGCCCACAGTTACCAAGAGCTTTGTGGCCACTGGACCTTCATCCCACGGGCTGGGAGCTACTGAAACACCTGCCAACTCCTCGAGGGATTTCTGGGGTTTGATCCCAGAAATCCATCTTGCTTGAACTAGTTGGTATCTAAATGGGGTCCAGCTCCAGTGTAGTGTAATTAATAGATAGAAAAGGGGCTGTTTGCAAATAAGGACATTAAAATGGTCATTTGTCCTGGTCTGAAAGGTCACTCTGCCAGTGGACAATAGAGAAAATACAGGAATGTTGTCATGATGCTTCCCCAGACACAGGTTGAGAGAAGAGAGGGCTCTGGGGTCACCTTTTAGCACCTTCCAGTGCCTAAAGAGGCCTTTCAAGGTGGCTGGAGAGGGAATTTTCACAAGGGCCTGGAGTGACAGGACTAGGGGCATGGCCTTAAAGTGAAGGAGGGCAGGTGTAGATTAAACATTAGGAAGAAATTCCTCCCTGTGAGGGTGGGGAGGCCGTGGCACAGGTTGCCCAGAGAAGCTGTGGCTGCCCCTGGATCCCTGGAAATATCCAAGGCCAGGTCAGAGCAACCTGGGCTAGTGGAAGGTGTCCCTGCCCATGGCAGGGGGTGGAACTGGATGATCTGGAAGGTCCCTTCCAACCCAAACCATTCTCTGACACTCTCCCAGCCTCTAACAATTTGTTTGGGGTCTTCCTGAGCCATTTTGCTCCGTATTTTTAATATCCCGAGTTGCGTTTTTCTTCCCTGAATTTCTCCCACCACATTTCGACCACTTGTAAAGCACAGGAGTTCAGCTGGAGACCCAAATTCTGCCCCCACCTCTCCACAGGTGACCCCAGTGATGCTGGGCAGGTCACTGGGCAAGATTCCTGCCTCCCATGAGCACAGCTCGGGATGCTGAGGTCTGACCCGCCGTGGTGCTGAGCAGCCAAAAGGACTCCAGACTTTTCTGGAAAGATAATTTGGAATCCAATCAGTGCTCTCCTCCAGCTTCTTGGAACTGCCAAGTGGCTTTGCAACACATTGGGGGGCAAACAGATGGAGCACAAACTGAATTTCCTAAGGAGATCTGGGTAGGAATAAATAATGGGAATATTAACAATGATGAGTAGACAAGTATTTTGTTTTCCTGCCATAGGACGCTGTGGGTACAAGGAATAACAGAGAACATTAAATCTGCTCTGAGAAAGTGGCTGACAGCATCTTTTTCAGCTAATTAAAGTAATTCTGGGCAGCTTTTTCTTGCTTGGAATTAGACAGTGTAATTTAATCATATTTAGGTCACTCTCAGTGCACACACTGTATTTAGCAATGCAGGGGGGTTTTTTTGACTAATGTGACTGTCTTTGCCTGCACTCAGGAATATCTACAGATTTTTCTTTGTAGATAAATTTATCCCCGAAAGAAAGATGAAAGATGAAATCTTGAGAATTGCTGATGGTTGTTCTCATCACCAAATTCAGACTCCCCTTTGAGCCTGAGGAAGGGAAGGATGGCCTATATTTTGGGGGGGGGAAGAGAAGATCATGAATAGCTTTGCACAGACACAAAGATGGTGTTTTCTCTTTTGTTGTTCACTGTGCTCTAATTAGTTTGGCATTAATGGGAATTAAGTGTCCTATTTAGCTGGAGTAAGTGCCCATATTAATGTTATTAGTGAACTCAGCTGCACTGGATATTCCTGAGCAGGGGGGAGGGGTCAGGCAGGAGAAACCCCTCCAGCATCACGGGCTTTCCATGTGGCTTTTCCTTCTCATCCAATGAGCAGTGCAAGCTCTGGAAGCTGAAAGGGAATAGAATAGGACAGGGGGTGCATCAGACTGAATGATATTTGGATTTCCATCAAAGTTTTGGGGAGAAATGGAAGGAATGATGCTGGGGGAGGTTCAGCAAGAACAAAAAGCAAACAGATCCCGACCTGATGTGAAAAAAAGCATTTACTACACCTGAGAAATTCCTGGCTGGCACCAAACAGAGAGTCCAGGGACAAAAAGACCTCAGAACTTGGTCATCCCAAGGTCCATCCAGCACAACATCCTGTCTCCAAGAGGAAAGGAGGGGATGATTAGATAATTAGTGAAAGAAAGATGACGAGCACAGCGGTCCAGCCCCTGCTGCTCCCTCTGAACCTGCAACAATCAGCAGGTTGGAGCTCCAGGGCCAGAGAGGACACCTGGAACACCACATTTGTTGCCTGTGGTAGAGTTGTCCTCCAAAATTTCATCATCACCCCAAAAGCCTATTGACAAGGCTTGCTGTGAGGGTGGGGGGGCCCTGGCACAGGGTGCCCAGAGAAGCTGTGGCTGCCCCTGGATCCCTGGAAGTGTCCAAGGTCAGGTCGGAGCAACCTGGGCTAGTGGAAGGTGTCCCTGCCCATGGCAGGGGGTGGAACTGGGTGATCTTTGTGGTCCCCTCCAACCCAAATCATTCTCTGATTCTAAGGTAATTTTGTCCTCCTTGACATCCAGGTTCCACCCGACCCCAGCACACTTAATGGGAGAACAGCACTCACTGCTCAGTGCTGCACCCTCTCTATCTTTGAATCAAATTAAAGCAGCATCTGCCCAGTTTTCCATGAACTTAGACCTTGCATGGATGGCTCCTGGTGACAGCCTGTAATTTAAGGAATGCTGCTCTCCTGTAACGCTCCTGGGGTGACATTGTGCTTATTCTGGAAGGACCTTGGTACTTGCTGTTGAATTTGTGTCATTTTTTGTGGCTCCAGGACTGTGCACGTTGTGTTTGCCCCTCATGGATTAGATGACACCGGTTCATGGCCAAGGGCTGTAATTCCACAGGGATTCCTACAGCTGCTGTGTTGCTCGTGATCTCTGTTCTCACTTACATATAAGTGACAAAGAAAGATCAATTCCATGAGGTTTAGGTTTATGACAACTGGATTCAGTACCTACACAGGCAGCTTTAGTCCCTGGCTACACCAGGCAACCAAAACAACCACACTCATGGCTTGGTCATGACACTTTTTTTTCCTCGTGGAAAACATGATTTTTTTTCCACTAAAAAACCCTAAAATTTACATATTTCCATTGAAAAATTGCAAATTTTGGAAATATCACTGAAAGTTGTCCCTTTCTGGGCCTTCTGCACCGTTCAAGGAGCGACAGCTCGTGGCTTTTCCCATCCCATGCCAGGTCCCCTCAGGGTGCACGATGACTTTCTGTGGCTCTGGTACATCAGAGAATCTTTTGTCCAGCTAAAAACCTTTCAGTGAGAAGCAAAAGACTTTTCCCACAGAATTGAAAAAAAAAATAAATTAAAAAATGTTGATTTTTTGTTATTTGTGTTATTGTAGAAATTCAAAAGCACCAGTTGAGGATATAGGCAGGTCCATGGTAATAAATAGGATGGAAGGACAATCCCTGTCCCAAATTGCTCTTCAATTGACATGCCAGACAAAATGGTTTTCCAGGAAGATTCCTGGCTGTGCCCACTGATAACAGACATCTTTGTTGGTGGATGTCACTGTTTTTTATCCAATTTATGGGGCTTTCATAGCCTGGAAAACACAAAGACCACGTCAGTGCCTTGTATTTATGACTCAGAGCAGCCTCTCTCCTGTGCTGACAGATTGTTCCCATGGGTTAAAATCCTCTGGAGTTGTAAACACCTCATCCACATCCCTGTGTCACCAAGGCAACCTCAGCACCCACCCTGGGAACCTGGACACACATTTTGGCTCTGAAATGCTCCCTAAAACCACCTCCAATTTACTTTTTTCCCAGAGATAAGCCTCTGAAAAAGGCAACTTTTCTGCACTCCGATGGGAAGCCCCTAAATTGTGGAGTGATTTAACTCTGGCCTGGCCTGCTGATGTTTCCAAGCACTCAGTGGCAGAGGAGAGCCAGGGGGTGCCAGAACCAGCGGCCAGCCTTGCTCCAGACCTTGCTTTGGACATGAATCATTCCCAGCTGTCCCAAAGAACGATGTAAGGAACTCTCCTCTTGATAAATTAGGCAATTCTCCCACGGGAGAAGTTCCATCCTAATGGGCTGTTGGTAGCTTGGTTGTGCTCTGAGGATTGATATCCTTTCTCAGCCCAGTCTGGCATAGCTGAGCATGCTCCAGTACAGAGATAAATGCCATTTTTTTTTCTTGCTTTCTTTTTTCACCCCCCTCTCCTAATTTTATTTTTTTGCAATCTTTCTAACCCCGCTGCTCTTGCATAACGGCTCCTGGTGATGAGTTCCACAGCTTAATTAGGCATTGTAATCACACGCTGGAAATTAATGAGGTGCTCTGGTTGCCTTTGAAGTGAATTGGATGGGTTTGGTTTTTTTTTTTTTTCTAGACATGATGAAAACAGGGATTCCCGGCCTGCTCATCCATCACTCTGTGCCCTTCTCCGTGTCACCTCTTCAGCGAGCTGTGCCTCCCCCCCCGGCAGGGAACAGCCTGATCTGAAATACTCTGGAAAGAGGGGCAGGAAAATCCACCTTTCTCATTAGTGGTGGGAACACTGGGAAAAGCCAGAGAAAGCACGAGTGTTTCAGGAGGGCTCCCGGCTCCAGGAGAGGTTCTGCAGGAGCAAAGTGGTTCCACCAGGACACATTTGGTTCGACCACATCCACCACGGGGGAGAAGACAAACCCTTTTCTTTCAGCTTTGCCCTTTGAAAGAGGGAGGAGAAAGAAGGGAAACTACATTCAGGCTTCATCATCCCATTTTATTTTGACTTCTGGGCTGAGTCAAAACAGGATGAAGCAAGATGCTGTGGAGTTCAGAGAATTACTTTTTAAAGACCAATAGTCGATGAGGCTAAAAAAACAAAGGAGAGATAGATTACAAACTTCCACCTCAAAATTATTTATTTATTTTAAATATAGATTTTAAATTTTTGGAGGAACAAATATCCTGTTGCTCAGGAAGCCCAGACTAAAAACTTCAAATACCCCTATCAGGAGATAGGGTGAATTATACTGTGGTTAAGAAAACTTATTGGGGCTCAGGGAATGTTGATTTATTTCCTATCAGGGTTACAAATACCCTCAGTAGCTCTGAATAAGCCACTTGGAAATAAATCTTATCATGAATTTAAACATCCCTGTCCTGAGTGCTTCATTACCCCTCTTTGAGGTGTTTACTGCCTGCAGTGGGACTGAAGTCCCCAAAGAGAAGGGAACATAAACCAGGGAAAACATCCATATGGGAACAACAGATTTTGAGTCTGTCAGATTTTCTCATTCAATGTTCCTCATTCAACCATTTCCTGAAAAAAAACCCTCCATCCTTCCAATATCATGATAATGCACAAGGTAGGATAAAAGGGAAAGATAAACTGTGGAAATTTGTGCACAGAGATTTGAGAGGTTGGGAGAGGTTTTTTCAGCCCCCACAGCTCTAATGGGTTTTGTGATACAGGAAATATTGGGGTATCTTTGCTTTGGATTAACGGATTTTTTAGGTGTTTTTTTTCAGTCTTTGTTGACTTCTTTCTGTGATTCCTGCAGGGAACACCATAGAATCATCATGGAATGGTCTGGATTGGAAGGGATCTTAAAGACCATCTCATTCCACCCCCTGCCATGGGCAGGGACACCTTCCACTAGCCCAAGCTGCTCCAAGCCCCATCCAACCTGGCCTTGGACACTTCCAGGGATCCAGAGGCAGCCACAGCTTCTCTGGGCAACCACAACTTGCAATCGAAAAAACCAACAAACTATTCTTTCCTCTACAACTGCAGGATTTTCCCTGCACTGATGCATCAGGAATATGGGCCCCACCTCTCTCCAGATGCTTTGCAGACCACAAGGGAGGTGGTGCTGAGTTACAGGGTGGACATGCACGAGAGCAGCCCTGCAGCTCATGCTACAGAAATAGCAGATGGGCTTCTAAACTCTGCCACAGTTTTTTGTGGTGATGGATTTTTCATCCTGGAAAAACATCCTTGGGCAGAAAAATGACCTGCAAAGTTGGGCAGCAAGGGAAAAATCTAACTGCTCTCCTGCTGGAATATGGCTCGTTCCTGCCCTCCACGGAGGGAGAGCATCTGCTGGGTGAGGGAGATGTGTCTGGGACTGTCTCCACGAGTTCTGGGAGAGCATCTCAATCCTGCTCCCACCTGCCAAGAGCAAACCAACGTGTGAGTTTGTCTTTGATGCAGCACACCTTGGCTGGCAGGGCTGGAGATGTGAGACCTGACACAGTGGTTGAGGCAGAACCTTTGAATCAGGGAATATTTCTTCTGAAAGAGCCCTGCTTTTTGAAGTGCTGCCTCCAGCCCTGGGAACAACAGCACAAGGACGTGGAGCTGCTGGAGAGAGTCCAGAGGAGGCCCCAGAGATTCTGCCAGGGCTGGAGCCCCTCTGCTCTGGAGCCAGGCTGGGAGAGCTGGGGGGGTTCCCCTGGAGAAGAGAAGGCTCCAGGGAGAGCTGAGAGCTCCTTGCAGGGCCTAAAGGGGCTCCAGGAGAACTGGAGAGGGACTGGGGACAAGGCATTGAGGGACAGGACAAGGGGGAATGGCTTCCCACTGCCAGAGGGCAGGGACAGGTGGGATATTGGGAAGGAATTCCTGGCTGTGAGGGTGGGGAGGCCCTGTCCCAGGTTGGGCAGAGAAGCTGTGGCTGCCCCTGGATCCCTGGAAGTGTCCAAGGCCAGGTTGGAGCAACCTGGGCTAGTGGAAGGTGTCCCTGCTTGTGGCAGGGGGTGGAACTGGATGGTCTTTAAGGTCCCTTCCAACCCAAACCGTCCCATGATTCCAGGATTCCACAATTCCAAACGTTTAATGCAAACCAGGGCCATGGGACAGGTCATGCTCCCCCGCGCCTTGGGCTGGATGCTGCATCTTGCCAGCAGATGAGCTGCTGGGGGCTGGTCCCTCTTGCTGAAGGGTCATTTAATTTGAAACTTGCTGCTCTGTCAGGGCCTCGAGCCACCAATCCCCCAGGGATGGTGAGACCCATCTGTTTCCCGAGCTCCGCACGGCCGGGGCATGACAAGGAACTTGGCTGGCCCGGGCCGGGGAGCCTGGTTTGAATCTTGCCTCTTTCTTGTGGGATTGCGTCGGGGCACAAGCGAATCCAGAGACGGGCTTTGATGCCGTGAATGTGCTGAGGGCATGGGCAGTGGGCACAGTGACACCAAAATAAATCCAATATTTCTCAGGAATGGGGTGGGGACATCAACAAAAACCTCGGCCTTATGCAATTGCCGCCGGCGTTGCTGCAGATCTAAAGCAGCTGCTCTTGGCTTTCCCCCTTCGCTTTCATAAACTGGTTGTTTGTCTGTTTGCTCGGGGCTGGGGGGGGGGGAGGAAAGAGGGTGGGTGGGGAGCACAGGGATGGTGGATGAGGGGACGGTGCCCAAATCTGCCGCAGATGCCAGAAGGAAGCCGGAAAACTTGGATATTGGGTGACCCGACACGGAGAGGAGCGGCCTTGTCATCCCAGGCTTACGAGGTCTGTGGAGGGCCACGAACAGGGATTGGTAGGGATGAGCCAAAAAGGATGTTCCTGGAAACACCAGCTGGAGAGGAGAGAGATGTTGCCACCAAGGCCGGACAAGGGCCAACTCCTGGAAGCTGAGGTAGAGGATGGAAAGGGTTCAAACAAGGACTTTGCTTCCTCAAGAAAACAGAAAGAGGAGTCTGATCTTTTTTTTTTTGGAAGTAGAATTGGTGAGATTTGGACAGAGTCCGGTTGGGTGGTTCAGAGGAGAGGACTGGGCTCTAGGATGATGCTGGAGTGGTGACCTCAGGTGGCAGAGAGGGAACTGACCCCACTGAGCTGGGTTTGGCTGTGCTAGGCCTGGCCTGGGCCTTGAAAGACTGAGCAAGAGTCGAGGTGAAGGACGGGAGATGCAAGAACCATGATAAGAAGGACACTGAGGGGCTGGAGCGTGTGCAGGGAAGGGAACGGAGCTGGGGAAGGGCCTGGAGCAGCAGGAGCAGCTGAGGGAGCTGGGGGGGCTCAGCCTGGAGAAAAGGAGGCTCAGGGGGGACCTTCTGGCTCTGCAACTCCCTGACAGGAGGGGGGAACTGGCATGGGTCCGGCTCTGCTCCCAGTGAACAAGGGACAGAAGGAGAGGGAACAGCCTCCAGCTGTGCCAGGGGAGGTTTAAGTTGGATATTGGGGAAAATTCCTTCCTGGAAAGAGTTGTCCATCACTGGCCCAGGGCAGCGTCGGAGTCCCCATTCCTGGAGGGGATTAAAATCCCTGTGGATGTGGCACCTGGGGACATGGGTCAGTGATGGCCTTGGCAGTGCTGGGGAACAGTTGAACATGATGATCTCAGAGGGCTTTTCCAACCTAAACAATCCTGTGATTCTCTGAAACACTTGCAGCGGGGAGGGAGGACGTGGTGAACTTTTGTATGAAGATGAGAGGAGTGAGGGGTGGGGTGAGGGAAGGAAGGTAAAGGAAGGGAAGCAGGTGACATGGGAAAGTCTACAAGTGAGTGGTTGAGTCTCCTCTCTTCCCTGCAAGGAGAGAAATTCCCAGTTTCAGATGCAGCAAAACTTCCCTTTTACCACTTTGAGCATCTCTGTAGGATGAGAGAAACCCCCATTCCCAACCCACAGCCAGTGATTTCAGAGCACCTGCCTTTGGGTGTGTCCTGCAGGAAGCCTGGGATGCATTTTCCATCTTACTCCAGGAAAAACCCCTTTAACACACAGCACTGCAGCAACACCCTGGACTGCAGCTCCAAAACTCAGCCATTGAGAGGAATGAGTGGATATCTCTGACCCAGGCCCTTTCCCAATCCAAATATACTCCCTTCAGCCACATGGCCTTTATTCAGCCCAAGTGCTCACCAGCCCCTTTCTATTCAAATAATACTAAAAACATGCTCATCCAAGGGTCAGCATGTCTTAATATACAACCAGGATTTCAGCAAAACCCCAAGAGCAATCAAGTCATCACTCAAGTAGAAACAGTCCAGCCAGATATCCACAAAGAAGCCTTTTCCATCATTCCAGGAAACAGTTCCTCAGCTGTCTCCAGCAATCCTATTGTGAATAGATGTCTTTTGCCACTTTCCCAGAACATCCATAAATGCAGGGGGTTTCAAATCCGGAGAGGACAGCGCCGGAAAACCAAGATTTAGAGTCTCAATGGAGGCACAGAAATTGTCCTGCTATCCAGCCCTCTCTCTTCAGCTGGGGTGGGATGGGCTGCAGCCCTACCAGTGGTCCTCATGGTATGAGACAAGGTAGGTCTTCTCAGTTTCTTTTCACAGAACCACAGAATAGAATCACAGAATCATTTAGGTTAGAAAATACCTGTAGGATTGAGTCCCATCATTCCCCCAGCACTGCCAAGGCTGCCACTAACCCATGTCCCCAAGTGCCACATCCACAGGGCTTTCATATCCATTCAGGGATGGGGACTTAACCACCTCTTTTGACAGTGAGTTCCAATGCTGGACAACCCTTTCCACAAAGAAATTTTCCCTAATATCCAACCTAAACCTCTCCTGGCACAACTTGAGGCCGTTTCCTCTCCTCCTGTCCCTTGTTCCCTGGGAGCAGAGCCCAAACCCACCCTTGGCTCCTCCCTCCTGTCAGGGAGTTGTAGAGAGTGAGAAGATCTCCCTTGAGCCTTGGCCAGTCCTTAAACACATAACTGGTGCAGTTTAAGTGCTGCTTGTAATGACAAGGGGTCTCAGAGTCCAATCCATGATGAAGTTTGCAAACAGGGTGCCAGTGAAAGACTCCAAAGGCTTTTGACCATTTATTTCCTCTCCATTCCTTCCATTCCCAGCTGTCCCTTTGCAGTGAGTGGGTCAGTGATGCACTGAGCATGGCCATGGAAAACACTTCCCAGCACATCAGCTCTTCCACTTCTTAGGCTGGATTTTCTCTGCATGTTTTGTTTGCTCTTCGGGCTGGGAGCCACATGTATGTAAGGTCTCTGGGTCTGTATGTTGTTCTGAGCAACCAGCTCATCACTGAGCTTTGTGTTTCCAACCTCGGCGTCTCCTTCACCTTCGTGGGATAAAAAAAAAGGAGCAAACACCTGCACAGCTGCTGTTTTGTTTCACCCTTTGAGCATCTCCGTGGGAAGGTCTAAAGGAGGAAGAGCTTGCTCTGTACACTGAGTTTCTCACCAGCCCAGTGTTTGCTTTCACATTTCCAAAGCTTTGTAGAAGCACTTGTGCCCTTCAAGTGCTGAATCTTCACCCATTTGCCTGAGATCCTTCTCACAATCACTGGACATGGTGCTCAGTCTCGTTGACTTGATGGTGTTGGGTCATAGGTTGAACTTGATGATCTCAGAGGTCTTTTCCAAACTAATGGATCCTGTGATCCCTTTACGGCTCCTTTTAGGAGAGGCAGCAAGATAAGGACAGGAGGAATCTCCTCACCTTCCCATTCTCCTGCTGAGCCTACAAGGCATCTTCACCCTGTGACAGGGAGTTAAACCAGGTGGCGACTCCCACACAACCCTCAGCAGACATGCTGGTGGTGCACAGAATCCCTGAATCCTTCCCCTCCTGGATTTTCCTGCCCTGGCAAAGGAAGGTGCATGTTTGGATCTGGTTCAACCAGAGGTGAACCCCAACACTGAGGTGTCAGTGGCTCAGTCTGGCCCATTTTCACAGCCTGGCTCTGCAGACAAAGCAAGATCTGCCCTTTGTGGACTTCTCCTCTCCATCTCTTCTCATCCCCGGCACATTGAGCTGACTCCCCATCCAACACCACTCTGGATTTGCAGGGATAACTGTGCCATCCATCAGGAATCTCTTCCATGCCTTACTCCCTCCCAGCAAGAAACTTTCCTGTCTGTTTGTCAGTCAGCTCCTCCCCTTTGGGAAGAGGTCCTGGCAGGGTTCCCATCTACACAACTTGCCCTGTAGCTTTTTTTTTTTTTTTTTTTTTTTTTTTTCCTTTTTTTTTTTTTTGGTGGGGTGAAAACAACTGGACAAATTAATAGATGAAAAAAAAAATTCCATTGAAGACTTAAACAAAAAGACTTAAACAATTTTGGCTCAGGAAGCCTTTGAGCTGCAAACTGCACATTGTCAGAGCATGGTGGGGAACTATGACCACCCCTTTTCTTGTGCTCATCCTCAGGCATTGGCTGTTATCTCCAATGCCAGAAAACAGGACACAGGGATACTTGGACCTTGGCTCTTGTGTGCAGGGCTGTGCTTCTCCAAGTCCCTTAAAAGTAGCTTGCAAAGACCCAGAGAGAGGTGAGCTGAACCTTCCCTCCCCTCCCACACTTTCCCTTCAGCTTTTTAAGTCAAAGACTAAACTCTTGCATTTTTGTATTTGTATTTTGTGGGTTTGCATCTTGTATTTGTTCTGTATTTCTATTGCATCAGCGCTGTGATTGATGTTCTCTGTTGGTTTTGCATCGTGCACCTCTCATTCCTTTGTTTCTTGTTCACCATTAGCAACAGGAGCAGGACACGTTTCCAGTCCCATTATCCACCCTTCCCCTGAGCTAACACTTTTCCAGTCACTAAGGTGAAAGAACTCCCTTATGATAACAAAAACCTCTTCTTTCTCCCAAAGAAGACTCTCGAGCAAATGAAGACTGAGCTGAAGCAAAGGTTTATAAATACTCTGAATTGAAATTGCTTCTCATTTCTTTTTATCACAATTTCACTCTTGCTTTAGTTCTGATTTCAGAGCTGCCCTTGGAAGAAACTATGGCCAAAAACAAGTACTGTGTGTCAGTGCTAGCAACAAGTGCAACAAAATGTAGGAGATCCTATAAAAACTTAAAATACATTCTATACATCTAAATTCATTACAAAAAGAATTTAAAATGCCTATTTTTTTCGTTCGGTTGATTTTTTTTTCCCAAGTGTGTAGGGTGGTTTTCTCACCCAGCTGAAGTTCCCTGTGCACCAGTTGGCTCGAGGGATGTAGAGAATATTTTGGCAGAGCCAAGTGGGCTCTCCAGAGCCAACTTTGTCTTTGGCCATTGTTTTGTTCTCCCTTTGTTCAGCATCTCTTTATGTTGGTCAAAGCTTTGGGTGAGTGATGCTGCAAGGGGAGGCTTTAGGCTTAACTTAATGTAAGCCAGAGAGGGGAGTCCCAGGGGTTGTGCAAGAGGTGAGGCAGCTCCACCCAGGACACCTGAGCTTTAAAGGGCTCAGGAAAAACCCACAAAGATGAAAAAGGATTTGAAACAAGAGCCTGCAGTGCTTTCCCTCTTACAATCATACTGTGAGAGTTTTAAGGAGTTCTAACACAAATGAAATGACTTTCCACATATTACTTGAACTACTTCATTATTAAAATAAAAAGAGATGGGCTAAAACAACTGAAGTGTTTATTCACAGTTATTTATTCACAGCAGTTATTCTTTAACAACTGTGTCCACATATAAAAGAAAAGATTTTTATTTTAAACACTTTCAAGACCCTTGAAGCAAATTTGGCTTGATCAAATATTATCTGAATATGTATAAACCCTTCCTCTTAACACCTGTGCTCTCCCCTTGTTTAGTTGCAGCACAGCTACTCAAGGGTTGAACACTGAGGGTGAAGGAGGTGAATTTTTTTCCAGTACAGCATTTGGATTTCTTTCTAATACATCACTTTTCAAATTGGGTGTAAAATAGTAATCATTGGAGGATAATTGCTCTGGACAGACCCTCTGGGTCCTGGGGCACAGCAGCTCCATGGGATCACAGCAAGTGCTCAGGATCAAGGATATTTAGGGAGATGTGTCCATCAGAGCAGGGCCACCAGGGGCAGACACTTCTCTCCTGCCTCCAGTGGTTTCCAGCTAACTTTTTTTGTCCTAAAGATGATGAATTTGTGTTTAATGACGTGGGAGGGAGCTTCTCCCACTGAGCTGCCCAATTGCTTCTGGAGTTTGGGTAACTTTTCCTGAGGTAACAGCAAGGATGTGTCTTTCCCAGACCTGCCTTCTCCACTCCTCAGGGGGGATGATCATTCTTCCCAACTCATGGATGGGTTTGGGACTCTCTGGAAAGCCCCTGGGACTGCAGGTCCTCGTGTAAGACAGAACATTGGCTTTGCTGGTGATGCAGAGGCTGAGGAGCAAATCCAGACCAAAGCCAGAGGTGAGGGACTCAGAGTGCAACTGTGTGGGAGGAAATCCTCATCCACTCTTTCCCAGAGCCCAGCAGAGCCTCAGGGAGAACCTGATGCCACTTATGGATCCTACAGGTCATTCCTGGGGTTGACAAGTTCAGGGTAAGCCGAGGAAGCCCCGTGGCCACAGAGAGAAAGGGCAAGAGGGCACAGTCATAACTGTGCCAGGGGAGGTTCAGGTTGGATATCAGGAAGGAATTCTTTACAGAGAGAGTGCTCAGCCATTGGAATGGGCTGCCCAGGGAGGGGGTGGATTCTCCATCCCTGGAGGTGTTTAAGGTGAGACTGGATGTGGCATCAGTGCCATGGGCTGGGAACCACGGCAGGGTTGGATCAAGGGTTGGACTTGATGACCTCAGAGGTCTTTTCCAACCTGGTTGCTTCTGTGATTCTATGACTCTGTGTGAGGAGAGATGGGCAGCGGGGGGGAGCTGAGCACAATGGGGAGCCAGAAAACGACACTGAAAGCAAAAGAATTTTTTCCCAGCGGTATTGAGCCATTACCAGCCTGAAATGGAACAGAAGAAAAAAGAAAAAAAAAAAAGTGTTGATAATGATGAAGACAGAAAAGTTCCCTAAATATTTCTACCCTGCCAGATAATGTAATCACAGCTTGGATGGTGAAATGCTTTCCATTCCAGTAGCACACCCCGAAGGGGGGTTGGGGCAGAGCTATTTAATTCCTGACACAGCAAGGTCTAACTGCACCCAAGAGCCTTCAAAGAGCTGCCTAAGGAGGTCTCTGGATCAGCAGTGATGGGTTTTTTTCACTTGGTTTGGGAGGTTTTGAACGAGGAGAGTCGGGCTGATGTCCTAACTGTGTTTTTCAAAAGGTAAATGGGATATCCTAGGAAAGTTAGTCTGGCACTAGTCCCAGCCTAAATAACACAGAATCTCACACAGGACGCAATAAATTAAGGGAAAATAATTAACAGAGGAAGGAAATCAAAGGAGGGCAGCAAAAGTAAGACCAAGTAGTTATTCTGTCACGCGGATTTGGTACCTTATAAAAACAACATTGCCAAGTTTTATGGAATTGTAACAGGCTTGACCTTACAGGTTCCGCCAAGAAAAGGTACAGAAAGTGGTGTTTTAAGTTAGTCCTGGGTTTAGTTTGGGTAACAACGGTGAGCAAGGCATGCAGGAGACATTAAACAGCTCTCAAATTGGCTGATTAATAGCATTCAATGTGTAATTGTAAAGGCAGTAATTAAAGTAGTGACCGTGTTTCCACTGGGGTAGGGCAGAAAGCATTTCCATGCTATTTAACATTTGAATTAATGACCTGAAAAAACCATACATTTACTGCTGATAAAACCTTTCAGGTGACCCAAAGATCAGGGAAACTCACAAATGATCAAGGAAGGAACTGTGCAACACAGAAAAACTTTTTATTCATTTGTTGACACGCAATGAGGACGAAGGTGAACGTGGGCAAGTATGTGGGTAGACAGCAGCGATCCATGGGAATTCGGGAGCGTGGTGGGAATTACAGGAATCTGGGCTCCCACTGCTGTTTGGTGACCAAAGGGCTGATGGGACCGTGGTGTGGAAACGTGAAGTAGGAATGGGAGGACAGGTCAGTCCTGAAAGCAGAGCTGGAGCTCGGGGAGACACGGCTTGTGGGAAGTGCTGACAGCTGGAAAGGGCTGCCAGAGCCATGGGATGGATCGTGGAAGGGAGAAATGCTTTGCAGTCAGTTTGGTTCTCCAACCTCGAAGGCAGGACCCTGCTGCACGACACCCATCCCGGGAAATCCCAGGGGCAAAGGACAGACACATCCCTGACTGGCAAACAGCGCAGTGTGAAGATCTTTGCTGCCATGGGGCAAAACCTCAGCGAGCCTGGCAGTGCCTGCTGGCCCCAGGCCCAAGGACAGAGACACAGGGCTGCCACAGGTCCTTCAGACACGTGCCCATGTGGGGGCTGAGTCTGCTGCTCACAGACCCAGACCCAGCACGGAGCAGATCATGATGTTCCTGCCTTGGATGGAGCTTTGTGCCAGGAAACTGGGCTGCTCCCAGCTCTGGGATTGTTCTTCCAGCTCTGGCACTGTTCCTCCATCCTCACAGAATCGTGGAATCATAGAATCACAGAAGCAACCAGGTTGGAAGAGACCTCTGAGATCATCCAGCCCAACCCTTGCTCCAACCCCGCTGTGGTTCCCAGCCCATGGCACTGATGCCACATCCAGTCTCACCTTAAACACCTCTAGGGACGGAGAATCCACCACTTCCCTGGGCAGCCCATTCCAGTGGCTGAGCACTCTCTCTGTAAAGAATTCCTTCCTGATATCCAACCTAAACCTCCCCTGTCACAGCTTAAGACTGAGCCCTCTTGTCCTAAATCACAGAGTCACTGAGGTTGGAAAAGCCCTCCAAGACCATCAGCTCCCCCCTGTGCCTGATGCCCACCTTGTCCCCCAGCCCAGAGCACTGAGTGCCACATCCAGTCCTTCCTTGGACACCTCCAGGGATGGGGACTCCACCACCTCCCTGGGCAGCCCCTTCCAATGCCTGACAAGCTTTTCCATGAAGAAATTCCTCCTGCTGTCCAAACTGAATCTCCAAACGACAAGAGGCCGTTTCCTCTTGTCCTGTCACTGTTACGTGGTAGGAGAGCCCGACCCCCACCTTGCCACCCCTGTCAGGGGGAATCTGTGCTGCCCTTTAGTGTGTGATGCAGAGAGACCTTTACATCTCTCCTCTTCACTCCTACAACTTGTGTCCTCCAGTGCTTTCCACAAACAGACCCTAAACTTTGTCCTTTTTATCAAGCCTGGAATGCTTGATAACCATGACCTTTTCAGGTCACTCTGCTCCTTTGAGGCAGTTGTGACTGAAGAAATCACCAGCAAACTTATGATGGACTCCTCTTAAACTCTCCCCTCTGAGCTTGAGGGAAAGCTTTGTCCCCCTTTCAGTTTATCCCATCCTTTCACATCTCCCCACCTGATGTTTGCCTCGGGAGGAACAGGAGCTCCAACATCCCAGTGGACAAATCCTTTGGGATTGGAAGAGGCCAGGTGCCTCTTG
This sequence comes from Chiroxiphia lanceolata, assembly GCF_009829145.1. NCBI lineage: Eukaryota > Metazoa > Chordata > Aves > Passeriformes > Pipridae > Chiroxiphia > Chiroxiphia lanceolata. Next base: position 2,747,034 of record NC_045640.1, read on the forward strand.
ACAGAACTCGTGCTACAGCCTTGGCCCTGAGCTACGTGGGCACCACGAAACCTCATCCAAACCTTCACAAATAAGATCTGAGAGACAACAAGTACCTCTCCAGAGCCCAATCTGAGCCTTAATGCAAAAAAAAAAAAAAAAAAAAGAGAAAAAAGTTGCCTTTCCTGTTTTTATCCTGTCCCTGATTTTCTTTTTCTTTTACGAATTATTTTAGTTCAGTTCAAAGATGACATTTTTCATGAATTAAAATCAACCTTTTGACTGATTTGTGAGGCAGTATAGGAAAATAAACAAGCTGCTCGTGTTCTTTGCTGTTTCCCTTAAATCAATAAAGTTGTAATTGTTAAGGCTGGACAAGACTATTAAATTAAGAAGACTTGAGCTCCTGTATAGAACAGACCTTTTCAATGCAGCCTGTTAGCCCTGGAGAGCTTGTGTTTGTAGAGAGACATTTAGCTTTGAACTCCACAAGTGAAGTAAGAGAGAACTCCACTGCCCTCAGAGAATTTCACTTCCACTGTGAAAAAAAAAAAGGGGGATTTCATTTCCCATTCCACTTTATCTGGCTTTAATTCCTGTTGAGAGAACACCAAAGTGCCCCATGGAGCCCAGAAAATCCCCCTTCCTCTGTTCTCCCTGCACAAGTCCCTGTGCTGATGTGCCCTGCTGGGCTGGCTCTTGCCAACCTCCCTGGAGGAGAATGGAAAAATCATGGAATCACTGAATGGTTTGGGTTGGAAGGGACCTTAAAGCTCATCCAGTCCCACCCCCTGCCATGGGCAGGGACACCTTCCACTAGACCAGGGTGCTCCAGCCTGGCCTTGGACACTTCCAGGGATCCAGGGGCAGCCACAGCTTCTCTGCCCAACCTGTGCCAGGGGCTCTCCACCCTCACAGGGAAGCATTTATTCCATATTTTTAACTCAAATTTCCCTTCTTTCAGTTTGAACCCATTGCTCCTTTTCCTGTCCCTACAGTTCCTGATGACAAGTCCTTCTCTGACTACCCATAGCCCCTTCAGATACTGGAAAGTACTGGAAGGTCTCCACGCAACCTTCTCCTCTCCAGGCTGAACATCCCCAACTTTCTCAATCCCAAACATGGACACAGGCTGGGCAATAGGAATTGGTCATAAACACGGATACAGGCTGGGAAATAGGGATTAATCCCCAACATGAATACAGGCTGAAGAATGGGAACCAATCCTGAATATGGATACAGTGTGAGCAATGGGAATCAATCCCGAACATGGGTAAAGACTGGGCAATGGGAATCAATCCTGAACATGGATACAGGCTGGGCAATGGATTAAGAGCAGATCTGGTCCTGAGGGTTTGTTGCTCCAGTGATTCCTGTATCACTGAGCAGACACATTTCATTCTCTCGAGGGCAGAGCCGTCTCCAAAGCTCACTGGAGTCTGGGGAGACCAGCAGATGTGAGACCTGGCTGTGCCAAACTGCTGAGAGCTCATCAGAGCACATTCTGCGACTGTTCCCTGCTTTCTCCCACCCCCATTAGGACAAAACTTGCTTTTATTTGCTTGTCAGATTGACACAGATGATTTCAGAAATCAATAGGAAAGATAAGAAGATCACAGTGAGCGCCTTAAACACCGAGAAGCAGTGGAGAGGAATGGAATGTGATTATTGTCCACAAGTTGATTAATAACACCCTCAAACAGAAACACTCCTGGGCCTTCTAAACCTTATGTAACACTTTTTGTGGCCACTGCTTTCTGGGACACCACAAAAGAGCTTTTGTCACCAGCACCTGAAGGGTTTCCAGCTGCCTCTTCAAACTTTTCTCAAGTAGGGGCTGCAATGGCAGATCCAACTATGCTTGACAAATTCTGCTTTATTCTGGTTCTTTCTTTCCCCCCTCAGGGATAAGTGGTTTCTTTTAATCCCATTTAATCAAACCCAATGCACGATAATGTTCTTACAGCACGGAGAGGGATTCAGGCACGGAGAACTCGGAGCTGCGGAGTTTGGGTTGGAAGTTCTGCTCCAGCTGCGTCCCAAATTCACTCCAACACGGGGCAAGTGTGGTGGGATGAGATGTGTGTGACTTTTAAGAATTTTTTTTCCCATTTTTGCCTGCAAATCTACTCTGTGAACACTCCCTGGGATGAGATCCTTCACTTTTTCGGTGCTTTCTCCAGCACTGACATCTCAAACAGCCTCAGTGAGCTCAGAGTTAGCACAGGACTGTTCCCACCAACACTTACTGACTGTTGTCTCCTTCTCAAAAATGAACTTGCATATTATCTGGTGAAATTTTGGCTCAGCCCTCACAGGGAAAAGGGGAAGATTTTAAAATACACAAGTCATGGTATTCTGTCAAAAACAAACACGACTGCAATAGCTCAGTTTGGACTCTGCTGCAAGGGCTCAGCAGCTGATGGCTGCAGCTACTTCTCCTTTCCTCTGAAAAAAATAATCTCTTGGATGTTGAGAAGAGGTAGAATTTATTGTAGAATCACAGACTATCTGCACTGGAAGGGACCCACAAGGATCATTGAGTCCAACTCCTGGCCCTGCACAGGACACCACCAAAAATGATAAAAAAATCACATAATTTGGCTGAATTCAGAAAAAAACCCATAACCTTGGTAGAAGGTCAACTAAGAGTTTTGGGCACCCTTAATTTGCAAACAGCCACAGATGCGAAGCCATCCTTTGCTTCATGAGCTTCTGCAGGTTCACCAGAAGAGAATCACAGAATTATGGAATATCCTATGGGATATGGGAAGGGACCCACAAGGATCAGGGAGTCAAACTCCTGGCCCTGCACAGGACACCTCAACAATCCCACCATGAGAGGGTCACACCCTCCTGTGTACCAGACATCTACAAATCCTCTCAAGAACATTTTCACTGTGACTTCCTGCCTTTAATTGTTTGGGGGTTTTTTTCCCTATTGTAAGCAGCTCTGGAATGAGATGCTTAAATCTAATCATGGAATTAGAAAAACACTTTATCCTCATTAAAAGCTGATGACAAACCTACATCCAGCACTGTACAACAGTCATTTTGCCAGCGAAGAGTGGTGTGGGGAGATGTCCCCACCGACACAGTCAGCAGCAGCCTTGCTCTGTCTGTTTGGGTTAACACAACAAAACCAAGTTGGTTTTACTCTCGGGAGAAGGTGGGAATTTACATAAAGAGCTGAAAGCTGGGTGTCTTCTCTCACAGCCTTGACCAGGCTGAGACAAGTGTTGTCAAAATCTACTGAAATGTGACGAAAGGAAGAGTTTGGGAGCCACAGACTGTTCACTGTGTCTCCAAACCACACGGAGAGATTGTTTCTCTACTTCAAAGTCAGGGCACGTGCCTCCTGTGCTCCTCAGCATCGTAGTTTCTCCTTCCCTCCCGCTGATTTGTTTTCCCAGGATGGATATTCAGCTGCTTAAATACATCTGCCTTGGCAGATCCACCTGCACAGTCTCAGTCTTTCAGCACAAGTGTCACCTTGGTCTCTTGGTCTTGGCACAGTTGGGTCTCAGTGTTGACTCGGCTGATCTGTCGAGGGACGCTGGGTGATGCCACGCTGTGGGGACATGGGGAGCTGCTCTTCCAGACACTCTGTTCTGCTTCCCAACGGCTTTCCCTCAGCTCTCACCCCACTGGGATCACACTGGTGGAGCAAACAACCCACTGTGTGTCTGCTGGTTCATCCAGCTCAAGCCAACCGTGCTTTTGGGTGGCAACCGGGAGCAGCGCGAGGAAGAAGCTGCCAGGTCTGGTTTGATATGACTCAGTGTCCATCTGTTGCTGTTGCAGGGCCACCCTGATTCCAGTTTGCATTTCCACAGCAAACTGCCCTGTGAAACAGTTCCCAGCAGTGTGAGAACACTGTGACAAATGCCAGCGCTGTGACCGAGCAGCGTCACTGCAGCTGGAGCTCCTCTCTGGGTTTTTATGGGCTCCCAGAGAATGCACAGCACAAAACTGAAAATAATTTCTAGGAAAACGTCTCTGCTGAGACAATTCACAAGAAAGAAATGCTTTCTGTGGCGCAGGGCACCCAGCACGTCCCAGTTCTCGTGGTCCAAAGCAAGTCTGGGTTGAGCGTGCCACGTTCTCCTCTCTCACTTCCAGCCTTGGGTCCATCTTGCCACCACGTCTGCCAAGGTGAAATGCCACGTGGAGGGTCCTGAGGGCCACCCAGGGAGACCCAAGTGGGGCTGGTTGGCTGCTGGGTGGGTCCAGGGTATGGGGCAGTGCAGCAGGACATCAATATCAAACCACGTGACGATGGCACCGCTTCCCCTAAAGCAACACCAGCAAAGGGGATGTCAGGGATCTCTGGGCTCCCAGATTTCACCTCAAAAATGTGTCATATTGAGCACACTCCCTGGTGGTGTGACTGTATGACCTCCCCCTCTACACAGCTTCATGGAATAGGCCTCATTTCCTTAGGAAACTGGCTTCTAGGGGGGAAAACCTCCCTCCACAGAGTCTGGCTCCTGGCTCAAAAGCCAAATTTCCCCAAAATGCCATGCACAGACTGTTCCCATTCAGGTCTTGCTCCTTCTTACAGGGCAATTCAAGAGCTGTAGGACTGCAAGATAACATCCAGCTAACCTTCAGAGGGGCTGCAGCTCACAACTCTGTCTTTAAACTCACATTTTACAACCCAAGATCCTTGATTTCCAGGAACTCGTGAATAGAGAAAATATATTGTTCTTGGTAACTAAACAGTATCATTAAAACCATTATGAATCTTGTAAAAATGATTCCTGTCTACCTAATTTAATCATGCAACAATGACTGTTATTAACTTGCCTTGTGCTGCTGCCATCTGAGACGATGGCCCTGGATCCAGGGGTAGCTATTTCATGAATCAGTTATTGGAAATGTGCAGGCTCTTAAGTGCTTGAGTGCCCTCCCTTCAGGGAGCTCCCTGGATTTATCCCTTCCAGGGCAGGGTGGGGAAACTGGAGAAGAAAAACGAGGAGTTTGGGGAACAACAGAAAGCTTCACTCCTGTCCTGTTCACGTGGGGAAGTGTCTCAAGGCTTAGTTCTCAGCTGCACGAGAGATCCAGTGGAAGCCCTTCTGTGACTGACAATGACATTGCTCTGAGTGGCCTCTCAAGTGTCTGTAAAAGGTTTGAGATCCTCAATAACATCGTGAGCCCCATTGGACTGTAAGGAAAGTTATATTTTTTTACACCTGCAAGATCCAGCCAACTTTGGCTCCACGGCCTCAGGCTCTGCTCCATGAGTGCTCGGCTGCAGAGGAGAGAAAATGAGGCCCTGTCTGTTCTCACCCTCAGATTGTGACCCCACGTTCCCAGATTTCACCTCAAAAATGTGGGATATTGAGCCCACTCCCTAATGGTGTGACTGTGTGACCTCCCCTTCCACACAGGTTAATGGAATAGGCCTCATTTCCTTAGGAAACTGGCTTCTAGGGGGGAGGAAAAAAAACCTCTCTACCTGTTCATCTCCTTCCTTGGTAATAAAAAATCAGTGTATTGTTTCCCTGGATCTGAGAACCAAACAAATCCACTGGAGTCCCCCCCCTCAAAAAAAAAAAAAAAGAATAATAAAGTCTGCCTTACTTTTGGAGGAAATCACTGCAAATATCAGCCTCAGATGATGTTCCATGAAGGCAAAGTGCCTGCAGAGAGCAGGGCAGGGCTGGGGTTCACCTCTGTCCTGCTGAAGGTGCCAAACGTGCCTCCACCAAACTCCCATTTCGCTACTGCAATGGTTTTATTCTCTGCGTTACAGGAGCAAATAATAAGTATGATATGGTAAATAATGTAGTAAATAACAGTTTCCAGGCATCTCCAGCGGGAAACAACGGTGCTTCTGCTGTAAAAAAAATTGGAAAACAGGAAATATCAGGGTGCTTTTCTAACACAACGGGGTACGTAGAGGCATCATGTGGGAACGTTATTCCTACCCTGCTCCTTCCTGGTGTAATTATTGAGCCCTTTTTCCAATTCCAACCAAACCTGACTGAGCCACAGGAGCTACTGATTTTCTGGAGGAGAGACCTCAGGAATCTCCTGTGCACCCTTCATCCCGTGGGATGAAACACCACCAAACGTATGGGAAAGCAGACACTGGTGTTCAGTTATTGCCAGAGCTGTTTGTTTTTCGGTCTGGTTTTATGAGAGGAGGGCTAAACACGCTGGAATTCTGCCCTGGATGTAGGTGCTCACACCAGAGCAGCTCGGTGATGGCACCATCCTGCCTTCCTGGGGCACCACGGGCTGTCATTAAAGAGTTTTCTCGAATGAAAGGTGTTCCACCTCCCCAGTTAATAACATTTCCATGGAGTTATTGGTGTTATTATTGCAAACTGCAAGACAGACCCCAATCAGTGACTGAAAGTGAGAGCAGCCAGAGGAAATCCCTCTTGGTGGGTGACCTGATCCCTGATTGGAGTCCAACAACCCCGTTTGGCACCGCTGTGATGCACAGCACGCCCCAAGTGTCAGGGACAGCATGTCTGGGAGCTGAGGTCATTTCCACGCTGGGTGGAAACTATTTTTGCAGTGGAATTCCTGGATTTCATTAATTAGGAGTTATTTTGCAAAGCCAATGGGTGGGAGGATGTCCCCTCCTCATTCCAGGGCACTGGGCCTGTCCAGGCAGGGATCAGCTCCTGCAGCAAACTGGAGTCACCTGCGGGAAACAGGGGCTCAAATAGAGCATTTCCCCCAAATCTTGCAGCAGCTGGACAGAGGGAATAACAATATCCCCCATTTCAGAGCCTTTTGTACGTCCATATGTATTGGATCAGGTTTCCCAGAGAAGCTGTGGCTGCCTCATCCCTGGAAGTGTCCAAGGCCAGGTTGGATGGGACTTGGAGCAACCTGGGCTAGTGGAAGGTGTCCCTTCCCATGGCAGGGGTTGGAATGAGATGATCTTTAAGGTCTCTTCCAACCCAAACCATTCCAGGATTCTACCACCACATAAAAACCACCACAGAGTTTGCTCTCTGAGGAAGTCCTGCCTTTTTCAGAGCAAAATTTGAATGATGGGCCACAAATAAGATAAAAAAAAACCTTCACACCAAGGTTATAGAGAAATAAGAAATAACATTCCTTCTAGTGAAAGGCTTTGATGAGAGGAAGAAGCCCTAATACCTGTAATTGAGCACATCAAAGTGAAGAGAGAATAGAACACCGTTGTGGTAAAGCTTTGCAGCTGCAATAAAGTTTTTTGATCATTTTTCGCCACCAAATATAAGAAGGAAGTGATATTTGCACCTGGTGACACGAGGGCTGCGTGACACATCCCTGATACAAAGGAATGAGACAGTGTGCCATTTACTGTCACTCAAGTAGGTGCTTGAGTGTATGTTTTTTCCTCTCCTCAAAAACTGAGATTAAAGCCTCTACCTGGGATATGGAGTCCGTAATGACAAGTTATTGAAAATATTTTATTATATATTTATTTTATATATTTTTTATTATTTTATTTTTGTTTAATTATTATTCCTTGACATTTTCCATCTTAGTTATCAGGAGCTCAATATTGGGAGACAAAGTATAAAGAAAAGTGCTCTGATATCAGGACAAGAAGTTATTCTGGAGCAGTGTCAGGAGTGTAGGATTGTATCAGAAATCCTATTTACAACCAGAAGAATATACCTTGGGAATAACACTGAAAACCAGGGAAATAAGAACCAAAGCAAGTTTAGCTGTATGTTCCAAGCTCTCCCTATTAGGTTGTCCCAAAAAACATCTCAAAGACACAAATCCCAGGTTTTTTGGAGATCTTCCACCTTAATTATCACTCACTGTGATCCTCTCCAATCCCTAAGGGAGGAAATTTTGGGAAGAAGCCCTTTCCTGCCTGTCTCCAAGTGAACCAGTTTTCCCCATCGGGCTGCCCAGCATCACCTGTGCAACCCCCACCCCCTCCCAGGGCCCACACCCAGCTCCAGGAGTGTTTCCAAAGCCCAGGAAGATTTCGGGAAGCAGCAGCTCAACAACCACCAACAGACCCCCAGGCTGAGCACCTCCAGCTGCTCCTCAGGGATCCATCTCCCTGTCTGGAGGAGAAACACTGCCTGGCCCCCTAAATACTTGAATATGAACCTCCCCAGGCTCTTGGACCACTGAGCTCCCACCCAGGGACCTGAGGAGCTTCCCCCACCCCAAAGGGTAAATGAGTTTATAGGAAACAGCTGAGGGCAAAGGCCGGGGTGGGTGGGGTGTTTTCCTCCCCACCCTCATTAAAGGACCTGACCTTCTCCCTCTGTACCCCTTTTTCTTCTTCAGAGGTGAAGAGGAGCTGTTTTTCCAGGGCTTGTGGTGGTGGGAGGGTGATGAGTGGGATAACCCCTCCAGGAGCCAGGAGAAAAGGAGGAGAGAGAGGGAGCTGTGCCCTCCATCCCCTGAATCCTGGGAAGATGAAAACTGACTTGAACGAGGTCCTGACCAGTGAAAATGGGCTCTCTGTCCTGCAAGGTAAGTTCTGATTTTTGTCTTTGGCTGAACTTTTTTGTGTCTTGCTGAACTCTTTTGTGTTTTTGTGCCCATTTGAAGAGCAGTGAGTCAAGAAAAGTGGTGCAAGTGAAGTTGAAACCAGTTGAACAGCTTGCTTAAAGAGCATCTGGCTTCTGATTTGACTTTATTTTTAAGGTTTTGGTGGTTTGTTTTTTTTTTTTTTTTTGACACTGGTTTTGAGTCCTGTTTGTCTGTTGTGCCTTTCCTGAGTAAAAGTAACACTCAGGAGTGGTGACCATAGAGACCTCCTGGGAAAGGGAGGAGGGTGAAGGAGCAAAGCTGTGGGATGGTGTGAAACAATGAAGGGGACAGAGGCGAGGTGTGAATTTATTCCCCCTTGAATGCAAAGGTTGAAGGAGGGGTGTGTATTTCTAGAAAGGTCTTCCAGTATAAAGTTGCTGTTAGAAAAAACACCCCACCCTGTTGTGCACCCACAACCAACTTTTAGTTTTGGACTTTTAGCTAATGGGAAGGCTTTGGCAGGGAGGTCACACCACAGACAGGGCAGGGGGGAAACCAAGGTGGTGAAAAGTTGTGTCCCTTCTCCCTGGAGTGGTGGAATATCTGACTGTGCTCTTCAGGAGCTTCTGGGAAGAAATTTCCTTGCTGCTGTTCAGAGGAGCAGCCAGGAAAGCTCCTGGGGCCTTCTGTGGTAGCAGAAGTTTGTGGACAGGGTGATGTGTGAGCCATATGAGCCCAGGCAGCAAGGTTTTCCTCCCCAGGAGAAGCTCAGCATGGGGATTCCACATAATTCCTAATGAGAGTCTGGCCTGGAAGGAGACCAAATAAACTGGGTGTGAAAGGAGCTGTGAGTCCCTCAGCACCAGGGATGAGGCCACAACCTCTGTCATGCCTTTGAGTGACCTGGAACAGCTTCCAGGAGATGGTGAGAGAGATGAATAAATGTTGGGATGGACCCCGTGCAAGGATTATTCCTCCATCCACTTTGGGCTGTACCTCTGGATCAAGAGCCCCTTTAAGTGGGTGCTGGTGGTGGGAAATGGAGAGACTTGTTGCTCCAAGAGTGTTTTCTCTTCCTTTACTCACTGTTTCTTCTGGATAGATCTCAATGGACCAGATTACTTCTGGAGGGGGAAAAAAGGACGGGTGTGGGCAACCACCAGGTGGCAACTTGTGAGATTGAATATTTGGCCCCTTTTTAATCAGTGTGTGAAGTTTGGGGCACAGAGTGTGATGAGCTCAATGGAAAATGTTCCCGGGGTGCAATGAGATATTTAGGAAAATACCCCCAAACTTCTGAGGCCCTGAAGGGATGTTTTGTGGCTGGAGGAGCTGCTCAGGTTTTATCAAAGAGCAGGTGATTCAGTTTTCTGCTGCACCCTCCCTGTGTGTCGCTCTTACTCCGGAGCTCAGAACTATTCTGCAAACCACCCATCCAGTTCTTGTTTCTGCTGCTTAGGACTTAATTCTGCCCTGAAAAGAGTCACTTCAACTCCTTCCCAGGGGACCTCCATCTGTCCCTGTGTCCTCTGCTCTGGCTGGGGCAAGGCTACAGGGGAGCAAACAGTCCTTATCCTTCTCCCAGGAGCTGAAAAACTCCTCTCTGCTTGGCCCTGGGAGAAAACTCAGGAACTGAACTTCCCCACAGTTCCATCTTCAAAGCAATAATCTAATTTTCTGAGCAGCTGTGAGACAGAGAACCTACACAGAATACCAGATTGTCTCCCTGCCCTGCAGTGAGCAGGAGCTGCAGTTCAAACCCGTTCTCTCCTGCCAGGGGTGTTTCCTCCCCGGGAATGTCCCCTGAGATGCTGTGTGCTGTCTCTACAGATCATTTTTTGGGGTGGGACTCATATGGGGCCACCAAGGGAGGCTCTGGGGAGCAGAAGACATTTTCCTTTCATAAACCCATTGTTTGTGATGGAGGAGCTCCCTTTGGGGAAGTAGGGGTTGGGAATCTTCTACTTAAGTGGAAAAACCTTGGTTAAAAGGGGACTTTGAACATGGAATTTCAATTGTCTGGCGTTTGAGTGTGACTTCAGGTAGAACTCAGCCTGCTGCAAAGGTTGTCTTTGAAAAACAGGTCAGAATTGAATCTCAGCCTTAAAATAATCCCGTGATGGATAAGGCCTGTGCATCACCTGCTTTTTTTGGCAAGTTGGTTGTCCTCTGTCACCCACCCCCAAAAAGCCAAACCCCAAATCCTCCGGTATTTAACCCACTGACCAACCTTAGCTGTATTTAATGGGAGTAGAATTTCCAAAGGTACTTGGGTTCCACCATATCCAGTGATGACTCACTCCAGTGACTTCTATAATTATTATTTCTGCTAAAGTGGGAATCTTCAATCCCAAGACACATTAGCAAAGGAAGGGGGGGGGAATCGAAACTGGTTTTTCAATTACTTTCTGAATTGCAAACCCAGGGAAGGATTTTCCCTGGCAAAACCAAGGGTGGGTGCTGGAAACCACCTCATCTGCATTACCAAATGAGAGGGAATGGGATGGGATGAACTCCAGCTGGCTTCTCCAGGTCTGGGAAGGGGACAGAACTGTGTAATACAGAGGGCAGGAGGGAATCCCATCACATGAAAACAGTGTCCTGGACTACTCTTATTTATTTCCTTGTGTTTGGTTGACACTCCTGGTGTTACCCCTTGGACTGGTGTATCTTCAGCTCAAGGGAAAGTGAAACAGAATGTTGTGTTTTATGGGATAAGAGTGAAAAATGCTTAATAGATTCTGGTCTGGGATACCTGTGGCCTGTCTGGGTAAAAATAGAGAATAGTGTTCTCATGAGACCCCAGGCAGTTGGTTCTTTGGAGAAACAAGCCACATCCTACTGTTTGTTATTAAAAGAAGCGAGTTCACAGATCTTTTCAATTCTTACTTTATTGTTTTAAGTGGGGGATTCCCAAGGATCTGTCTGTGGAAGGAAGTTTGCTGTGTTGCAACCAGCACCTGCTGAGTGGGAAGGGAAGGACTGGGAATGCTGGCTCGGTGCTGGATTTCTCCTGGTGTGTGGAGACAAGATGATGTGGTGCCATTGGGAATTGAACCTGGGGTGTGAACTCTGTGGCAGAGCAGCTGGAAAGGTCTGCCTGGAGTTTGGACAGAGCCCTCCAGGCATCTCCCCCTGAGCCCTGGTGAGGGGCTGAGTCATTCTCGTGTCTGGGGCTTTTCTCATCCCTGTGTGGCTCTTCCTAAAAGTTTCTGTGCAGTCGGAACTAATGGATGGATGTTCCCAGAACAAAAAGAAAATGACATCAGCTATTTCCATGGATGGAATTAAAGGCCAAAGCCTCCAGATGTCAGGCATTGTTGTTTGTTTGTTTTTTTTTTATCTTTGTTTCACTATAGGAACTCTTCCTTGACAACTCACAGCTAATAAATAGAACAAAAAAATGCAGAAATCTGTGCTGGGTTAGAAAGAAATGAATGTGTTTGCACAAACCTAATGCTTGTCAACGTGGGTGTGTGAGGGCTTGTGGCTCAATCCAACCAGGCAAGGGGCATATTGGTAACACATGGTGACTGTGAGTGGTGCCTGCAAGGCCAATCCTAAATAGCCCACAGGTATTTCAGCAGAAAGCCCCTTTCTCAGCATGTGCAGAAGATCTTTGCTGATGGTTCCTGGCCTCCTGTGGGTAGTTCTTGTCCTGTTCTGCTCGTGCTCCTACAGTGGCAGTGGGATTTGTGTCTAAAATGGCTGAAGGACTGGTCAGGACCCACCACTCCTGGTTGCTGCCTTGCTCTTGCTAATCCAATCAAGCTCGTTGCTTAATTTAATTGGGACAAAGAGGGATCTGATATGTGGCATCTGTCAGCAACCTCAGGAGGAGGTAGGGATGCAATTTGTGTGGTGGGCAAGAACATCTGAAGTATTTCCTAGAATGTCATATTTCATGGGAAATGCCTTTAATTAGGTTTGGGGATTTCCACACTTCCCTACTAGACTGGGAGTGGGTTGCTCGGCTTGATGCCAATAAGGAAGATTTCCTTTGTCAAGTTAATAAAGAAAAAAGTTAATAAATAAATAAATTTACCTGGCCAGGCCTTCTGTGTTCATAGCTGGTTCCATGTTATCTCCTTTAAAGCATAATAATATGTTTATAATGGGTAATGAAAAATTCCCTAAATCTTGTGGCACAAGGACACAGCAAATGTTTTAAGTGGCTTTTTGAGGAGGATGATGAGAGGTGTTGACTGAAATCAGAACAGGGTGTTTGAGGAGGCTGAAGGCTTTGAAACCTCAGTGTCCTGCTGGTGAATGGCCAGTTGAGGATCCAACTTCTGCTGGTTGCTGCCTGACAGCTGGCTCCAACTGCCTTCCTGGTTTTCTTGGAAAACAGAAGCTTTAGCTTCCCACAGAAGTCTTTGAAAAAAGCCTCAAGTAGCTCAGTCAGAGCAAGGGAAATGCTGTTTGTGCACCAGAGTAACTTGCTTTTCCTGGGTGGATGGATGGAGGGGAGACTTGAGGTCTGGGCGAGTCGCAGCTCTCACGGTTGGCCAGGGTGTTGCTGGTGGATGTGTTGTATCTGTCCCCCTCTCCTGCAGTCCTGTGAGCTGTGATGTGTCCTGACCTTCGCTAAAGTCATTAAAAATGAGCTGAAATGGTGCTTTCATGAACCCACTCTGAAGTAAAGCTGGAGAGGGCTTGGAGCAACCTGGTCCAGTGGAAGGTGTTCCTGTCTGTGGCAGGGGGTTGAAACTAGGAAAGGATCTGAAAGACCATCAACCCAAACCTCTCCATGATCAGAGCTGCCTCACTGCTTCTCCATTCACCTCCTCTTTCCCTCCATGTGCTCTCTTCGTTGTGTTTACACATCACTTTTAATCCTGTGAAAATGACTTTTGCCACGCTGATTTTTAAATTATCTAAAGGATAGTGGCACATAACTACACCGCAGTGGCTCAGTAGTAAGAGACTCTGACTGGGATGGCTCCATTTGTCTTATTTTTCCCAGGAGTGGGTTGCAGCTTGAAAGCCTGAACTTCCCAGGGTTTGAGATCACTTGTGTGCTGGAACAATGCATGGACTCATCTTTGTTTTAGCTGAAGTCCAGCCTGGGTCGCTGGGAGCTCCTGTTTCTCCTCTTAGCAGTGTAAATGTTTTATGAAGTGAGTCTAAAGTCAATAAATGCTTCCTGTTTAACGTCTGCCTCTCTGCCTTGTGAAAGATGCTTTATGAAAACATCAGAGCTCTCACCCGGCACGAGGCTTATCTCTGCTCCCCTGCTGAGCATGACATCAAAACTCGTTTAGTAAGGGGAGGAGGGAAAAAAAAAAAAAATCCTGAATTGAAGAGAAAATAAACTTGTGTCTTCCTCTTAATGATGCCGCAACGCAACATATTGAGATTGCTCTGAAATTGGATTTCGGAGCCAGCTGAGCTTCAAATCCTGATGGGGAGGGCTCCTGGGGAAAGCTGGTCTGCACCCAGTGAGCACCCAGCCCGCTCCTTTCCTGCTGCTTTGCAGTGTGACAAATGAAATTTGAATAATTGCTGTGTAAACTGAGAGCAGTTGTTGGATCCGAGAGGGCTGAGAAATATGTGCTTTTTTGGCTCTGCTCCGTTGCCGACGTTAATTCCCGTTGGCCGTGGCTGGAATGCCAACGCTGCGCGCTAGGACGAGCTTTTCCATGATCCCGTGAAAGGTAGGCAGGTGTCCCTGGTTTGCATGACTTTGCAGGGTTGCAGTTGGCACAGCCAAGTTGGGCACAGGCTTGTGGTTGGCGACTGGTTTGGGCAAAGAGCTTTGTGCTGCCAACATCAGTCTGGGCTTGGCCAAGGCAGCCCTGGGCCAAAGGTGGGTGAAAATATAAGTGATGTGGGGCAGCTCCTCACCTTGTCTTTGCTCCTCTTGTGTGTGAGCTGTTGGCAGGTATGTCTGGCAGGCAGTGGCTTTGTTTGCTCTGCCTAAATATATATATATATTTATTCCCGGATCTCTACAGTGCTTTCCTTCCTTTAGTCGAGGGGAATGGCCCCTGTGGGAGTTCTTATTTCAGCTCCTGCTCTGTTCCCTCAGGTGAAATGTCACCTGAAATCTACAGCTAACAACCTATGATGGGAAGAAAATGACTCGGTGAGGGAAAACAATGACTTTGTTTTTTTTTTTTCTTTAATGGCTTTGTGTACCTCTAAATCATCTCCTTACAAGACTGTGATTATTTTTGAACTGTCTGATCCCCTGGAAGATGTTTCCTGAAAACACTGGTGCAGTAGCTGCTTGTTGCTGAGGGCGACCTCCTCAGTCTTCACCAGGATGGAAAACACTGAGCTAGAGATAAGATGGTCATCAGACCAGTGTGGAGTTGGAGGAGGCGTCGGAAAAGCAGAAAGAAGAGAGTTTCTAGAGGCTTTCTAAGAAGTGGCTTAGTCACAATTGCAAAATAGAAGGATCTCTTGTGCGTGTTCTTGGGTGGAAGGACTAAAATTTAAATTGGTTTAGTAGAAGAAAATGTGATACAAGAAGTTGTGTTTTGTTATCAAGGGACTTGCTGATCCCTTCAGTTTTGGGAGCTCTTGTGTAGGTGACACATAGAGCTGTGCATCCATTAAATATCTGAAGCAAAAGCCACTCTCTGTACTAAACAGTGTCCAGAGAAAGTGAGTTTAGAGATGGGGCATTCCTCCTACCTGTACCTGCTCTGTTCTGTGCAGCCTCAACTCTGATTTCCAGAACTGCTGCACCGATTGCTCTGCAATTCATTGATTTCTAACTTGTACCTTCACATCATGTTAAAACAGCTTCACAGCTGCCTGCAGCCAAGAAACTACTTTAAAAGTGACTTTAAAAGCCAAGTTTATTCTTCCCTCAGACTCCTCTTTTCTTTCTCCACCTAAAGCTGGGAAACTGCAGCTGAACCTCCCGTGCTCCTTTACCAGCCTGGGCTGCTGAAGGAGTTCTGCTTGGAAAGTTTAATTAGGGAAAACCTCATTCTCTCATTCTCCTTGATTTTTTTTCCTGGCTGCTCCCCCAGTAGAAAACTGCTTTGGGTGTGACTTTTCCCTTTCAGGAGGGTCCCTGCTGTTCCTTTACAGTGATTGCTCTGCCAAGACCTTACAGGTAACAAATGACCTCCGTGTTTTGCCCCGTGTAGGAGAGACAGGGTGGAGATGAGTTTAACAAGGAGCCCTTGGCACAGACACCTCTTTTTATTGCTCCAAAGAAGCCCTTTTTTTGCCCTTAGAGTTAAAAGTAAAGGACAGGCTTCAGATAAAACTTTCCACTCGGAATGAGTTGTGTCTTCTAACAGGGAACAAGCTGTGAACAGAGAGGCAGCAGAGCTTTGGGAGATGGAGCTGTCAGGGTGATGTTGCTGTGTGTGCATGACTGGCTCGCTGGCTTATGCAAATCTGCCCTTGGATGAGGCTGGGCTCTCTCGGTTCAGAGGAGATCTGCTCAGTGTTCTGCCTCCCGAGTCAGCTGGAGGTGGCTCCCTATCTCTGAAGGGCACATGAGGAAGGCTGGAGATAGGAGGTGCTGACAGCACCCCAGCCCTTGCCAGGGTGGTGATGTGCAGCCACGGAGAGGCTGGAAAAATAGGATCTGACACCCCTTTGGATGTGGTGAGACCACCCTAATGACCAGGACACCGAGTTTCACAACTCCCATCGCATCCACTCCCAGTCTGGAGGACCTGGGATGTGTGATAGCTGGAGCCTGGGGAGGACTGGCTGCTTTGGAGTGGCTCTTGGTCTCTGGGCAGATACAATCAGCTGATGCTTTCTGAAATGGCTTGCATGACAGTGGAGAAATGTCTTAGTCCCTTTCTCACCTGGAGAAGGGACTTGAACTGATGTTCCTGATGGTTTGTCTGGCTGGGCAGCCCTAACCCCTGATGCCTTTAGGTGATATCTGGTAGGTGACCTCCAAAAACCCTGCAGTGAGTCCCAGCTTGCTGGCATCCAGCTTGCAAATTGCAGTGCTCTAAAATAAATCCCAAAAGACCATCTGAGTGTGGCTCCAGGACGGCAAACAAGCCACAGTCTAGCCTTGGTTAACACTTTTTTTTGTTTCATGTCTGCCTTCACAGCAGCCAGAAATCGGGCTGCTGCTTGTGATCTTTGATGTGAAGCCACGATGCTCCCAGTGGGACCATCCACATCCCCGGAGCCCAGTTCTCCTCCTGCCTGGGAAGGCTGCTGGAATCCCCATGGGATGGTTTTGGTTTTGGGGAGGGCTGCTGTTACCTCGTCACCGCTGCTGAACTCGGTGGCTGTGGGCTCTGGGGGAAATGCAGGTCATAAAAAGACCCAGCACAAAGGGAAATACGAACTCGGGTGTCATTCTTTCTTTGAAAAAGACCTCTCTGGTTTTCATTAGGGTTTTGGGGGCTCTGTTTTAAATCTCTTTAACAATGTTAAAAGCCCTGAGGTGAGATGGAGGACTCTTGGTGGAAAAACTATGGTTGTGATAGCAGTAGGAGAGTAAATGCCCTGCTGATATTCCTTGGATAAGGGATATGACATGGAAGGGGGTGAGCTGTTCAGATCCTACCTGATCCTTTTCAGGAAGCCCCTTGTGTGTTGTCAGTCTGCCTGCATGGTCTGCCTTGGCTTGAGGTGGGCAAACACCACTATTTTAGGTCAGTGTTTCCTTGCTGAGTGGGGCTCAACCGTCCCCAAAGTAACCTGGAGCTCTGTCCAGCCCTGGGAACAACAGCACAAGGACCTGGAGCTGCTGCAGAGAGTCCAGAGGAGGCCCCAGAGATTCTGCCAGGGCTGGAGCCCCTCTGCTCTGGAGCCAGGCTGGGAGAGCTGGGAATGTTCCCCTGGAGAAGAGAAGGCTCCAGGGAGAGCTGAGAGCCCCTAGCAGGGCCTAAAGGGGCTCCAGGAGAGCTGGAGAGGGACTGGGGACAAGGCATGGAGGGACAGGACACAGGGAATGGCTTCCCACTGCCAGAGGGCAGGGATAGATGGGGTATTGGGAAGGAATTCCTGGCTGGGAGGATGTGAAGCCCTGTCCCAGGTTGCCCAGAGGAGCTGTGGCTGCCCCTGGATCCCTGGAAGTGTCCAAGGCAGGTTGGAGCAACCTGGGCTAGTGGAAAGTGTTCCTGCTCATGGCAGGGAGTTGGAACTGGATGGTCTTTAAAGTCCCTTTCAACCCAAGTAATCGATTCTGTGGTGTTTTGATATCTTGGCAGGCTAACCAGCATTTCTTGTTGCAATCTTTTATCTTTTAATGCATCTTGTAAAGAGAGAATTTGCGTCCTGGAGTGAAAAAAAAAAACCAAACCAAAAAATCCCCACAAATCAAACCACAAACCCAAACCCCAAATAATACTAAGAAACCACTTCATAACTTTACCATGTTCTCTGCAAATGGACTGGATGTTTTTTTTCTCAGCTCTCCTGGAGGGTTGTTTATTGTCTGCCTCTGATCACTATCTCCTGGCAGGCAAGTCAGAGTTTCCTTTGATTTGACAGCGTTTGGAAATGAGTTCTGCAAGGGAAGCTTGTGATCTGCAGCTGTCAGAAATGCCACTTGCTCCAAGGATGAATGCTTGGAGGCAGGGAATGGGCTATGGAAGGTGGCTGTGCATAGCTGGGGCTGTCATACTCATAGGAGGAAAGTTAGAACGACACAAGTAAGATAAAACAGAGGAGTTTGGCAGGGCTTTGGTAGAATATAATATATATATATTCCCTTTCAGCCATGTAGCTTTCCCTGTGGGACCAGCTGCTGCTCCAAGGCTGGGGGTGGGATGTTAATGGAAGTTGTCAGATGAAAAAATGGGAGTCTTTTTGAAGCCTTTGCCTTGGCCATCTTGCAGCTGAAAGATCAAATCCCAGCGAAAGCATCACTTCAGTCCTTTTCTACTCCCAAGTACCAGGTGAACTTTCAGTCTTGATTTTAAGTTTCTTTCAGGGCCAGGAGCTGCTGTTTGGGCCCACTCTGAGATGTGAGTCAGTGGTGCTTTCAGCAGCAACAATGGCAGAAATGGGCAGCGTTTCTTACAATGTGATTATTCTTAATTGGTGCAGGACACGGAGGTCTGGAGTGGAGTTACACCTCACCTGTGTGGCTGCCCTGCTGAAAAGAAAAGTGCCTTTAATTCCTTGAGCAAGCAGATTGCAATCTCGCATTAGTAAACATTTAAATATGAATTGTGGAGTAGATGATGTTGCAAGGGAGGTCTGGAGGTTTCTAATTCAACCCCTTGCTCCAAGGTGGCTTTTAAAGCTTTCTAAGAGCCAAGGATGGGAGACTCTCCCACCCCACTGAGACTTGGATTTAGTGCTTAAATATGGTTATTAATAAAGAAATATACACACACCCCTGTTATGATTGAGTTGGCATTCCCATTTTTGACTATTGAAGACTCTTAGAGCTGCTTGCTTTAAGACTGGTTAAAAATCTTGCAGCACTGTATGGCGGGGGGGTGTAGCTTTAGTTATCTAGTTATTTAGTTAGCTCAGTTATCTCTTCAGAATTTCCTCCTGCTCTAGACAGGGCACAACAGAATACAAAATAGCCTAAGATCAGTCAAGTAAGAGCTTAAATATTGCCATGAATCACAAAGGAGTGGGGGTGATCCTGCTCTGCCTTGTCCTGAATGCTGTGGGCTCTTGGTTTTCTGCAAACTGGCTCACAGGTGCCAAAAGGGGGGTCTCATTGAGAACCCTGATCCATCAAGTATGGAACATCTGTCCCATGAAGAAAGGCTGGGAGAGCTGGGGGGTTCCCCTGGAGAAGGGAAGGCTCCAGGGAGACCTGAGAGCCTAAAGGGGCTCCAGGAGAGCTGGAGAGGGACTTGGGACAAGGGATGAAGGGACAGCACAAGGGGGAGTGGATTCAAACTGGCACAGGGATATTGGGAAGGAATTCTTGACTGGGAGGGTGGTGAGGCCCTGGCACAGGTTGCCCAGGGAAGCTGTGGCTGCCCCTGGATCTCTGAAAGTGTCCAAGACCATGTTGGACAGGGCTTGGAGCAACCTGGGCTAGTGGAAGGTGTCCCTGCCCATGGCAGGGAGTGGAACTGGAAACTCTTTAGGGTCCCCTCCAACCCAAACTGTTCTGTGACTGTGTGGATTTATGACGAACAAACCCACGGCTTTCTCTGTTTCCCTGGACCTTGACAGATCAGAAATGTCTTATGGCATCCTCCAGGATATTTCAAGAACGACAATAACCACTCCCCCATCTCAGTGCATCCTTGCAATAGTTTTAAATACTGGCATTTCCCCAAATAACTCTCCCTCCTCCATTCCTGGGGATGACGCACTCGCCTGTGAGGGAGGTGAGCTGATGCTCAGGCTCACTCTTGTCTTGCATCAAGGTGATAAACAAAAGGTTTAAGTCTACAGGAAACAGGCTGGAGCTTGGTATGAGCTCTCAGATTACTCATAATTGAAAGGCTTAAAACCTTTATGCACCAACTGCTGCTTTAACACTAAACACTGAGCTGCTCTGGGCAGTCAACCCTGTTGACTTGTGAGCTGAAGGCTTTCACCTGCACAGACAGCAAGACCAGAGGATTCCTCCTGGTCTCCTCGGGTGATTTCCTGAATTCCTTTGTTATGTGGCCAGGCTTGTTAATGTGGCAACTCTGCCCTGGCCCTGCCTTGTTTCCTAATCTGGTGGTAACTCTGGCGTGACAGACACTTATTTCAAGTAGAAGTGTCTGTATCTGATGTCTCATTAGGGTTTCAACAGTGTTATGCAAATGTTTGTTCTAGTCCTAACAAGATGTCTGAGCCCATGTCTGTGGAGGTTTGCTTGTGCTTATTCTTTTGTTAGGGAAGTCAGACTTGTGTGATTCTTGCTGTGGGTCCAGTTCTGCTCTGATGGGGGTAGGCATTGATAATTTTTTTTTCCCAAATGGATATATTTGCCTGTGTTCAGTGCTGGTTCAAAGTGGGTCTGGCTGAGATGGCTGGTCTATGGCATGCTGAGGAACGTGCCCTAGATCTGAGCAGCTGTGTGTCTGCTGAAACTGTCCTTAAGACTGGTTTTTAACAAGCTGGGTAGCTAAACCATCTGGCTAAATCAGCAGCCAAAGGTAAAAGAAGTGAGTGCTGGGCTTTTCCTTTTTTCTTAGTGTTTCAGAGTTTCTCCCAGTGTTGGTCCATAGCAACTACAGCCCCAAAACTTCCTGTTTCTGTCCATCACTGATGGGTTCAGCTGCAGTTTCCCTTTGCTCATGGGAATGGGGCAGAGCACTGTAGTTGATCCCTGGGGCTGAAGTGCTGGGAGATACCAGTCCCACCAGTCCCAACACATCTGGGTCTGCTGGTGCTGATGACAATCTGTATTTGCAGTAAGGTCTTGGGTTGGAATCTGATATCTGAGTAGTCACAGCCTCCAAATGTCTACACAAACAGGCTTGTACATCAATATCTTTTTGTGTCTGCTTGTGCAAAGAGACCTTTGGATTAAGCCTAGAGACTATTGGTTTATTAATCTCTGGATTCCTCTGTTCTTGCTGGTACAGCTTCCCTTCAAATTATCTATCCTCTTGAAAAGCAGGAACATCTCTCCTGTGAATAGAAGGGTCAGGCCCCATCAGCCCACTGACATCCTCCCCTGGGATAAGAGGATTAAGGAATGAGTCTGGAACAAAAAAGCAGCACAGGGATGCCCTGTGCAGCACAGATGAAATGGCTGCTCTGTGTGTGCTGGAGTCTTGTAGCTGATGCTTGCTCAGCCTGGGGGGGAGCCCTTTCATTTGGAACCAAAATGAAAACAAATGTCAAAGCCCTTCCCAAGCTGCTGTTGTGATTGAAGGAGGTGCTTGGACCTCAGGAATGTTCTTGTGTGCTCCATGAGCTGTCACAGCCCTGGAAGGATCCAAACTGATGGGGCCCCCAGCACTGTGTGCACCCAGATCTTGTCGCTCCGAGATCTATTGTAGTCTCTGCACTGGGTGTTTGAAGTGGGCTGATAACTATGCAGGAGGTGTTCCCAGCTGCTTTTCCCCCTGAAGGAAGGTGGGATTTATGTAATGGTGCCACGTGTGTCCTCCTTCTAACAACCAACTGCAGCCAGACCTGACAGGTGATCCCAAAGCCTTTTACAGGACTAAAAGGAAAGGGCAACACTGAGGGAAGTCACTAACCAGCATTCCTGCTAGGAGGGTTTGCTTGCACTGTAGTGGATGCTGAGGAATCCACCTGTGATTGTGTTTTTGTTTTTTTTTTTTGAATCCAGGGATAAATTTAAGCCATAGAATCATGGATTCACAGAATGGTTTGGGTTGGAAGGGACCTTAAAGCTCATCTTGCTCCACCCCCCCCTTACCCTGGGTAGGGACACCTTCCACTAGCCCAGGTTGCTCCAAGCCTCATCCAACCTGGCCTTGGACACTTCCAGGGATTCAGGGGCAGCCACATCTTCCCTGGGCAGAACAAAAGTCCCTGAGTTTTGTTCTGCTTCTCAAGGAAACACTTGTTTATCCAATGCTAGTCTGAAATACAAGTATCCTGCCCAACTTGGATTATGTAGCCACTTCTAACCAGCCTCCCCTCCCTAATTCTTTGATGTTGGGGAGGGTTGGAAGTCACCCTTTGGGTGTTCAGAGCACTGCACCTCATTAGATAACGTTTGCTGAAGGGAATGTGGTTGTATTAAATTTCTACTCTGACAAACTTAATTCTGTGCAGTTGAACCTTTATCCTTTGGCTGGTGTGTTTTGTGATGACTGATGGGATGTGACAGGACTGACAAGAAAAGAGGGGATGGATTCAGACTGAGAAAGGAGGTTTAGGTTAGATATTAGGAAAAAATTCTTCCCTGTGAGGGTGGGGAGACCCTGACACAGGTTGCCCAGAGAAGCTCTGGCTGCTCCTGGATCCCTGGAAGTGTCCAAGGCCAGGTTGGATGGGGCTTGGAGCAACCTGGGCTAGTGGAAGGTGTCCCTGCCCATGGCAGGGGGGTGGATTAGATGGTCTCTAAGGTCCCTTCCACCCCAAACCATTCCATGATTCTATGACAGAAGGGCAAAACTAGTCCACAGTAAAGCTGACAGGAGACAGGGATGCAATCCCCCAAAAACCTTGTTCCCTCTGATCTTGGAGCATGTGCCCAAAGCACTTGTGCAAGTGGGTTTTAAGGACACTGGCTTGCAGGAAAAAGGATGTTTTGGTGGACACAGAACAATGTTCCTGTTGCTTCAGGAAAACAAGGATACATCCAGGTGACGTAAGACCTGGGAGCAGGTGGATGAGCCCAAGGCTGGAGGGTTTGCTGAAGGCTCCTTTGTGTCCACACAAGTACATGTAAATCCAGACACAGCCTGGGGGCTGAGCTGAAGGTTGAACCTTCCCCAGTATTAATATCAACTTGTTTCTTGGTTGGAAAACCAGATCATCCTAACTAGATGAGACACATTCTCTGTCTTGTTGTCAGCAGGTCCACGGTGTGTCCTTTTTACCTTTCTGCTGCTCCTGTTGTTACCTTTAAACTTACAGGAAATGTTTTTAAAGGGATTTGCTGCACCCGGGAGTTGTTACAGGGATGATCTGCAGAACAAGTCCAAGTTGTTTAACATATTTGGGGCAGGGTTGAGACCACAACAAGCCCTTGGCTTGACAGGGACTGGGAAGAAAGACTGTTCAACCTGTGTTGTACTGAAAGTACAACTGTCTTAGGCACAGCAGGACTGTGGAATTGCTAATGAGGGCTCTGTCCAGGTTGGGGATCCAAAAAAACCCTCATTTATGATGATTTTAGGTAACAGTGAAACCAATCTCACTGTAAACAGGTTTGGTTTTTTGTCTCAGTAAACAGACACTAAGTGCTGTGAAAGCTGAACTGCAAGGGGTGACATTTAGGGGTAGACTCCACTTCTAGCCAGGTTTCATTACCTTCTTGCAAGCCATTAATTCAATAAAGCAGTGTAATAGATCCATTCCTGCCTCGTTTTTAGATGCTATCATATGCTTTTATTGTATCCTGAATAAGGTATGAAAAACTTTGTGTGGATGGAGGGCTGGCAAGGGCTAGAAAAACAAGGCAAAAGGACAAAAAATTGACCTTCTTAAGAGTGTGGGCTGACAGAAAGGGCAGAAAAAGCTGCTGGGGTCGGACCTGAGGTAAAGTTTGCGTAATGTTTACTTCTAGTTGCTTACATTTCTAACAAACCTCAAAACACTTGACAGAGCTCTTTGTTTTTAGCTCAAAAGTGAGATTGGATAAACTGAAGCAATCAAGTCTCTGCAGAAGGGGGTGGTATGTTAGTCTTGGTCAGGGGTGGATTTTCTCCTTTGAAGCTCTGCTCTGTCTCTGATGAGAAGCAGGTACACTTGGCTGCCACCAGAAATGGAGGAATTCTCAAATGCCCCAATTAAGTCTTTGCGGTTCGTTACCAAATGTTCATTTTAAGTGTAAAATGCCATAGTTGGGTGTCACCAGATTTTGTTTGAAGCCTCTTTGAAGGAAGAATATGAGACCAGAGTTCTGACTTCTCCTCCAGCCTCTACCATGAGTGATATAGACTGCTTGGAACTCGTGCATGTGTCACTGGTGTTGATTATAAACTTGGAACTGGAGATGCCTCCTTCATCTAAAGGTTCTAGACATCAGATGGGCAGGTGTTAAACTGGCTATTTGTATTTATAACCTTTTCATCCTGCACTGCTGCTGGACAACTGACTGATGTCTCTTGGTACTGTGTAGGACCCTCACCAGAGCAGGAAATCACAGAACCATGGAATGGTTTGGGTTGGAAGGGATTGTAAAGCTCATCCAGTCCACCCCCTGCCATGGGCAGGGACACCTTCCACTAGCCCAGGTTGCTCCAAGCCCTGTCCAACCTGGCCTTGGACACTTCCAGGGATCCAGGGGCAGCCGCAGCTTCTCTGCCCAACCTGTGTCAGGGCCTCCTCACCCTCACAGGGAAGAATTCTTTCCCAATATCCCATCTATCCCTGCCCTCTGTCAGTGTGAAGCCATTCCCTGTGTCCTGTCACTCCAGGCCCTTGTCAATGGTCTCTCTCCATCTTTCCTGTAGCTCCTTCAGGCACTGGAAGGCCACAATCAGGTCACCCCAAAGCTTCTCTTCTCCAGGCTGAGCAACCCCAACTCTCCCAGCCTTTCCTCCCAGCAGGGCTGCTCCATCCCTCTGATCATCTTGGTGCCTCCTCTGGACTCTCTCCAGTAGGTCTGTCCCTCCCAACAGGAAGTCTCTGGAGCAATCCCTACCCATGTTGGTGGAACCATCCCTTGCTGACCTCGTGACCGCAGCTCAGGCTCTCCCACCTCCGCTCCAAAGCGTGAAGGGAAACTGCACAATCCCCGGACACCAGGGTTAGACAAATGTTGAGCAAGGCTTTGCAAAGCTGCTGTTTGGGCTCTGTTTCCCTGGAACATAACACCCAACACTCATCTTGATGCCAAATTGTCAGAGGCGCTCAGGCCACAAAGGCGAGCGCTCGGGAGCACGGGATAATGGAATTAATGCTTTCTGTTTTATGGAGCAATAATTAAACACTGCCTTATGCTCTCTCTCTCTCTCTCACTCTCAAAATAAGAACAACTTGCAGAGGCTAATCCCTGCCTGCCACTGGGAAAGTGTTTCTCACTGTGCCTCTGGGGTCACCGCTGTCCATCAGTGGGTCTGTGTTCCCAGGGCTGCTGGGCAGATCCTGCTCCTTCAATTAATGGCCTCTGACAGCAAAGGGCTCTTCCAGTTGAGCAGAACTAGCCATGCAAAATAAGAGTTTGACCAGTATCTCTCCTGACAAGGAGAACGAGGGAAATGACGATTCCTCCCCCCTATGACAGAGAAAGGAATGCTGGATGTGGTTTTGAGCGACCTGGGCTAGTGGAAGGTCTCCCTGATGATGGCAGGGGGTTGGAACGAGATGGTCTTCAAGGTCCCTTCCAATCCAAACCATTCCATGATTCTTGGGTTGGTTATGGAGCCAGTAGAGGACTTCTTGCCACCTTTGTCTTGACATTGCCCCTTATTTGCAACTCCTTGGTGTTCCCAAGTTGCTACTCTGGCCCTACCAGCTTCAAGCCTGGCTTTTGAACCTCTTTCAGTCACCAATTCTCTCGGTGTATCTCCTGCTGTTGCCTATTTTCCCTGCATTTTTTTGCTGCCTCCTGCTCGCCCCATACCTGCTCCCAATTTCCCTCGGCAAAGCCGAAACTCTCGAGTCTTAAATCCTAAAGTCTTAAGGGCTGTTGAGCATATGCAATTTAGTTGCTTTTTTTTTTCCTCCTCCCCTCCGAAGGCTTATAATTTGCCCGGATTTTCGGTGATGACAAAAATGAAATTTGACACACAAAGCTGTCCCTCGCTTCATTAGAGGCCCGGTCCTAAATCATGGGGTCCAAAGCTTTTCAAAAAAACAACAACCACCAAAAAAAAAAAAAAGCCACCAGAAATTGAACAAAACAATGTGTTTATTCCCATGCTGCTTTCTGAGAAGCAGTTGAATTCACATGTTCCAAAACAACTGTGCCCCAGGCAGACCCGGCTGGCATGTGAACCTCCATCCTGAACAGCCAGCACTTGGTGAATTTATAAGCAACTGAAAACAGAAGTGGGAAGGGTTAGGGCAGCCTTGATAATCCTGTCCCAAGATGCAGGCTCGGGAGGAAGGTGATCTCTTTTAAAAAGTCTTCAGAAGTAAAATATAACTCAAGTCCTGCCGAGCTCCCGTAAGAACATGGGGGATTTAATTCAGAATTCAGGCTTTGCCTCACTGCAGCCCTCCACAGACCCCACGTCCCTCCTGTTGAAACAGCCCAGTATTCTCGAGTCCACCACAATAGCACAAAAGACAAATGGAAGTGATTGTGTGCTCCAGAGTCAATTCTCCTTAATGGATGCCTTTCTGGGGTCATGGGCCATGTGGCCCTCCCTTAGATATACAATCAGCCCCTGAAAGAACATTGTCTGCTGGAGGACTTCCTCTGACACACCACCCTGCTGAAACAGCACGACAAGGGCCGTGTTTCATTTTTTCAAAGAGCTGCATTCGGCCAACTTTGTAATTAGGACAATGAGGGAGACGTATCTCTAAAGCAGCGTGGCTTTTAATGGTTGATTTATTTTTAAGAATGGGTGTGATTCAACAACTTCTTAAAAACTTCATCTCCTACTGTCTGTGTCTTAAGGAATGAGCCTGGTGTTGATGTAGTGGTTCTTTAAATGGAAGGCTGGAGCTGGCTGGCTTCACTGGTTTGTTTTTTTTTTTTTTTTTTTTTGAGTGAGGTTTTATCAATGTGGTGCCAGTGTCTGGGTTCTCAGGACTTGCTCCTTGGCCTCGGTGTCACCAGCAGTCTTGGTGTGTTCCTCTGCCCTGCTCCAGCCGGTGCCTTGCCATGGAGATGTTTCCTGTGAGAGGTTAGTGGTGTTTGTCTGCTCTGACAGGGGGTGTGAGCTCTGTGACAGCACAAGTGCCTGTGTGTTCAGCAGCTCTCTTGGAAGGGGGCTGTGCTCTCCCAGTTTTGGGGGCTGGGGGTAGGAAAGACGTGCAGAGCATTACAGGCTTTTTTCCTGCCTGGCTGCCCAGATTATGGTCTGTTCCTTGAGGCTTCATAGTGGGCTTCAGTAGTTTTTTCAAGTGTTCCATAAGGCACTGACAGCCTTCCAGTACCTAAAGGGGCTCCAAGAAAGCTGGAGAGGGACTTTGGACAAGGGATGGGGGGACAGGACAAGAGGGAATGGATTCAAACTGGTAGAGGGCAGGGTAAGATGGGATACTGGGGAGAAATTCTTTACTATGAGGGTGGTGAGGCCCTGGCCCAGGTTGCCCAGAGAAGCTGTGGCTGCCCCTGGATCTCTGGAAGTGTCCAAGGCCGGGTTGGACGGGACTTGGAGCAACCTGGGCTAGTGGAAGGTGTCCCTACCCATGGCAGGGGGTGGAATGAGATGATCTTGAAGGTCCGTTTCAACCCAAACCACTCTGTGATCCCATTTTTTTCATTGCTTTGCCCATCATTTGTGTCAGGGCTGTAGCAGGTTGGTAACTTCTGCAGTCCAAACACCCAACAGGCACTGGAGGTTCCTTGCTGTCCTTCATCCTGGACAGGAAAGAATGAAGCAAGAACAGTTGTGATGCTCAACTAGAGGTTCCTCTTCTTCCTTGCTGCCTTTTTCCTGCCACATCTCTAGTACTGGAGCACAGGGACCTCTGCCCTTCCCTGCCAGGGCTTTCTGCCCTCCTGCTTCCTTCCTGGGAAAGGGTCACATGAGTAATCCTTCCTGTACAACACCTCTAGAGAACTTTTTTCCAGGCCTGAATTATGCTCTCAGGTTCTGAATTATGCTGGCAATCAAGGCATGGTTCTCCCAGCAGGACCTGGGCATTGGTTTTTGCAGTAGGGAAGATGAATTCTAGTGGTTGGTCTGTGTCTGCTAAGATTGTCTCAAGTCTGATGTCAATTCAGCTGCTTCTGTTTCCATCAGAAAAACTGTTCCTCCAAAATTTTGGCTGCTTGGGTGTGGTAGTCAGAGTATCTGCTATCTCAAACTGAAACCCTACACCTCCACTTATGTGTCTCATTATATATGATATATATATATATATTTTGCCTTCCTCTACTATCCAAGCTTCTTGTGCTCTGAGCCTTAAAAGCAGTTGAGTGTTTGATATGAACGGTGGGTGCCAAGCTTTGAGATGGACAAAGCTGACCACCAGCTTCCCCCCTCCACCCCTGGTTGCTTCAAAATCAAGCTACACTTGTTGTTGGAGACTTTTTAAATTGCTCTTGGCATCTTGGGTGGGCTGAGCATCTCCCTGAGAAGTCCTCGAAGGGTCTTGCTTGTGCTGATGTTCCTCAGTGCCTGGCGTGGGCGAGCGGCACTGAACTCCCAGCAGAGCTCCATGGTAACAAGAAATGGCATTAACAAGGAAAATAGCCAGTTCTCCTGCTCACTCACTCCTGAAAAATAGCCTTGGAGCTGGAGGAGCATGTGCCTGGCTCAGGTGTGACCTGGGGTGAGGCTCAAGTGGTCACTTCCCCCACTTTGTGGACCTACAGCCCAGGTTTTGTTCTCCTGTAATGATGTGCTCCGGGGCAGGGGATGAGACTTTGCTCTGCAGGGTCCTCTGGAGCTGGAGTAAGTTCAGGAAGGGACCAAGGCAGGGCAGGAATGAGCACAGGGAGAGCACATCCAAGTCGTGGCTGCTCCAGGTATCACCCACACCTTTGGAACATCCAGAAAAATGCACTCCTTGGTTTTGATTTCATCCTGACCACCTGAAGGGGCTGCTGTCAGTGTGGGATGGGGAAGGAAGCAGGAGAAAGGATATTTTCTCAAAGCCACAATATTTTCACATTTCTCATTAGAGGCTGGTGATGGCTGGCAAGCGTTGGTGAGATTTTTTTTTTTAATTTATTTTTTCATCACCTCTGACTTTCAAACGCCAACAGTACATTTTGTACCCTTGAAGATGGTGGTTTTTTCGGCAGTTTGTGTGTGCTGCCACCACTAGAAACATAGAAAGGCTTCACCTTCTGTGCTGAAAGAGTTGAGGACTTGCCTTATGTACAGGCAGACTCGACATGAAGGCAAAAAATTCCAGGTTGGAGGAGACCAACCTGGTCTTGTTTACTGAAGATGCTGTTCAGTGCCTAGAAACTGGTCAGCACTTCAGCTGACCAGACAGTGCAAGAGTTGTCTTCACATCACAGATTTCAGAGAAATTTGGAGCACTGAATTTTTAGCAGCAGCAACAGGATTCTGTTGCTGATCTTTATTTATTGATTTTGTTAATGCAGAGTAGAGAAACAGTGAACCTGAATAAGGGTAACTCCAAAGCATTAAATACTTGTTTCTGACGAGCTAGAGGGGTTTTTTCCAGTTGTTTGTTTTTTGTTGGTTTTTTTTTTTTTTGTTGTTGCTGGTAATGAGGATTTTCTAGGCTGACTGAAGAACCATGAAAAGCCCCACGGTGTTGCCCCCCACCACATTTAGTTTAAATGTATGTGTGACTCCCATCCTGATGATCAGGGGATGAAAACTTCACAGAGGTGGTGCTGGAAAGGCACTGGGAAGTGAGACCCTTTCTTGATGAAAAGCTTAAATTATTTTCCCTGCTGAATTACCTGAGCTTTTTTTTTTAATTGGCTTTTTTTTTTGAGTACTTTATGATGGCACTTAAATAACACTTTCTATCTCAAAAGCACTCAAAGTGTGCATTAAATTCTGCTGTAACTGTTAGGAAATCAGACTTCTGGCTATTGGCAGAAAAAGAATGTGATGCTTTGGTATTTGAGTCATTTACTACCTAAAATAGTCCAGGCTTGGGGGTCTGGCAGAGAGTTATGGAGCCCAAGTATGACACAGAGATGGAGGAAGGAGACCAGCACAGGCACAGGAAGCTTGGAATGATGAGCACTAATTCTCTGGGGCACGTTTCTGTTAACACAGCTATTCCTTGAGTAATTTTCAGCTGGAGCTTTTGTCTCACTTTTTTTCTGTGTGCATATTCTAAACAGTACATGGTGTACCAGAGACTGAGAAATGCACCACGGGGAAGGGATGTATCCACACTCTGTGGATCCTTCTCCCAGCAGAAAAGGCTTTATAACCAGAATTAGTAAAAATACAGAGACAGGAGTTGTGTGAGGTTGACTTCTCCCTTGCTCAAGTTGATTTTTAAACAAGCAAAGAGGGGTTTGTTTTTTATTTTTCCCTTAAGCAAACCTCCTTTGGCAGAGGGGAAGAAGAGATTTCTTTCAATTCCAAGGGTTTCAGCTGAACTGGCACCCTCACCAGCTCCTCAGCTCTGTGTACTTGTGGGTGACAGCTCCTTTCTCCTGAAGGAAGGAAAGTCTGAGCAGTGACTGCACATCTTGTGTTTGTTTTGTCTTTGTTGCCATGACTTTACTCCCTTTTTCTCAGCTGATGCCCTGTTAGCTTGGTTAATCCCTTTCCCTCTTGGAAAACACTGCATTTTCAGCTGCTCCAGCAAACTGAAAACCACATTGATCTTTAATTCTGGTGTCTTTGTGTCGATACTTGCACACCTCAAGTGTCCCTCGTTCCCACTGCTGATCTTTGTGGAGGTACCACAGCACTGTAATTCCCTCTGCTTTCTCCTCTACTTGCTATTAGCTGGAAGTAGGACTTCAGCTCCTTCCCTGCTGTCAGATGCATCAATAAGTTGTCACTTCCCTGCAGAACTAAAGATCTGCCTCTGGTGTGTGCAGCTGACTGTCAGCCTGAGCTTGGTGTGGCTTAATCTTCATCACCAAATGCCCCAAAACCCCTCTTTTTCAGCTCTTCCAGGGTGCCTTGTGTGTCACAAGTCTCCCATATTTTACTTCACTGTCTCCAAAATAACTTTTGCCCTCTCCACTTTCCACCTCCAAGGAGGTGGGTTGCTTATTTATCTGGAATTTTTTTTTTTTTTGTATACAAGCATCTGTTTGTGGTGTCCTTCTGCTGATATACAAGCACCTCACCTGGGAGGCTGGATAATTAGGATGTCCCTGATGTAAGTCAGCAGCTGTAAGAGCTGGGATAGTGTTTGCCAGGAATACTTGACTCTGAAAACAAACCACTTGGAAGCTGAGCCTCTTAGAATAAGTTTAGTTCCTTAAAAATAGGAATAGCTTTGCTTTCACCTTCAAAAGGAAATAGGAGAGAGCTCTGGTGCAAATCAGTCTGTGCACAGAGCATCAAGAAACCAAATGCCTCAATCTTATCACAGAATGGTTTGTGTTGGAAGGGACCCTAAAGATCATCTCATTCCAATCCCTGCCATGGGCAGGGACACCTTCCACTAGCCCAGGTTGATCCAAGCCCTGTCCAGCCTGGCCTTGGACACTTCCAGGGATCCAGGGGCAGCCACAGCTTCTCTGGGCAACCTCTGCCAGGGCCTCCCCACCCTCACAGCCAACAATTCCTTCCCAATATCCAATCTAAATCTACTCTCTGTCAGTTTGAATCCATTCCCCCTTGTCCTTTCACTCCATGTCCTTGTCCAAAATCCCTCTCCAGCTCTCTTGGAGCCCCTTTAGGTACTGCAAGGCTGCTAAAAGTTCTCCCTGGAGCCTTTTCTTCTCCAGGCAACACGGTTGTCCTCCCATGCCCTGTGAACAGCCAGGTTGCTGCTGGATGTGTGGCTGCTGGAGCGTTGCCTTCTGTCAGAAATGCTGGAAGGTGTGACTTAGGTCCTGCAAAGATTCTTGGAGGAGAAAAGGTCCGTGTGTGCAGCCCTGACCCTGCCTCGAAGTCCACACAGAGACAAAAAGGAGCTGGAGAGTGTTCAGATGTCATGAGCACACCATGGTCACTTGGTCTCCCTGACTCTGCAGATGAGGGAACGCGTGTGTGACATGTTTTTGGAGGAGCCTTAAAGGACGGGCTGGTTCAATATTCAAACATGCACCTGGGGAGGTGGGCTGGTTGTGTGTCTTGGAGAAGAATCGAAGTTTATTTGCTTGTTTGGATCATTGCTCCACCACCACTTGCAGCATGAAATATGAATTTGGAGAACAAGCAACAGAATGGCTCCAGTGACTGCAGGCAGATGTGGGGCAGGGGATGTGTGTGATGCTCATTTAATGAGCTCTGCTTTTAAACACTGAATATTAAACCAGCTATGCATTCACATCCCCTGTAACCCTTAGAGAGCCTTGGACCTGTGGGTTCTTATTTAATTGCAGCTTTTAGTTAAAACTGTGAAGGTCGGTGTGAGAGAATTGAGGGGAGCCTTGAAAACGGTGTTTTGAAGAGCAGCACTGGGAGCTTGGCCCTGCTTTTCACTTCTGAGGGGGTTTGGAGGGTGTTTTGAAGCATTAGCTGCTGCTTGAGTGAATTAAAAACCAAGAGTGTTGTTTTTTACCTCCCTGGTGTGACAAGGAGCAACCTTGTGCCCCAGGCTGACAAGTCAGGCAGCAGTTTCTCCCCCAGAGTTACTTCTGAGGTGACATGATAGGGTCTGCTCTCCCTGACACAAGGCTGGATGACCTCATGGAAGAGCAGCTCCAAATACAACTTCAGCTAAAACATGTGGTTTTAGCTGCATCTAGAGTCCAGCTAAAGCCAATCTGGCACTGACAGCTTAAAAATTAATCCGTGGTGGTTTATTTTTTTTTTTGTTTGCTGTATGAATGAATACAAACATCCTTCTCTATCCAGGCGCTGGTAAAAGCAGAGCAGGGGATTAAAAAAAGTTAACACCCACCCTGTTTTGCCTGAAAACTTCTTAGAAAATAACTAGTGCTGCATGATAGGCTGAACTATTTACAAGTCTACTCTTCCTCCTGATGAGAGGGGATAGGGAAAAAACCCCAACTTTAATACCTCTAATACCTTAGTGAATTCTGCACAAACTGGGCACAGCCTGGAGCAGGTCCAGGGATACCCTTAGTGGGAAAAGGTTTATGGGCACCAGTTCTTGTGTCTGCTTAAAACAAGCTCTCTGATTCCCTGGAGATCTCTCCGTGACACCAGGTTTAAAAGTGGGAAGGTAAAACCATTCTAGTTGCTCTGGTGACTGATATCTGAGGTAAAAAAATCTTCCAAAATTAGGAAACACGGGGTTTAATTATTAGGGTGTGGTGGTGTTGGGGAGGTTTGTGTTAAATGACCACCAGTGACCACACCATCCTAATCTCTGCTTGTGTTACTAGGCATTATCTTAATACAGACACACTGGTATCATCTGAGCATTTAAAATCAAATTTTACTGAAGGGTCCCCTCGGGGTAAGGTCATATCTCTGTTACATAACACTCCAAATAGCCTCTCTCAGGTAGCTGAAATCCCCTGTGGGCAGCTGAGCCTTTGGCTCATCCCCTGGGTCGCTGCAGCTGGAATCTGCTGAGCAAAACCAGCCTGATCCACTGAAATCAGCCCTTCCCTGGGTGTCCCTGGACATCTGGGGCTTTCCTCTTGGATAGTATGGATGGATTTCTGACAGGAGGATGGAGCCAGGTGGGGGTCGGGCTCTTCTCCCAGGTAACAAGTGACAGGACAAGAGGAAACAGCCTCAAGTTGCCCCAGGGGAGGTTTAGGTTGGATATTAAGGAAATTTCCTTCACCCAAAAGGTTGTCCAGCCCTGGCACAGCTGCCCAGGGCAGTATTGGAGTCCCCATCCCTGGAGGGATTTAAAAACCATGTGGATGTGACACTTGGGGACAGGGGTCAGTGGTGGCCTTGGCAGTGCTGGGGGATGGTTGGACTTGATCTTGGAGGGCTTTTCCAGCTTCAGGGACTCTGTGACTGTCTGGGAAGCTGGGGGAGAAGAGATAAACTTCATGGCCTGTGCACTGTAGGTGCTGTGATGTTGCAGGGCAGAGGGGGTTCCCTGTTTCCCTCTCCCCTGGCAGTGCTGGTGTGGCTTTGGGATGCTCTGTGAGCCCCCTTTGCCTGCAAAATGAGGGAGGAAAACTGCAGGAAGGAAGAGTTTTTGAGTCTTCTGTCACAGGGCATCCCCTTCCTGGCATTTGAGGGATGAGCTCTCTGCGGTGGCACATCTTGACGAGCCTCCACTTAATGAATGCACCAGGATGTTTCAGCCTGAAGCATCCCTTCCATCTTCTCTGGCCCTGGTGCTTCTTTCAAACCAGATGAACTCGGAGATGAAAAATGCAAAGCAAGTCTTTGAAATCAAAGCTTCTGAAGTTTAAAGCACTGCAGAAGTCGGGCTGGATTGCAAGATAGGTCTGTGTCTGCAAACCCCCCCTGCCCGAGAAGTCTGCCATGTGAGTAATTTCTGCCTATTAAAAATCTAAAATTAACCCCTGGGATGACACCCCATGTTAAAACTGGAGACCAAATTTATCTTTTTCTGAGGCACTGAGTGCTTAATCTCTCCAGACTCTCCCCCTGGAGACACAGCTCGGCAATTTATAGCAGATCTGAGAGTCTTTTGAACTTTGGGGATCAGGCAACTCTTCTTGGTTAAATGTCCAGTTTCACATCTGAGGGGCTTTTAACTGGGAGTGTGTGAAAACAAACTCAGATTTATCCATCCCCAACCCAAAAGGGCAGGAGTTCAGGACCACTTCAGAGGGCTTTTTAGTCTTGATTATGGGTTTGAAGGCCAAATTGTGCTTGCAAGCCTGTAGGCTAAGGTGGTGCAGGGGTGGCATGAGAAGTGGTTGTGATAATGATGTGTGAGGCTGGCGAGGCTGCAAAGGCTAAATCCTGTGTGTCATCCCACAGGGGGCTTTGCTGTGGAACAAAAGATGTCATGGCCAAGCCCAAGAGAGGGATGTTGGGCAGCACTGAGCAGAGCAGACCATATGTACCATAGGGTTAAAGGCTGGACTTGGTGTTGGAGGTCTTTTCCAGCATAAATGACTCTGTACCTATTCTGGACTTTGTTTTGTTGGCCTGGTGGTTGGTTTTCTTCCTTGTGCTGCCCTTGGCTCTTCCATCTGTACAAACACTCCATGTCCAGAAAAGCCTCTGACGCTCATGCTGGGGGATGTCAGCCCTCCAAAATGTTCTTTTAGGAGAAAAAGCAGAACTCTACAGCTCAGTCAATTCAAGATGTGCAGGACAGGAATCCTAGGGTGCAGGACAAAGCAGGACATGCTGTGCTCTGCGTTCTGCTGGGGCTTCCTTTCCTGCTAAATGACTTCCCAGGAGGAAGTCATGACCCACTCGGTGCTCCCTCTTTTGTGTGGAGGAGTTAAGTTTGCAGCACAAAACCAGCCTGGCTCGGCAGAATCACTGCCCTGAGTGCACCATAAAAACCCATTTGCTAAGTGGTGGCTCTCCTGGTGGTTTTTGCAGAGTGCCTGTCCCTAAGGAGAAAAACTCTTGTCCTGCCCTGGGGGGTCTTTTGGACGTAGCAAAGTCCACTTTGACAAATTCAAGATGTTTTGTAGAGCGTGGCTTCGCTGCAAACTCCATTAAAGGGCAGTTTCCTGCTGAAATGACCTTGGTCACCATCCCAGGAGTAGGGATCTGTGTGCCAGGATGGAGTGGGCAGGGGGTCCCTGTCCCTTCAGGCCACCTCTGTGCCCTGTGTTTCCTGCTGATGGGCAACCCGTGGCCCTGGATGTTTGGGGGTCACAGGGATCTTACATGCCCAGGGTCTCCGTCCCTGGAAAAAAGTGAGGGAGCCAAACTTGGCTGCATGTTGGTTCCCAGCACTAGAAAAAAACCCCAACCTTGGGTTGTCTGAGAACCTCCTGGTTTCCCTTGGAGACCTCACCAAGAGGGAAATAACCAGTTGGCTTTTGTTTGGCTCCAGCTGGAGGAGGGAAGTGCCAGGAGAGGGGGGTGAGGACCCATCCAGAGGCAGAGCTGTCACCAGCAGTGGTGGTGTGGCCCTGGTGTCCTTGGCCCTTGAGGAGATGAGGGAAAGGCCTGTGCTGGGTTTGGGTGGGGAGGTTTTGGGAGTCAGGGGCTTACAGGGGTTGGTGGCTTCTGGGAGAAGCTGCTGGAAGCTTCCTCTGGCTCCCAAATGGAACCATCTGAGCCCAGGAAGAAGGGATGGGTGGGGGGGAAGGTGCTTTTAAGATTTGGTTTTTACTTCTAATTGCCCCACTCTGATTTAATTGCTCATAAATGAACTTACTTCCCTAAGTCAAGTCTGGTTTTGCCCATGACAGGAACTGGTGAGTGATCCCTCCCTGCCCTATCTCGACCCAGGAGCCTTTTGTTGTATTTTCCTCTCCCTTGCCAAGCTGAGGAGGGGATTGAGAAAGCTGCTTAGGTGGGCACCTGGAATCCAGTCAGGGTCAACCCCAAATACCTTCTCCAAGGTCAGTTTAGTGCTGTGCTGTTGGACTAAAGGCTACAGGAATTGGGGCAAATCTGGAGAGCTGTTCTGAATTATTGATATTTGAATACTGAATTCAAAGATGAATTAGCTGCAGGGGCTTTCCTGCAGAGTACTTCTGTCCACACCTGCTTAGGTTTCTTTGGGTCTAGGAAACATTTTGGGAAAGACCACCCAGACTGCTTCCATTTGACACCGTTAAGTCTACTATGGATAGAAAGTGTTTCTGATTGGAAATCAGGAAGCAATTCTTGGCTGTGAGAGTAGAGAGGCCCTGTCCCAGGTTGCCCAGAGAAGCTGTGGCTGCTCTGGATCCCTGGAAGCGTCCAAGGCCAGGTTGGACAGGGCTTGGAGCAACCTGGGCTAGTGGAAGGTGTCCCTGCTCATGGCAGGGGTTGGAATGAGATGATCTTTAGGGTCCCTTCCAACCCGGTTCACTCTCTGATTCTGTGATATACATGTTGAAAAGCAGCAGATGCTTTTACTTCCTGTGCCTTTGGCTGAGCTCACAGAGCTGAAAGCCTTGAGAGGAGGCCCTGAGGGCCTCCTGCCTCCTCCCATCCCAGCTACTGCAATATTTCCAGGAATTACACGTGAGCAGAATGTGTTTGTGTTGGGGATATTGTGACACAGAAGTGACAGCCTTAATTGGCATCTGCCTTATAGACAAACTTGTTTTTGCAATAAACAACAGCATTTCTTGTGCAGGGCTCTTAACTTCTTTTATTTTTATTATTATTATTATTCCCCTCCCCATTGTCATGAGCAGGAAGATTAAAGTGGATGTGCTGTTCTCAGCTGTAGATTTCTTCCCTGATGCTCCTGGTAGGAAAGCTGCTGTCCAAGCAACAGTTGTCCTCTGTGGGCAATAAAGGAACAGGGATGGGGGTGTTGGGCTTATCCAAGAATGGGATGAGCCACAGGGTATTGAGAAGAGGAGGCAAAATCATCCAGATGCACTGCTGGGACTGAAGGCACCTAAATTTTGTTCCTGTTGTTCTATTCCTCTCTTGAACTTGGACTTTGTCTCAATCTCCTCCAAACCTTTTTTTCTGGGAAGCCTGGGGATAAGAGGGAGCTCATGCAGGACCTGGGGCGCTTCCTTAGGAGATGCTGAAAGGACGAGCTCCTTTTGGATGCTCCCATCTGCTCCTGTGGCTTTGTTCCTGCTGCCCCTGGGGCTGTCCTGGGACAGGGGGAACTGCTGGAAGCTGGGGTGAAGTGCAGTGGTGTCCCTGGCCGGGGCTTGGCAGCACAAACAGATCCCCTGGATGGCTGAACCAGGAAGCTGCCGAGCGAGCACTTCCCCTCGGAGCTCCTTCCGGGCCTTCCTGCATGGAATGCCAGCCCTTTCCCCTCTATATTTTGAGGATCTGTGCACCACAGCCCTGTGTAACTCTTGCAGCATCGGTCCAGCCTCGGGCTGCTGTGGTGGAGAGGGGAAAAAACCCTCCTGGGTTAGGATGGAGCAGCAGGAAAGGTGGTGATGAGGCAGTGGAGGGGCCCGTGGCCTTGCTCTGCCTCCCCCAGCTGGGGTGGGGATGGCAGGGCTGGTAACAAGGACTGATTTTTTTTTTTTTTTTTTTTTTTTGGAGGGTGAGGCTGGAGACAAGGCTGAAAATAGGAAATCTGCTTAGTTTGTGTCTCCCTGCCTCCCTCTGGGGAAGAGAGGCCCTGTGGAGCAGATGGAAGGTTTGTCCAAGTGTGAGTTGGCTCTTGCTGCTTCCAAAGTCACGGCTGGTGTGACCCAAGGGATGTCTCATTTCGTGTTTTGTCTGACTGGTGGGTCAGGTGGGGGATCTGTAGGGAGTGCAGTTAGGGATGAGGTGTCTCTGCCCTGCAGAGCCCCAGAGTGGATGAAAGAAGAGGTGGAGGGATTTGGGAATACCCTGGATAGCTCCAGAGCTGGCTGGTCCTTGCAGCATCATTCACGCTCCTGGTTCAGGTGCACAGGCAGCAGCCCAAGTTGACCATGGCTGGGCTCCCCAGCTCTCAGAAGTTTGGACTGGCCAGGAGCTGTTCATGAAAAGTACTTGGAACCCACCCAAAAATTGCTGGTCTCAAGCTTATGGAGAGCTTCCAGCTCTGAGGAGCTGGCTCCAAGGGATGCAGGAGGAAAAGGGTTGCTTTCCCATTTTCCTGTGCCAATAAACTGTGTTCCAAGACTGTAATAGTATTTAAGAGGAGGTTTTGGCAGCCTTGGGATCTCCTGGATATTGGGGGCTACCTGGTCATCTCGGGTGTCCCCAGCCACTTCCCAGGATTCCAGTACCCCTCTCACCCTGGCAGTGGGAATGCCACCCTGAGGGCAGAGTTTGCTCAGAGAACATGAAAACCCTGGCTGTAAAGTATAGGAATTATACAGGCTGGGGGGGATTTTTCCTTCTCATGTCCTGATCCCACTCCCAATCATCCTGTTTTCAGGGATGGTTGATTGGAAGGACGTCTGTGTGTCTCTCCCTGTAGAAGGGAAGCCTTTACCTGCTTCACAACATCTCAGCTGCTTCCCCCAGAGCTCCCTGTCCTGTTCCTCTGGGCTGCCGTGCTTTTTGCCTCCCCCCCAAAAAAGAAAACCCTCTTCCAGAAGGCTGAAATCACCGCGGAAATCCCCTCCCTTTGCAGAGCAGAGGTGCTAATTGCTTCACCAAGCACCAAACCTTTGGAAATGTTTTGTGTTGGCCACAAGTATTCCGCCAGGATAATGACCGGGCAATTATTTAACTTCTACTTAGTCTTGTGGCGCTCTGCTTAATCAACTCTGTCTTCTTTAAACTGTGCTCCAGTGTCATTACCGGGGCATGATTTACACAGGGAAGTGCAACATAAACTTGTGGAGCCAAATTTTGCTTAACCTCCCTAAAATAGCCTGTCAAGGTTGTGTTCCTCCAGGCCACTGTTTAATTCTGTTTGTGCTGCTGAAGATCTCAGTGGCTGTGCACGAGCTGATCTTCCTTGGGTTACTGGAAGCACGGGGAGAAGTTTCTGGCTTACCCAGACAAATCATGGGAATAATACTAAGTTATGTCCAACCTGCAAAAGGTCACGAGGGAAGAGACTGAAGAATGTGGACAAAGGGGAAGGGGGAGACAAAATACGTAGATTTTTTTTTTTTCTCTTAAAAATCTAGCAAAAGATAACTATTATTATGCCACGATGTAGATGTCACTGCTGCAGGAGTTTTGGAGGTGCTGAAATGCAGGTGAAGGCAGAGGGTGGGTCCTGTGGAAGGGAGATGTGCTGCAGAGACCCACCCTTAACTCCCCAAATCCTTGCTCTCCAGACTTGGAGGATGCCCTAGGAAGCCTCCCCATAGACTGGGCTGGTATTAAAGCTCTGGTCAAGGTATCTGTTGGGAGCTGTTATCCAATCCAGGTTATCAGGCTGGATGCACATTTACTGGTCAGTGGAAGGAGCTGTTTTTAAGCCCTTGTGATGCCCTCTGCCCCCACCATTTCTGTGCCCAGCAGTTCCTGTTGTGTCCAAAGGCAATGTGCTGATGGCACCAGAGCTCCAGGCCTTCGCTTTCTCTGCAGAACCCAAACCTCAGTGGGATGTTTGTGTGGGATTTGTGGCCAGGAACACTCACTCTGGGTGGATGTTGCAAGGAGATGGGCTGAGCCTTGAGCTGTCTGCATCCTGCTCTCTTCCTGCTCTTACTGAGCTGTTCCTTCTGTTTTCACAGCCCTTGCTAAACTCTTTCCTCATAGTTTCTGTTGCTCTCTGATGATCACAACCCTCCTTGCAGGGGAAGTGCACCAGGTGAACCTCTTAATCTTTCACAAAGCCAGATAATAACCTTGAACCCAGCCAGGATGGTGCCCTCAGCACTGCAGAATGTTTTGTGTGATGGGGATGTTGGTACTTAATGATTTCAACGCTTTTAATGAGCGAGGCTGGATGGAGTCTGGTGACCCAACCCACACCAGGTCTGGGCAGGGATGACTTTATGATAGAGACTGAAATCAGCTGCAAGTTCTGCCAACTTATTACTCAACTAATGTTTTTGCATTGTTTTAGGGAAGAACATTTAACATACTTAGGGAAGAACATTGAATATACTTAATACTTCATATAATATACCACATGAGGGCTTGGCATGTTTGTGTATAAAGGCAAATATATCAAGTGTCCCAGGCCAGGTTGGATGGGACTTGGAGCAACCTGAGATAGTAGAAGGTGTCCCTGCCTGTGGCAGGGGGTGGAATTAGATGGTTTTTTAATATACCTTCTCCAACCCAAACCAGTCTGTGATTCTTTGAAATACACTTTTTTATAAAGTGTTTTTTGTGAATTACCATATTTGGTACCTGGGAAGGGAATGGAAGGTCAACCTTTTCCTGCTCTGCAGGAGGGTTGTTCCAGAAAAGGCATCACAGGACCTCTGCTTCCCTAAAGCTTAGACCTGTGTGGAGTTAGAGTAAACCTGATCCCTGGGGGATCCCTCCTCTCAGCAGCATCAGGCATTAGCTGGTGGAATAATATCACCTCTGACCCCAGTTCTGGCTACTTATCTGGTTCCCAGCAGGCTTCAGTGTTCAGAGACAAAATGATCTGAGTCTTGGGCAGAGAAAATGCTGTGAATAGAGGAGTTGTTTCTAGCTCTGGAACTAAAATGTTTCCAAAATCAAACTTATCCAGCTTATCAGGGTGTAAAAATACTCTGATGTGGGAACAGGAATCGCAGGCCAGTCTGAGCTGGATCGAGCTGCTTCTCTTCCTATCACTGTTGGAGTTTCTCTGACATTAGAGGTTTTCAGAGGATTTGAAATATGACTTTTCTTTTTTTTTTTAGTTTCATTTTAGAGGCCAAATGTTCTGTAGTGGGTGTTAAACCACTGCAAGGGAGTGCACTGGCTTATTCCCTTTGTCAGAGAAACCCTGCTTCTGTTTTTCTGATGCCAAGAGCTCAGAAATTATATCAAGGCTCCTTCTCCAAGCCCATCCTTGTGGATATTTCAAACTGCTCGAGCTCTTGTGGATGGTGGACCACCCAGGAAAAAAAAATAAGTAGGGACATAATGTAATGAAGGAATTCTGCTCCTGACAGGCTTTGCTCTCTTTGGGTGTAATGACTTGCCCCATCCTAGGACTTGAGGCTTGGGAAAGGGCAGGGCATGTGGGAGCTCCCCAGAGAAGGAAATTACACTCCAGTTTACTCTCTGCTTTTAATTCCACTCATTTCTACCTACTTCCTCAGGATTCCTAGCCAGGAGCCAGCCTGTCTGTGAGAGGAAAACCACCTGAATGGGTGGGAGCGTGCCAGCACTTCTGGAGGTGGCTCTTTTGAAGTCTCCTCATTACCTTCAGCCTGGGACACCCAAAAAATAAAACCCAGAAGTGAAGGACAGGGAGGGAGGGGGGGTTAGGTGTGGTAATTGCAGCAGAACAGGATCTGCAGCCTCGGATGCCCAAGTGAAGGAGTCTGAGTTGCAGCTCTCCAAAGCGGCAAAGCGTGGTTGGGTTTGGCCAGTTTGGTGTTTGAAACTTGGTTCTGCTCACTGGGGGAAAAGCCAACAACAGGGCTTGGAAACATTTCATATAGTTCTGCAACCTCCAGGGGAGAGTGAGGGAAGGGGAGGATAGATGGGGTATCTAAAAAAGGAATAAAAATGAAGTGATGGAGTCTTGGAGATATTAAACTGAAGCCTTTAAGCTTGGCTGGGTACTCTGTGGGTTTGATGTTCATACTCTGAGACTGGTTGTGCCCACTCTCATCTGTAGGAGTCGAAACTATCTGGATGGGTGGAAAATTCTTCTCTAGGTAAGAATCTCTTCCCAAAGAGCTTGTCTGTGGATCTGGCCAGGGTTATACAGCTGCAGTGTTTCAGAAATTAATCTCACACTGAGTATCTTGCATCCCCTTTGCATGTGGGGATCTTTGCTGTGGCAAGGAAGTAATTTTATATTATGGCACAGGATTGAGAGTAAGACACTGAGTTCTTGTTTTCCTTCCAACTCTCTTCTATTAAAAAAGAATAAAACCCACCAAAAAAACCCACCCTTGTTTGTTATATGGCAACCTTTGTGGTTTTCCACTTGGTGCAGGAAGAATAATCTCCCAGGAGAGGATGATGAGACTTCAGTCTAACAGGCTTAATATTGGAAAACTTTCCTGCTAGGCAGTCAAAATTACCTTGCACTGGTCCTTTCCAGTTCCTCTGCCTCATGGCAGCAAAACATGGCAAAACCTCCTGGTCTGCCTGGAATTTTTCACAGAACAGTTTCTCCTTGAATCCTTTGTAGACTGGTAGCTGGCTTCAAGCTTCTTGCTCGGGTATCAGATGCTTAAAAGTTTCCCTTTCTACCTCTTAAAGACTGAAAAGGAAGATACAAGACTCCAGATCCCCCGAAACAGTTTTTCCTGTCTACAAAGGGTTGCAGAAAGCAGATCTAATCACCTCACAGTTGGTCTAGATCATTGTAGGTCCCTTTCTAGTGAAAATATTCTACTAATTTAAGAATATTCTAGTAACTCAAGAACTCAACAGCTTGTCCAGCTGTTGATTCTTTCTTCCCTCCCATGGAAACTGGAGGTGTGTGGCTGGTGTTAAAGAGGGAGGGAGAAAACACTGCTTTCAGACTTTCCTTTGTCCCTGTTCAGGGGGAGTTGATAAACCTCATGGCACCAATAATCTGTGGCATTTAATGCAAAAATGTAATTATACAGGTATTGAACTGCTTCATAATGGCATCCAGGGCTTTATTCATCCAGTTCTCCAGGTGGTGAGAATGCTGCTGATCCAAATCAGTTTTAAGAACAAGTGCTGGGCTAATAACATGAAAAGAGCACAGTTTTGGTTAACCTGGCAGTAGGAGAGTAACTCAGTTCCACTGCTGGTTGTGCTGTTGCACTAATTTTCACTGTCCCTTGTTTCAGAGAGCAGGTGTCTCCTTAAAATTTAGGTTGTTTTGAGGGGATGGACTTTCAAAGCTGAGCAGGTGTGGCATCCCATGGGTTTGTGGAGACCCTCTGCTCATGGTGGACCCCCAGAGGAGGGCAATGGCCCTTCCCCAAGAGGACCTGACCAGGGATGCTGCATTTCTCACACTCAATTAACTCTTTGACTACTTGGACCTGACATATCTCCTGAAACGCCTCTTTCACTGTGTCCTTCCAGCAAATATCCAGTTCTGATCCCAGTCTGCTGTGTCAGAGTTGGAGGTGGGAAGTTGTAATGGCTTTTCCTTGGATGCACAGTGCATCCCTGCCACTTGTCCCCTCTGTCCCATTCGTTGGGCACTTCAAGGAGAGAAAAACAAGAGGCTTTTCATGGAACTCAGAGTTAAGCAAGCACAACCAATCTGTTCTAGCAGCAAGCTGGGCTTTGAAGCTGCTTGTGGAACTTGAGGGGCTTTCTTTTTCTTTTTTTTTTCCTCTCCCTCTTCTGGTTTTGTGTGCTTGCTGCCAGCAATTGTATGTGCTCAGTGAGATGAAAGTCATCATCCCAGAGTGTGAAGAATCTTCACAACCGCATCCCAGATCCCTTTTTTGTGTTAAAAGTGGGAGTTTTAGCTTGTCTGGAAGCTGTTAGAGCTGCTCCTGACTCTCAGCTCCTCTGAGTGCTGTGAGTCCTCGTGAACCTGCTGCCGAGTCAATTAAGATCTGCTCTTTGCCTGGAAAATGTTGGTCTTTGTTAGGCTTGGTTTTGTCTTTGCCGCTTCCCCCGTGATTTTGGTTGGGATGA
This sequence comes from Chiroxiphia lanceolata, assembly GCF_009829145.1. Lineage (NCBI taxonomy): Eukaryota > Metazoa > Chordata > Aves > Passeriformes > Pipridae > Chiroxiphia > Chiroxiphia lanceolata. The sequence continues at coordinate 2,790,812 of NC_045640.1, forward strand.
AACTTCTCTGCTGCCCGGTGCCCTCATCCTGAAGGTTTCAGGTAAAGATTTATGTCCATGGATGTCGTGATCTGACTGCATGTGTTGGGCAAGGGGATTCTGCAAGTGTGCCCAGCTGGGATTTTAAGGTTATTCCTCACACTGCATCTTCAGATGTTGCTGAGTGTTCCTGTTTTTTATCTGCTGCTCTCAGTTGTGTAATTCCTTATTGCACTATTACATGACATCATCTGGGGCTGCTGCTCTGTGCTTTGAGCTTCATAACATCTTCAGCTGAGTCTTGGGTAAGGAGCGTAATTTATTACTAAATCCATTAGAGTTCTGAAAATAAATAAACACCATGCTAAATCCCCATCACCAGCACATTGCCTCCAGCAGCAGTGAAAATATTCACGTTGGGTCTCTGCTGAGTGTTGGAGAGGCGCTGGGTGGCTGGAGTACTTACTGAGCATTCTTTTTTTCCCCCCCCTTTAAATTGTACTCTTGCACAAAAAGAGGCTGGCAAGTGTGTTCTCTACTGGAATCAACAATCCCTGAATGCTCTGAGGCTAAACTGAGGCTGAAGTCAGCTATTCAGCTGTGGCTCTGTGCAAATCCATTGTGTTTATCTCTGCCCAAGATGTACTCGTTAGGCAGCAGGACTCTTTGTGTGGCTGTAACATCACTTAAGGGGAGGCTTTTCCCATGATTTTACCCACACAGGACCCAAAGCAAAGGAAAATCATCTTCTGCTGAATGTCAGCTCTTAGGTGACTTCAGTGGCTGGGTTTCAGCAATCCCACTGTGCTGGAGTGGAGGGGCAGCTCTGATCTCTGCTCCCTGTGAGCAGGGACAGGACCCAGAGAACGATTGGAGCTGTGCTGGGAGGTTTAGGTTGGATATTGGGAACAGGTTCTTTTCCCAGAGGGTGCTTGGGCACTGAACAGGGCAGTGGGCACAGCCCCAAGGCTGCCAGAGCTCCAGGAGGGTTTGGCTGATCCTCTGGGGCACAGGGTGGGATTGTTGGGGTGTCCTGGGCAGGGCCAGGAGATGGGCTTTGATCCTTACGGTTGTCTTCCAACTTTTGGGATATTTCATGATTCTGCCATATGCCGTGTCCTGTAATGATGTGTCAGATCTCAGGATGTGCTGGCAGGAGGGAGAGGCAGCCTGGGCTCTCTGGTCCTTGGCTGCAGGGTCCAGGGATGTGTGTGACACAGCCCCTGTGTCCTGTTACTGAGTCATGAAATGGGGATCTGCTCTGACAAGCTCCACAGAGAAATCCCCTGTCTGTAGCAACAGAAAGGTGAACTGACCCTCGGGTATTGATGTGTCAGGGTAGAGCTTAAGCTGCTGGTTGGGAGATGGATTTTCAATCCTACACTCCCTTACAAATAACTTTTTTCCTTTATATCAAAATAAACCCAAGCACTGTGCCTTCAAACTCTGGGTAAGATTTTGCCCTCAGATGGACTGTGCTCAGGAGACAGAGCCCAGAGGAGGCCCCAGAGATGCTGCCAGGGCTGGAGCCCCTCTGCTCTGGAGCCAGGCTGGGAGAGCTGGGGGGGTTCCCCTGGAGAAGAGAAGGCTCCAGGGAGAGCTGAGAGCCCCTTGCAGGGCCTAAAGGGGCTCCAGGAGAGTTGGAAAGGGACTTGGGACAAGGGATGAAGGTACAGGATGGGGGGAATGGCTTCCCACTGGCAGAGAGCAGGATTAGATGGGATATTGGGAAGGAATTGTTGGCTGTGAGGGTGGTGAGGCCCTGTCCCAGGTTGCCCAGAGAAGCTGTGGCTGCCCCTGGATCCCTGGAAGTGTCCAAGGCTAGGTTGGAGCAATGTGGGCTAGTGGAAGGTGCCCCTGCCCATGGCAGGGGGTGGAATGAGATGGTCTTTTAGGTCCCTTCCAACCCAAACCATTCTGTGATTCCATGATCCTCTCCAAGGTGTAGTTCCCTCTGTGGCTCCTTTCCAAGAAGGCAATGGTTGAGTGGGAGTTGCTCCCCTTTGCTTGCAGGGGACCCTTGAACACCTCCTGGATGTGACAGCATCTTTGTTGCAAGAAAGTAAATCCTGTTTTGGGGCCTGGGGAGGGGGCTGTGTTTAGGGTAAGGGCTGTGGGGTGAACACACTTAGGATGGTTGAGCCCTCAGTCCTGTTTACATCTCCCTGCTCTCGCTGATGGCAGCACAAGTTGGCTGTGTGGTCCTGGCCTAATAAAATCTGTGTGCTGCCATGACTTTGGCCAGGGATTTTCTGCCTCTGGCTCTGGCAGAGCAAGCTGGAGACTGGCTGCCTTCCCCAAGTCCTGCCACTGCCAGGAGGAAATCACCATCTGGGTGCAATCTGCATCTAAAGGAGCCTGACCTTCCCAGCAGCTCTTGGTTGAACACCAGCTCTGGCCCTTGCTGGCTCCTTTCCTTGCTCAGGAAAAAGAATCTACAGGAGGGAGATAAAGGAATGGGTATTTAGGTACCTCTTAATCAAATACAACTCATTTTTCCTTTTGTGGGATGTGACTCTCCCGTTTTTGGTTGTGAGAATGAGCAAGGAGAAGAAAAATATTCTTTGCCTTAAAGCATCAGGCTGCTAGGTCAGCTCCTTGTGTTGCTGACTCTTAATCTCTCCTGAGCCCCCCTTTTATTAAATGGGTCATTGTGTCTTTTCCTGGAGTTGTTCTGTGAGTGTTTGAGGTCCTCTCTCTCTTATTTGGATGAACTTCTCAGGTGGGGGCAGCCCTAGAAGATTTGACTCTTAAAGGAGGGCTTGAGATTTGCTTCCTTCCATCTGGATGAGCCGGTGCTGTGCTGTGTAATATTTATTTGTGCCCTTGGGCTGCAGGACAGGCACCAAAAAGGTGATGACAGTTGCTAAACTCACCCCAAAGTCTCAACCTGCAGTAATGAAATGGAGCTCACTAGTTACCCTGGCCTCTAAACTTCATTTCTTTGACTCTTAAAAGCCAACCTGGTGCCTCAAACCACCCTGAGTCTCTTCAGAGCAGCTTGAAATGCGTTTCCTGAAACGGGATCCTCGGTGCTGCCCTTGGAACTGATGGGATTTGGTGGGATTCAGCTCCAGGGGTGAAGCCGGAGAGCGCTGAAGCGAACGGCGGTGGGATAAACACTTAAAACGCCTCCTAAAGGGCAGCAACTCCAAGGCAGGTGTTCCCTGGGGGTTCCCAGCAGGTCGCTGCTCCCTCTGCTGTGCTGCCTGTTGCAGCGTCCTGCAGGATGGATGGCAGGGAGCAGGATGCACAACAGGAGCCTGGAAGCTGAACTGATGTTTCTCTTGACTTACAGTCAAAGCAGCGGGAGGTGGGGGGGGATTTAAGGAATTCATGATTGAACTAGAATAAAACTACTCAGACAGCAGGTATGTAGTACTTTTTTTTTTTAAAATTATTTATTTTGATCCTCTAAGCAACTTCTTTGCTTTTGTTTAAAGTCTTGGCTGTGTCACAGGCATGGGAGTCAGAGTGCTGCTTCCTGAGGACTGGGATAAGGGTTTCTCTGCAATGCTTGGGTCCACCTAGTGTTACTTTCTGGGTCCAGACTCCTGCAGCCTCCAATGTGAGCCCACCAGAAAAATCAGAGTCCCGGCAAAAGTATCCTGTTAAAAAGCAAATACACCTGGCATCTGTCCCTGGCTTGGAGGGAGCCCAAGTATCTTGTGCTTGGATACTCGGCTGATCCTGCTGGACCAGGCGATCAGGTCCTGTATGATCTGGTTGTGAAGACAAGCAAAAATCCACTTCCCGCTGGTTTCCAGCCACAAACCAGCCTGGCTACAAAGAGCTGCTTAATGCCAACCAGTCAGTCAGTAAGGGAGGAAAATGAACTTCTGCCTGGGAGGGAGGCTGTCTTTGTGCATCCAGTTAGGAACCTGCTGGAGGGGAATGAGGCTCCTCAGAAGCTGATGGGCTCAGGGAAGGGTGTAACTCCTGCTCCATGGATCCAGCTGCCTCTGGGGGACTGTGCTGAGCTGTGACAGTGGACAGTGTTTGCAAAGAGCAGGTCTGGAGACGCTGGGATAGACCACATAGCGCCAGACAAGGAGGTATTTGATGTCCTCCCTGGTGCCTGGAATCGTTTCAGATAAGCTGATATCCTCCAGAAAGCTGGACTACTGGTGGGGCTAAAATTTCCAGCATGGGACACCTGCTATAATAATAATAACTTATTATAATGGGGAAATATGGTTTGATTTATGAAAGGAAATTAATATGGGGCCCAGTTTTCCACTCTGTTCCCATAGGATGTAGGTCTGGAAGGAGTCTCAAAACTCCTGGAAGAGACTTAAGCCCTGTAAAGTCATCCTTGCATGCCCTCCTGTGTATTCCATGCTCTTCTCCTTCCTGGTTGTCTTCCAGGAGGAGCTGGCAAGGTCACCACCAGGAGAGACTGGGCTCCCAGTCACCTGTAGCTGGATGCCACGTGTTCCAGGAGTTAAATGTGGTATTAAATGCCTACAGTTTAAACCATTAAACCAAGGATTCAGTTCCACAATGTCTGCACCTTCCCAAACAGCATAACTGGATTAAACCCAAATATCCCCACTCTTTTTCTTATTTTGGGTGATGTCCTGGTTTTGACTGGGATAGAGTTAATTTGTTTTTTTCAATACCTGGTGTACAGTGCTGTGTTTGGGATTTGGTATCAGAATAATGTTGGAATAATAGCTTAAGACTTCAAATTTTGGCAGGGGGTTTCTCACCTCTGGTTAAAATGGTGTTAAATGCTTTTCTAGATGGCTTGTTAGTTTTTTGGGTAGGTTGTGGGATTTTTGTTGTTGTTGTTGGTTTTTGGGAGGTTTTTTATGTTTGTGGTTTTTATTTTTTCTCCTGGATATGGTTTGTCAGTTTAGAGGATTGGGAAGGTTCACTCTGGATATGCTGTCTTGACACCAAGATCTGTAGGAATCAAAAGCCAAGATGTCTGTAAGATTTCCTTAAATCTCCTTCACCCCCCTCATTTGCAAATATCCAAATTTTGTGGATTCTCCATCCCTGGAATTGTTTAAGGCCAGGTTGGATGAGCAACCTGACCTAGTGAATGGCTTCTCTAACCATAGCAGGGAGGTGGAACAAGGTGGTCTTTAAGGTCCCTTCCAACCCAAGCCATTCTGACTCCCAGACTGCTTGCTGGGGCTGGATCAGCTCAGACCCTTCTGGAGGAAAGATCAGCAAAGGGAGAAACAAAACAGTCTAATATTTATGGTATAAGAACTTTAGAAATGTGCCTGGTTTTCTTCTAAAGCGAGGGCTGCAGGTTGGGAACCATCCCTGTGCACCTCACTTTCAAGCTTTGTTGTTGTTGCTGCTTGGTTTTGTAAAGAACCTCAAGGTTCATCACTTGTGCTGTGCCCCAGGGGTTTATTTTGACCCCCAGCAGGCTGGGTTTGGACTGAAAAGTGCTTATGTCAGGTTATTTCAGAGCAATTTTTGAAGGGGCAGAGAAGAACAGTCGGGATGATGGGACTCTGTGGTGTTCATGAACATGCTTGATGGGAGAAGCCAGATTTGTCAGTGTAATGCTTTTTCCCTGAAGTTTTGAGTATCATCTTGCCTGGTAATGCTTCTTGCATCTCTGGAAAAGGGAAAACTGATTTATTTTTTTTTTTTTTAATTGAAGGGAAGAGCCTCAACACAGAGCCTGTTGTAATGGGATGAGGGGTGATGGTTTTAAACTGAAAGAGGGTCGATTTAGATTAGATGTAAGGCAGAGAGGTGTTTCCAATAAGTGTGGTCCTGGCACAGGTTGCCCAGAGAAGCTGTGGCTGTGCCATCCCTGGAAGTGTCCAAGGCCAGGTTGGAGCAACCCGGGATAGCAGAAAGTGTCCCTGCCCATGGCAGGGGGTGGAACGAGATGATCCTTAAGGTCCCTTCCAACCCATTTTATAAAAAACTCTGTAGAGTCCGCCTAAACCCCCCCCCCCTTCGGAGGGGTCTGCGGGTGGAGAACTGTCCCCAAATGTCCCCGCTGGGTGACCCCGCCCGGTGCGTGCGGCGGGGCCGGGCCGCGGGCGGGCTTTAGGACCCAGCGGGGTGTGTGTGTGTGACACCGCTCGTCCCTTCCCTTTCCAGCCGCGCTCCCGACCCGGGACTTTTTCTCCAGGGCTTTTTTTTTTTTTTTTTCCCCTCCCTCTCCCCCCCCGAAAGGTTTGGGGGAGGAGCCGAGTTTTCTCTCTCTTACTTTTTTTTTTTTAATAATTAATTAATTTTTTTTTTTTTTAATCTTTGGCGGGGAAAATAAATGAAGAAGTAGAACCCCCTTCCCCCCCTGCGATGGTGCGGACGGGCTGAGCGGAGCGGCCATGGCAGCGCGGCAGGTGTTCCTCCTCCAGCCCTGCGGTGAGGGACAGCGGCGACACGGGGGGGACACAACGGGGGGGACCAGGACCGGTGTGGCCGCCAGCTTGCGGGGTGTCCCCATCCCTGCTCCCCCCCAGCTTGGCTCCGCCTGTTGCACCGGGAGCGGGATGCGGCGGGCAGGGTGGGCTGGAGGCGGTGGGGAGGGGAGGTATCCCGCTGTCCTGCTTTCCCCTTCTTGGAATTGGGGGTAGGGGGGGGAAAAAAAAACACAACTCGTAGGGAATGTTCGCTTTGTGTCGTTGCTGAAGGTTTCGTGACATCCCCTAAAACCTGGCTCCTCGGTCCCAACCTCGGGAGCGGGGATGCGGTGGGACGGGGAGGACCCGGAGGGATGGAGGAGCGATGGGAGCTTCGGGGCTGGGGATGTTCTGGGGGTGCTTTATCCCCCACTTGGGTTTGTTTACACCCGAAAAAAGGGGTGGAGGGCACGCTGCGGTGTTCAGCTCCGCTCCGGTGCTCGCGGATGCGGTCGCCTGACTGTGCTGGTGTAAAAGCCGCAGTAAAAAAGGAGAAAAGAAAAAAAAAAAACCCAGTGAAACTTTACGTCTCGGGCTGAACTCGTGTAAAGAGTTGAGGCGGCGGTGTGCGTCGGGGAAGACCTCAGCAATGAGTTTATTCAAAATGTAGTTGGAGGGTTGGTTTTAATGCACTTGGAAACTCACTTTCTGATTTACGGTGAACTTTAAAAGTTCTTTTCTGCGGTGCCTCCCCCCCCGCCTTGCCAAAGGAAGCGCTTCCTTAACCGGCATGGCCGCGGCAGCGCCGGGTGACACTCGGTGCAGTGACAGCGACTTGGGGTCGCCTAGGAAAAGGTTTTTGTTCTGGACCCGAAGTAACTGTAGGTGGCACAGCAGCTTTGCCGAGCTGGGAGGCTGTCCTGGAACAGCTCCTGTGGATCTGTTCTCGGCGAGGATCGCGCCTTTGGGATCTCTCCCCTTCCCAGTTTAAGGGGAAAGTTCTGCTTTAGGTCGGTTCTTCCTTAAAGCTTTGCTGTGCCGCTTTTTCGTGTCTGTGACAGTTGTTCTCGCTCTTGAGTCCTGATGGTGCCACTGGCTGTCCAGCAGCAATGTAAAATCATGGAATGGTTTGGGCTGGAAGGGACCCTAAAGACCATCTCATTCCATCCCCCTGCCATGGGCAGGGACACCTTCCACTAGCCCAGGTTGCTCCAAGCCCCGTCCAACCTGGCCTTGGACACTTCCAGAGATGGGGCAGCCACAGCTTCTCTGTGCAAATATGCATGTGAACAGTCTCCAGGGAATATACACCTTTTTCCTTAAGTTGTTTCCATATTTGCAGGACTTTCTCGTGGATTTGCAGTAGGTGCGAGCGTAGCCTTTTTTTGTCCTCTGCCAACTTCCTGCCCCCCAAGTGCTGGAGCTGAAGCAACTCCTTGATCCGGGATTTCACCCTTCTCACCTGGGTCGCTCTTGTTGGTTTTGTGGCTGCTTTTTTGGGAGGGTGGGAGGGAAGAAGAGCCATGTAACCCTCCAGTCCTGTCTACACAGCGACCTCAGTCATTGCTGCCACCCCGTGAGCCGCCGCTTCCCTGCTATCATCGGGACGCGTTGGCTAACCCATCTCAGCCAGGGTCCTCTAGTTTGGAGACGCCTGTGGCTTTTGAACAGTTGCCGCTCTGTGAGGATGATGGACCACAGAGGAAGTTCCTCTCGGGCTCTCCTGGTGTTCCCTGGCACTTGGAATGCTTCAGCTTGTTTAAATAAATGCACACAGAAAAAACGCGAGTTGGGGTTTTAAAGCGGAGCCCTCGCTTCACTCACCCCGTGGCATAAAATCTCTCCGTATAAACTCGTAGTGCCTCGACTTCTAGTAAAGCTGTAGTAAATCATTTAAGGCTGTAAACAGTTATTAAAACAAGATTTAGCTCCGTGTTGAGTCAGTGTGAAAGCAAAGATGTCTTCGGGTTTAGAAGGAAAAGGATCCGCAGTGAAAGTCTTCTGTATTGACCTAAAGAAAAGTATCCATGGGGAGTTGGATATTTCAGCAGAAGAGAGCTTGAGGTAAGAGGTCAGATTTTAGCTGAAAAGTTGGAATTTAATCCATAATTATCAGACAGCCTGGTGCTGTTTAATTTGCTTGTTTGTTCTTGAGCTTGGTATTTCTTGCAGAAGGGCCTGAGGTAAGAATTAGAGTCAAGGTTGAGTTTTAGTTGCCAAGTTGGAATTTAATCCAGAGCTATCAGGCTTAACCTGGTGCTGTTTTATTTGCCTGTATAAGACAAACCTCAGATTTTGTCCTTGCAGAACTGTGGTGATGCTCTGCATAGGTACTTTATGTCTAAAGACAGGTACTAAATCGCATTACCTGGCAGAAAACTGTTTGTTTTGGTGGTTTTTTAGAAATTCTAATACCGTGCTGTGGTTTACGTGTCTCTGGGAAGCCACAGTCATTGCTGCCCAAAACCTTTCTATAACTGTATGTCTGGGTGGCACTCGAGTTATCCCCTCCTAATGAGGAACCACTTCTGGAAAAGTCCTGTTTCCTTATGTAGGATTGCTCTGGGAGTAAACAACACTCGGGACACTTTAATGACTCATCGTCATGAAACCCTCATCTACCCTCTAAATATGCAAATCCCTGCCAAGCACCCCAGCAGACATCCAGCATGTGTTAAATCCTCCTTACCTTTGCAGCCAGCACGGTGCTTTCGCCTCCAAAGCTGGGTGGGGAGCCTGCTGTGAAGGATACAGTGTGGTTAAAAACTGGGAATGCTGAGGCAATTCCTCAAAGTCTATCCTGATTGGGGTCTGAGGTCCTGAAGTCTGCCAAGCAGCTCCTGCAGGAGTTTGTGCTGGGACCTGGTGATGCTGAAAAACTCTTAGGTGGTTGGGGTTTTTTTTCCCCTTTAATTTTACTGCAGTATAACTTTCTAAATATGATCTGGGCTAAGCTCCCCATAAAGCCTTTCTGCAGAGCACGGTGACATGCTGGCCCAGGGCAGAGCACTGCGGGCTCCTGCATCTGTCAGTGCTGGCTTTGATATCAAAGGGCTTTGCTGTCACTTAGAACTCCATGGGTTTTGCTCTTCCCTCTTTCTAAATTCATCCCTGGCTCTGACTTGCAATTAAAACCAGCAGTGCTGAGGACTTCAATCTTCCTCTGTTGCTGAAGAAAGGTCTGTAAGCTCTGATGAACCAGTGGGAGTTGTGATTTGGGTAAGGAGCAGAGGGAAGAGTCCGGTTTCAGTCCTCAGGGATGCCCTGCTGAAAAACTTCAAGAAGATGGGGAGAAAAGCATGAAAACCTGACCACTGGAGTGGGCAACACTGACTCTTTTTTTGTGTTGGGTGAGAACTTTTCTTCCCCGCATGTGCTTTTGGGTTCCCTGGATTTGAAGGGCCTGAAACAAGTGGCAGCAAGAAGGGCTTGTGGGGCTGTGGCTGCCCTGGGGGCATCCCATGGTGAGATGGATTTGAGCAGTGTTAATGTGGGCTGTGGTAGGGGGAAAACTCAGATTTGGAGCTGGTGGAGAGAAGATCTCAGCTGATTGATGGATGGCTGAGATGGTTTAGAGCTGGGCAACCTCTGTCTGAGGGCTGGAGTGAGTTATCACTGGGTGCTCCCCACTCCTGGGGGCACAGGGGTGGAAATTAGGAGGATGGGGCTGAGGATGAGGTGACCTTCTTCCCCTTCTGGTGCTGGCACCCCCTGCTGCCACTTGGGCTCATCCCCCTGGGAAAAGACACCCCAGGGGACGCAGTGTCAGGCACCAGGTTTATTGTCCTTTTCCTCTCTCTGGCTGCCATCTCCTTTTCCAGGAGTTAAATGCCTCTTCCCCCTGCTCCGAGCCTAATTGCGTCCCCGGGGCTTAACACGCGTGTGTTTGTTTTATTCAACGTGTTGGCTGTTCCCACCGGAACAGCCTGATTTTTTTTCTCCTTTTTTTTTTTTTTTTTAGGGATTGGGCTTTTTTTTTTTTTTTTTTTTGCTTATTGTGCACAACAAGCTCCTGCACAAGATATTCGCTGGGGGGGGGGGGGGCGGGGAGGAGGAACTGTAGTAATGCCAATACTCCTTGAATATTATAAACCTGGCTTATCAGCCCGACGCAGAGCTGGAATTTGTCTCTTCCTGTGCTGCATCTCTGCTTTCTGAGAGGGGCGTTTAAATACAGGCTGGAGACGCCGCTTTTCCAGTGAGCTCTGCTGGGCTGTGACAGCAGCAGCGGGGCTGCTCCGGAGGCTTTATTTTGTATTTTATCTTTTTGTTTGTTTGTTTTGTTTTGCACTAATTCCTTCTCCAAAGAGGGAACTTCTCTGGGAGAAGGCTCTGAGACTGCATGTCCCACCAGTACCCGGGGAAGGAGGCGAAGGGGGACGCGGTTTGCTTCGTACCTGGCTCTCCTCTCTTCTCTGTCCTGATGGAGCCGGCGCCTTTTTGCTACCCCCGGCTCACCTTCCTGCGCTCGCCCTACGGCCAGTTTGGGGACAGCGCTGGGGGCTCTTCCCAGGATTTGGCCCAGTGGCCACAGCGTTTGTCCCAGAGGTGGAGCAGGCCAGTGGACGGTGCGTGACCGGGGTTGGGGACTGGAGAGGGGGTGGCACGAGGTGGCAGAGAAAGCCCAGTGAGAGTTGAGGAGGCTTTGGAGATGGTGGGTCGAGAGGCAGGTAGGACTTGGTGGGTGGGTTGGTGTGGTTATGTCGGTGCAGGTAGGACTTGGTGGGTTGGTGTGGTTGTGTCGGTGCAGGTAGAGCTCTGGATGAACTGGTGTGGTTGTGTCGGTGCAGGTAGGACTTGGTGGGTTGCTGGGGTTGTGTCGGTGCAGGTAGGGCTCTGGATGAACTGGTGTGGTTGTGTCGGTGCAGGTAGGGCTCTGGATGAACTGGTGTGGTTGTGTCGGTGCAGGTAGGGCTCAGTGGGTTGGTGTGGTTGTGTCGGTGCAGGTAGGGCTCAGTGGGTTGGTGTGGTTGTGTCGGTGCAGGTAGGGCTCTGGATGAATTAGTGTGGTTGTGTCGGTGCAGGTAGGACTCAGTGGGTTGGTGTGGTTGTGTCGGTGCAGGTAGGGCTCTGGATGAACTGGTGTGGTTGTGTCGTTGCAGGTAGGGCTCAGTGGGTTGGTGTGGTTGTGTCGGTGCAGGTAGGGCTCTGGGTGAACTGGTGTGGTTGTGTCGGTGCAGGTAGGACTCGGTGTGTGGGTTGCTGTGGTTGTGTCGGTGCAGGTAGGGCTCTGGATGAATTAGTGTGGTTGTGTTGGTGCAGGTAGGACTCAGTGTGTGGGTTGCTGTGGTTGTGTTGCTGCAGGTAGGGCTCAGTGGATGAATTAGTGTGGTTGTGTCCGTGCACTCCCCTCTCGGACCTCTCCTGGTCCAACATCTTGTCACTGCCAACTCCACCAAGCTCTGGTCCCTGCTACACCCAGGCTGGCCAGGGAGGGCTGATAAACAACCTCAGCACGGGGGAAAAAATAAAAATAGAAACTGATCTGAGCCAGTCTTTTGTTTCATAAGCTCGTTGACTTGCTGAAATGAATCCGGCAGTGTTTGAAACCTGAAATACCTGCTGGAGGCTCGTTTCACCTTCAGGGTTGGGATGCTGTCAGCTCTGGTCTTTAGACTGTTGTTAAAGGTATCAAGTGCGGGCACAGAGGAAGGTATTAAGGTTTTTCTAATGGTGATTTGTCTCATTACAAGGAATTACCTTAAAATATCAGTTTGGTTCAAATTTTTCTGTAATGTAAAAGAATCTGTATGGGGAGACTTGGTAAATCCTGCTGGTTTAGGAGCCGAGCTCTGCTGTGAGTGCTGATCCTAAGGATGGGAGTCTGGACTTCCCATAAAACTTTTTTGGGAGAGGGTATCAGGCTCAATGAAGTGAAGTCCTGAGCAGCCTGATTTCTCTTTAAAGGTGGTTTTTCCTGGAGCAGGGATTGGGAAAAGAGACCTCTTAGGGTCTCTTCCACCCTCAACACTTTATGAACCACGCTGTACTTCCTTTGTGTCATATTACCAGTTGGAATGTGATGGGTCTCACCTGGAAGAGCTCGTCAGGTGGCATGCAAAAAAAAAAATGGAGGAGACTGGATGAGCAGTCTCGGCAGGGAAAACGCGTGGGAGGTGTTTAAAAACATGCATTGCCTGTGGTTTCGTGCAGCGGAAACAAGTCTGTGGCAGGGACTGGAGACGGGGGTATGAGGCTCTGACTGAATCCCTCTGCTGGAAGTGATGCCCCTTCCCGAGCCGGGTCCTGCCTCTCCTTGCTTTGCTCCGGGAAACGTTTGCTGCCTCCTGGTAAATATCTCTGGGAATTTCTTTTTTTTTTTTTTTTTTTTTTACAGAAATCACAGTAATTGTCAGAGTTACTGTAGGGGAGCGAGCCAGCCTTGACAACATTTGGATAATGCACCAATTTATTTCTGTCTCATTCTTTTAGGGTTCTGCCTTTTCTAAGGCTGAATTGACGTTGCTTTGGGGAGTTGGGGGTTTTTTCCTTCTGGTTTTTTTTTTGGCCAGCATAGACCATTCCTCTGGGTTTTAAATATTCAGCTGGGGGAGCCTTGGCTTATTGTGATGAAAATCTTGAATTGTAAGGAAAGTGAAGCAGTAGAACAGGCTGGAGCAGGGGGGAGAGGATGTGGCATCTTCCCTCCAAAGCTTTTTAGGTCCAACGCTGGGCAGAGAGTTTTGGGTACAAGTCTCCTCGGATGAGGTGAGGTCTTTCAGCTTTATTTTCTGGGAGTTAGTGCACAGACTTACTGCCCCGTTTCTCATTCCCATATGCAGGCTGCTCATTGAATTCATGCAGTAACCCTTGCACTGCTGCCTGGATAAACCAAGCAGAGCCCAGCAGTCGGGCAGGCAGCTGTATCTTTAAGAAATTTGCTGTATCTACCTTTGAGCAGCAGGTTTTCCTCCCCCCCCCCCCTTATTCGTGCATCTTCACATCCTCTGGCTTTCCCTATACTTCTCTCTGTAAGGTACAGCATCTTCTCACTTCAGTTGAGCCTGGCTGCCACAAAGCTGGCTTTTTTTTTTTTTTTTTTAAGGAGGAACAGGAGCTTTCTCCCTACAGCATCCAGCAAAACTCTGCGGCTCCCAACCGCTGGGTCACTTTAATTATCCTGCTCTTCCTCCTCGCTGGCAGAGGCGAAGAGCTCCGAGAGGCGGCGGGATCTGGGTGGCTGGAGGAGAAATCCCAAATCCCGGGTCTCGGGGCGGTTGGTGGCATGTGCAGAGGTTGCCGTGCAGGTGTGTGGAATTAGCGGCTCCCGGCTTGGAGGGAGCCGGGATTGAGGAGCCCATCTGGGAGCTAATGGGTCGCGCTCTCACTCCACCCATCCGCCGCTCGCCAATTGGAAGTGAGGGGGAAAGATGCCCTGGATGGATTAACGTTGGAGCCATAGAAAAAGCACGAGCCGCCGCCGCTGCCTCGGCCACCTGAGCGAGTGGGATTTGGGAACAAGTGTGGTGGATCCCGGGGGGGAGCGGCCGGGAGGGGACTGGAGCTGTTTGGAGCAGCATCTCTGTTAAAGGAGTAGTGCAGGTAAGTTGTGGTCTTACAAAAAAACCCTCCTCAAACTGAAGCACTACTCTGTTGCTGGGCGATGCATTTGGACAGGAAATCTAAAAAAAAAAACCAAAAAAAACAACAAACAACCAGCCCTTCCAGCTGTTGAATTATTTAATTCGCTAAAGTAAGGCAGGGCTTGATGCGTTTTCAATGGGCTTTGCTGCTTAGTGATGATATCTGTTGCCTGTGCTGGGTGTCTGCTGTGTTTAAGGATGGAGGATACCTCCTGAATTCCATTTACATTCACCATAGTGCTGGATTTCGGAGTTGGAATTCAGTTTCGAGGTGAGCACAGGAGAGCTGCTTACCTGTTTCTGCTTTTTCTCTTAAATTAATTAATGCTGAAACATCCCTGTCTGTGAAGCTTTACATGGTGATGTTTCACTTGGGGAAAACTGAGTGAAGGCAAAATGCATGTTTATAATTTCTCTTAAATGCTCACAAACATCATCCCTGTTGCTGTAGCCATGGGAGCCACGTAGATGAACCATAAAAAATGTCCTAACGAGTGGCATTATCTCCTGGAGTGCCAATCTGCAATTATTTCATCACTGGACTGGGGCATTTTTTGTGTTTTGGATTGATGATGAACGGTAAAATGGGATCTGGTGCTGCTGCCTCTGCCCCCACCTATGTTCCTCTGGTCACTGATGTTGTTTCATGGCTGCTAAACATGGAAAACTGTGTGGGGTGATTTGTGTTATCCTGCTGAACCTGCTGGGAATTGCAAGCCTTGGTTTTGAGGGGATGGTTGGGGCTGTGGAGTGCAGCTGTGTTGCCATTTGGGTCTCCTTTGGGCTGTTCTCGTTTTCCATGGCAGGAGGAGGTTTTTCTTTCTATGTCTTGATTGGAACCACAACTGAAAATGTGTTTGTTGATCAGGTGGCTTGGGCTCAAGTGCTCTGCTTCCATTTCCAGGAGAGATCCTGGCTTTGGCCTGACTTCTGGTTGTGTGGGGGTTAGAGCTGGTCCCCTGTTCCATTCAGCTGCCTTTTGAGGGGTGGTGGTGGGAAGGGGCACAGAAATAACTTTGCTGGAAGAGCTTGGCCCAGCCACTGCTGCATCTTTAGCAGCCGTTTTTATCTCTGTTGGTGATAAGATAGGGGGGGAAAAAAACTTCATGAAAATGCACTTTGTTCCAAAACATGACCCTGGCACCCTGGGGGGAAGATGCTACGGTGTGAAACTGGTGGTGCTGCAGCATCTCTTCTACTTGACCCCAAAGAAGGGCTTAGAGCTACTGGTTTACACCTCAGTGCTGCTTAATTTTTACAGTATTTACACAGTTGAACCACTCCAGGGAACAACTCCCTTCCTCTGAATAGCCCCAAGCAAGGGAAATGTTGACAGACTGTCTCTTAACCGTTTTTGCATGTTTTACACAGTGCCACTGCAGATAAGTGGCAGGTGGGGGTCTCTGAAAGACCTGCCTGTGCAAGGAAGGCGTTTCAGCAAAGAAAAAATACCCCAGGCACCTCTTGAAAGCCATATTCAACCCTGACCAAGATTTGGGGCTATTGCAGTGTCTATCCTTTTGGATTAAGAGTGATGAGGTTTCTGATACGGCCCTGCAAGGGAAGGAGCTGTCAGTAAGAGGTAATGCTTTCTAAATTATTTAAATGTTTCAGGAAAAGTCTGCTGAGGAGCCTCAGCTGGTCTGTTCTTGGGCCTTTGCCAGCTTGTGGGATCTCTGGAGGTATTGGCTTTCACTCCTCTCCACGTAGCACCGAGGCAAGAAATCCTTGCGAGCCTTAAATCACTTTTTTTAGAGGGTCCAACAAAACAAAAAGCTCCCCTTCAACCTTACAAAAGAAAAAAGGGGAGAACAGCTCAGTACAGTCTTGCCAGCCAAATCCCAAAGAGCTGTTGTTCCCTTGCTGCTCAAATTGTCCTGCTGGATGGGGATTAGAGATCCTGTTAGGAAAGCAGCTTCACGACTCTGGATTTACAGGGTGGCTTCCTCTTGCAGCTCACCTCTGGGAGGCACCCTCGGATATTAATTGTTTGGGTGGGCTAAATTTTGATGAGTCAACCTGGGCAGCTGGCTGCTCCTGGAAAATCCAAACACAAGTGTGGATGGGGTGGTTCTGTCAGGGGAAGGTCTCTGGGAGCTGTCACTGCTGCACTCAGTGACTTTTGATTCCGTGGTTTTATTGCACTGGCTGTTCTGGAGGGAGCCAGGGAGAGGATGAGGAGGGGAATCGTTCAGTGCAGCGAGGAAAAGGTTTTGAGAGCAGGCATTTGTGATCCCTGAGCCTGTGTGTGGGTGTGTGTTTGCCTGGGAGGGAGCAGGCAGGAGGATGCTTCCTGCTTTATCCTTCCAATATGATGCTTTATTTTCACAGGCAACCACTGTGAAAATGAGTTCTGGGGTTTCATCTGCTGGAGTGGCCATGGCATAACTTAAGACCTCCTCACACCATTTCCCTTCCTCAGGGGAATATCCAGCTCCTTGCACACAATCCATGATTTGATTCCTTTAAGTGCCTGCTGAGCCTCAGAGCTATAAAAAGTTGTGTTTTCTGCCTGGATCAGGGCTGGGGTGTTGGGGAGGTCACACTGTGGTGGGGGACACTGTTTAGATACATCCATGGAGCAAAACTTTATATCCAGGTGACTTGTGCACCTCGGGACAACCCTGGGAATGACAAGAGGACTGGTGCTGTGTTCTCCGAAAATCAGAGAAATGGGACGCTTCCAAGGGGTGTGGGGTTTAGTTGTGATAATCCAGACCTCTTAGTCTTAAAAATGTGTATTTTTGGGCGATGAAACCCTTGTGGGAAGCAAAGAAATAGTGAAAATCCTTTAGGGATGTTTTGAGTTGGAATGCAGGGGGAAGAAGGTATTGGCTTTGCACAGCATCTGTGCAATTCTGTGGCAAGAGGAGTGTGTTAAACATGAATAATTCTTTAAAACTGCCTTTAACAGAAACGTTAAGGTTTGCTAGAGGACATGTTTATACATAAGGAGGGCAAAACCTGTGTCCCTGCAGGTCTGAGTCTCTTGGATAAAGCACCAATTTTCCATTGAACTGGGCTGCTTAAAAACACCTTCCTCCTCTGTGTCTGCTCTTAGCAGCGCTGTCTTCTAAAAGCTTACTGAAGGGGCTTGGAGTAGCTTTAAATCTGCCTGGGGCGTGACCATCTTCTGAGCCTCTTGAAAACAATTCAGAAGTTGATTTCTCGTAGGTATTTGCATGCAGACGATGTTTTAATGGACCCATTTAGGTAAAAGTCTCCAGTAAATATCCCTGTTTTATTGCCAAGCGGTGCCAGCACCAGTTTTATTGCCGAGCAGTGCCAGCACCTGCTGGTGCCCCATCCTGCTGCCTGTGCTAAATCTCCAGGCAGGCTGTCCATCCTTCCTTCAGGGGACGTGCCTGTCACTGGCTTGGCAGCTTCACGAGGAGGAGGATGAGCTGAGGAAAGTGGGGAGCAGCAGGTGTGGGCAGGGGGGAGCCTGCCCTTCCAGTGGGGACCAGCTGGAATGTGCCCTCGGGCTTTTAACGTGCTGCCTGGTACGTCACTGACTCTCTGCTCTTCTACTGGTGCTGTAAAATAAAAACGGTCTTGGGGAGATATTGAGGCATCTGTGGTGGGGATGTGGATGTAGCAGGGGGGAGGAGGGACCACAGCTGGTGCTCTGTGGAGCTGGGCAGCCTGTCCTTCCAGAGCCCTTCCCTGCAGCCCTGCCACCGAGGTGGAGAAAGGATAAATGGAGGAGGGACAGGGCTCTGCTGTGCCTTGGGAAGGAAGGGGTTATCCCTCCTCAGGCTCTGCTGGGGATGGATGTGTGTCTGCACTGAGAAAGGGGCAACTGCAGTGAAGAGCTGTCCCTGAGTTGATTTTTGACTCAGCCCTTCGAGGAAAAAACTCCCTGGAACTCCCAGTGCTGATATTTCCCATTTAATCACTTACAAAAGGTCTTTTTACCCCTCTTGAGTCATTTCTGTTCTGTTTTCCTTTGCCATTATCAATGTGTTCTGGGGAGAGGGCAGTGTTTGGGCTTGCCACAGGCAGCATCATCCACTATTTACCAGGCATTTTCCTGCCTGAGTATTAACAGTCATCCCTTACTCATCTTACACTTCCTTGAATTACAGCGATCAGTTTTGAAACCCTGATTTCTGTGGTTACTTTTCTTTGTTTTTAGTGGGTTTTTTTGTTGTTGTTTTTGTTTTTTTTTTTTTTGTCACACCTCTCAGGGTGCAGAGAAAAAAATAAGTCAAATCTCCAGCTCTTGCCCTGTCCATTGGTTGTGATTGCCCAGAACAGCAGCACAGGGGCACATTCTCATCTCTGTGCCAGCATGAGCTGTGGTTTCACCAGTGTTCTCCAGCTGAAATATCCAGGGCTTGTGGGGAGGAATCAGCTGCTGGAGGTGTAGATAGAAATGAGAAGTGGCAACTTGAGGCAGAATAGCTTCTCGTGTGCTGCTGTCCATTCTTTCTTGCTGACTTGAGTGGTTTTAAATGATTTGCAGGGAATGTCTCCACCAAGAGACCACACTGCTTGGTTCTTCCCTGAAAACTCCCCAGAATCTCATGTTTTAAGAGCACAAGAGAGGCTCTGTGGGGAAAAAACACTGTAGTTTTGATATATTAGGAGCTGATCATCTCGTCAGTGTTATCAGATTTGCTGCTTGTCAAGCTCTTGTCCTGTTCTGCTGTGATACAGTTGTGTTATTAAAGGAGTTTGAGGCTTCCTCGTCCTCCTCCAGTTGAGCTCTTGCTGCACGCAGAGATTTTTAAGCTCAAATGCAGGCTCCTTTCAGTCACTGCTCCGCATAATTTAAAAAAAAAAAAGTCCTCCTCTTCTGCAGGTTTCCCCTGGGATATTATTTCTCATGTGTGTGATTTTTCTCTCGAGTCTGTCTGTGCTTGTGCTGACTTGGAAGGTGGAGGGGAGCAGCATCCTTTGGTTATTGGGTATTTAAAGCACATAAATTGGGGCTCTCCCCCCTGCCCCAAACTGCAGGAACCTGAGTGCAGCTGCCTGCTGATGCCTTGTCCTGGGATGTTAATTCATGTTGGGGTGGAGAGAACAAAGAGTAAGAAGTGATCTCAGAGTTTAATATTGAACACCAGCTCTGGTGGAGCCTTGCACAGGGGAAACTGCATCATTTCCCACTGGATCAAAGCCTTGGATGAGACAATGCATTTGTCCAACCTGGAATTGGGCCTGGATCTGTTTGAGGGGATGCAAAACTGCAACACTGCCCATTGTGCAGTTGGGTGCCCAACTATCTGATGGACATTGACTGACAAACTCCTGGAAATCAAGTTGAAGTAGCCAAAACTTTGCTTTAAAGCTAAAGCCCTGAATGTCTTCTAGGAAGTAGATTTCTTTACAGTGACCCATCCAGCGTCATTCTGTCACAATGAGAATTGGTAATTCTTCCTGGGAGGAAATAGGGAAAGTCTAAAGGCTTTTTCAGCTGAATAAGAGATTTTTTTTTTTGATAGTGACTTCTCTCTTGGACACTGAAATTTTTTGCTTTATCAGCTTTAAGGTAGGACATTGCACGTGCTGATTAGTTTTTGAGAAACGTCCTGAGAGCTCCAGTAAAACAATTTTGAAGATGTGGAAATTGAATTTCTGGGAAAAGTAGTGGCTGCTCCATCCCTGGAAGTGTCCAAGGCCAGGATGGATGGGGCTTGGAGCAATCTGGGATAGTGGAAGATGTCCCTGCCCATGGCAGGGGGTGGAACTGGATGGGCTTTAAGGTCCCTTCTGATGCAAATTCTGTGAAATTGGGATATTGGAGCACACCTTGAGTAAGAGATGATGAAGGTACCTGATGTTTTCTGATCAGTACTTGTGGGGTAACCAAATTCTCCAGATGTACAGCCCGAGAGCTGCCAGTATTAAAGGGTCTGTAAATAAAAAAGTACCTTTCCAATAACCCTCTTGAACTGGTGTTGTCTCAAAGTAAACTCCAATTAAATATCAAGCCACCAAAACTGTGAGAGATTTACTGTAGAGAAATCCTAAAAGCCAAAGGCTGTGGTACCACTGATAGAAAGCCTGTTGCAGAGCTGTGTTTTACTTCAATATAAGGCTTGTGCTGCAGAGGGCTGTTTACTTGGAAGATGCCAGCAGCAGAACATTGTAATTGAGTTACCCAAGTATCCAGAGAATGTGTTTTTATTCATAATCCAACTAATATTGCAAGGCTCAAGAGAAGAACTTATTACTAACTTTAAAACAAGAGAGTTGAAATGGTGTTATTAGATCTGAGACACGGTGCCCACAGGAATTTAATAATGGAGGATGGCAGGGTTGGGGCTTTGTTGTTCAATGTAAATGTAAAAATGATAAGAATGTCAGAAATCAGGAAATATACCCACTTCTTGTCTGCTGCTTCCCACGGTGGATCATCTGGTTTTGTCCCAGACCTACGACAAAGCACCTTAAACAAACAACAAACTGAACTGTGCTACCAGTTGAAAAGTAAACTTCATATATAGGTCTGGTGGGAGGTGTCCCTGCCCGTGGCAGGGGGTTGGAATGAGATGGTGTTTTAGCTCCCTTCCAGCCCAGACCATTCTGTGATTCTGAAATACCTCTGCCTTGGTGGCTCTTGGGGTCACTGCCGCTGCCTCAACTCCAAGGGGAGTTGCTTACTCAGGAAATCTTAAGCTGAATCCTTGAGTCTGAAGAAATAAGCTTTGTTTTCTCTTCTGCAGCGCTTCAGCTCGTCACTTCTACCTTTGAGCTCAGTGCTCAGAAAGCTCAGAAATTTTCCTTTTGAAGAAGAAACTAAGTAGTGACACTGTGCCTTTCCAATTTAGTCTCATTTAATAGACATCCCTGCAGGGAATAAAGTGGGGTGGCAGTAGAAACTTTATTTGCTGGAGTAAATTAACTCTTGAAAATGAAGAGCACGGCTTAAATTGTCAAAAGAGCTTAAAATTGTGCTTTTTGGCAGATAGTAGAAGGTGGCATCTTGTTCTGCTTTTGGAGGGAGAGCAGGTGGAGAGTCTGGTTGTCCATGTTGGTGTTGAGTGAGAGAGTCTGGAGAATAAGGACATGGTGAGAGATACTGGGGGCACAGGAATCAAAGTGCTGTACATCTTAGTTCCTTGGGGTAATGCTTTCTAGCTTCTTCTCTAGAAGCTTGACCTTGCTGAAATTGCTTTGCTTGGATTTTTTTCTTTTTTTGATTGTTGAAATCTCTGAAAGAAAACCTGGCTGAAGGAACCAACAGCGTGGCTTTGGTGGGTCTGAGGGACGCGGTGTGAAGGTGGAGAGGGGGAACTCCTCAGCCTTTGCAGGCTGGAGGAAGATTTATTCTTCATGGAAACGCTCCTGGAGCTTCAGGCAAACCCTGGAGCGTTATCATGTTGATCCCTAATGAATTGGGAGACTTGTGTTCCTACCCAGGCTTCCCAAAGCCGAACACTCGCATCGATGACTGTGGTGTTTTATAACTGCCCCGTGGTCGAACTCTTCTAATTTCCAGAGTGGAGCTGAGGTGGGGAGAGGAAATGCAGGTTGGTGTGTGGTCAGGTGGGTATGGACCCGATTGCTGGAGAAAAGAGGGCTCTGCACAACTCAAACCCATTGCTCCTGCCTCCAGCAAAACATGGCTAAGGAGCCGAGGCCTTGGATATTAAATCCCATAAGCCTCGTGAGAGAGGAGGCAGATGGAGCTGCTGATGGGTTTGTCGTGCTGGCTGCTACTGAACCTGCACTTAAGCACAGCCTAGCTGACCTTGGCCTTAGGTAGCATCCATTAGCATAAGGAATGCTTGCTTCTGCTGAACTCTGGCAAATATGGGGAGAAAGGGATTGATGTGAAAGGGGGAAAGAAGATATTCATTGAAATCCCCCCTGAGATCTGTCTCCTTCGCTCTGCTTGGTTAAAAACTTGGGGTTGTTCAACCTGGAGAGAAGAGAAGGCTCTGGGGAAACCTCACTCTGAGATTTTAATGCTTAAAAGGAGCCTAGAAGAAGGATGCAGGCAAGAGTTTTTAGAGGGACTTGTGATAAAACAAGGGGTGATGGTTTTAAATTAAAAGAGGGTCAATGTAGATTACAGATAAGAAAATTTCTTACAGTGAGGCTGGTGAGGCGCTGACACAGATTGCTCAGAGAGGTTGTGGGTGCCCCATCCCTGGAAATATTCTAGATCAGGTTGGACAGAGCACTGAGCAGCCTGACAGAGTTGAACATGTCCCTGCCCATGGCAGGGGAGTTGGACATGATAACCTTTAGAAATCCCTTGCAACCCGAATTATTCTATGAAAAACTTGGGTGGGTGTTGCGTTCTCTATATTCTCAGGGCAAGAGCAGATGATGTAGCCCCCAATTTACCCTTCCTACCTCCCACTCCTGCTAATCCCTTGACCTTTCAGCCAGTCCCATCCCTCCCTGCCTGTGTCTGGGCTTGTGTAAACACCCCATCACCTTTTCCCTCCTGCTGTTCACGTGCTGTAGCCCCTTCCGTGGGGGGGGGGGGGTGTAACAGCTTTTCCAAAGGCGCCAACGAGGCTGTTTTGGAAGTCTGAGTTGGGTTGGTGCTGTGGGACAGCATTATGTTGGGAGAAGACAAATTGCCGGGGCTGGATTTCTGCCAGGACATAGTAGGGTGAACGCCTGACTCTCTCTCTTTTTTTTTCCTTTCCCAAACGTGCCATTGCATCTTTAATTACAAGGTTAAGACCTCTGTTTTATGACTCATCTGAAAAAACAGCACCTCCAACATAATTGCCCGAGCGTGTTGCCTGGGGGACTGTTGCTCATTAGTGACTCAGAGGGACGAGTGCCACCTAATGAAATGGCACTGCCTGCTCTAACACCCCAGCCTTGCCCTTTTCATGCCCAGTCCAGGCAGCCACCAAAGTAAAGGTGGTTATGGTGGGTTTTGTGGTGACTTCTTGCTCAGAGACTGAAGTGTTTTATCAGCCACGTCAACCCAGGCAATGCTGCAGTTGGAAGAAATTTCCAAGGAGTAAACCAAGCAATTCCTGATCATTAGACATCATCAACCTGTAGGAATAGCTGTGTTCAGTTAAAGGAAAAGCCACGTGTCTCATTTTGCCCAGTGAAGGATGAACATGTTACTCTAGGCTCCCTCAGAAGCCATAACAGGAGGGAGAAATGGATATACCATCCTGGTGGGAATGTCGGTTCCTTGGGTAATCCATTTGTTTGTTTCCCTGAAATACGTAAATGCAATCATTACACAATAAGAGCCTCTTTAAAGAACTTTCCTTTGATCATTAGCATGCTAATCAGTCTGGATGGATCTTCTCCTTCCCTTCCAGGTGGAGGGAAACAATTGACTCGTGTAATGGGTGCCCCTTGGCCACAGTTTCGGTGCCTTTGTTCCTCCGGCCCCCATTGTTCTGGGATGAACTTTGGAACATTGTGTTTCTCCCGTGGACCAGACCCTTGAATTGCCCTCTGGTTTATGTGCTGGCTCTCTCTTTAATGGTCATCAGGGTGTCCCTTCAGGAACCTGCCCAGCCAAGTGCTGTCAGTGGTGACAAGTGTCACAAGAGCTGGAAGGTGCTGCCGTCAGTGGCGTGACTTGTATCCGCCCGGTGCACAAAGGCTCCCGGGGGACCGGGATGAATTATGATGCTTCCGAACGGGGCACCACTGTAAAAGGGAATAAAAAAGCCTGCTATCTATCAGCCAGAAGTTAGGGGGTAGAGAAAGAAGGGGCTTTGGGAAACAGCCTCGTACCTCAAAGGGAAAGCAGGAAGCCTAATCTGCAGAACAATAAGGCAGGCAAAGCCTCTTTCCTTGTTGGCCCAAATTCATCCCAGGCTTGCGTAGGTAATGTTTGATTACCCTGATGAAGTGGGGAAAGACAGAGCAGGGCTATTCCTCTGTCTGATTGTGTTTTGGCCGGGAAGAAGCGTGTAAAGAGGCAGCATTGAGCAGCAGGTTTCTGAGGGACCGCTTGGGTGACTCTCGCTCAAGGCTTGGAATCCAGAGCTCTGTTCTCTCACTGGAAAATGGGCCACGCACCTGTAAGGGAAACCTGGTGCTTCTGCCCACGCAGGCTGAGCTGTGCCAGGCTGGGTTGGGGTACCAGGCTTTGATCACACCTGAGAGCAGATGCTCCTGTGCTGTTTTATCACCCAGAGGTGTTCAATACCCACCTGGCCAGCAGTTTCCTGCAGGACTGGCTCACTAACAGAAAGCATGTTCCATATTGAGCTGTGGGGATACGTTCCTGGTGCTCTTGTGTTTGTGGGTTTGCTCTTGGTCAGCGTCATTTCCCGGTTCGGCTTCCTCGTGAGACCCTCTTGGTGCAGATGGTGTTGCTGCAGGACCCCAGCTCAGGAGGTGGGCCAAGGAAGGCTGAAGTGTTCTGGGGCTTATCTCCAAGTGCCAAGCACTGTTTTGGGGTTATCCTATTGATTAGGAGCAGCAGAATAGGATGTGAAGTCCCATTCTCATCTAAATTGACTTTTTTTTTTCCACATTAAACTTGTTTATTTTATTGGAGTGTAAGGTACAACCTGGACTTTACGATTTGTATATTTTTTATAAAAACCTTTTAGATTATTAGCTTGTTTTTTTTCTTTTTTTTTGTTGTATTTATTCAGGTTTGATAGATACTGAGATGATCAGGCTTATCCTGAAATTTTGTCTTATGTTTTGTGGTCCCAGTCCAAGGTATCAGAAACTTTTTTCAAGTACTGCCTGTGGCTGTATCAGAAAGTTCTGGTAAATACTAAAGCCAATCAACTTAGTTTATTAAAAGGCTGTATCAGAAAGTTCTGGTAGATACTAAAGCCAATCAATTTAGTTTATTAAAAGGTTAAAGTTGGGACATTCTGATGTCTGCAGTATTTTGAGAGTGACTTTCTGCTGTAATCCAGGTTTACAGTGAGTTTAGCAGGGAGGTGAAAACATCCAGAAGTTTGATGATTCTTATGTTTCCTTTTTTTCTGCCTTTTTTTTTTCCAGAGTCCCCACCAGCAGCGATGTCAAGAAATGGATACTTCTTTGAAGAGAGTGGCAAGTATTATTTGACTTTTTTTGTGCACAATTCCACCTTGTTGGAGGGAGAGCTGCACTACAGGGGGAGCTGAGAACTTGAACTGGGGGAGACAGAATCCACTTAGCTTTTGAGTGTGGTGTGAAAACAGTCTCGTGTGGTGGTTGTGTAACCTTATACTGGGAGCAGACTCTGTGTTTTCAAATCCTGTAGATGTTTGAGATAGTCAAGCAGTAAATAATCATCTCCACGTTGTCATCAGTGACTATTCTGGGTGGCTCCTTGTTTTTCAAGTCCTTTCACGATGTTTTCCTGTCATACAGCCTGGCAGGTGTATTGGCTTGTCTCTTTTTTCTGGAGTGGGGATCCTGTGTATGTGTTGGATCCCTTTGGGGACGTCCTGCCACGGAGCATGTTGGTGGTAAATGTTGGATGGCTCTGGCAGATGCAGCTTTTAGCACAAAGATTTATTTTTTTTTTGTTTTCTGAAACAAGATTCAGTGATGGAATTTCAAAACTTGTATCATCTACCTCAACAAAGGTGACTGAGATCTTGGAGATGCTCAACTAACAAAGGGACAAAGTGTCCTGCAATCAAACTTGAAGCCCAGTGAAGCCCCAGCTTCTGATTTTGGGGAATAATTTTGGTTGGAGGAGACCTTAAAGATCATTTAGTTCCAACCCCCTGCCATGTGTTTCTCCAAAAATAGCACGTGTAGGGTATTAGGAGAGATCTTCTTGAGAGTTCCACTCCAGACCAGCCCCTTTAGGATGCAGTCCCTCAGGGCCTGGGGCTTCTTGCCCTTGGAAGTGCTTGGAGTGTCCAGGACTGCCAAATGGTGAGAGGAAAAGACTAAAATTCTCCAGTTATTTAGGCCTGGAGATGCTTGTAGCTGTCACAGGGCTCATCTTTCTTGTCCCAGGGGGCCAAGCCTTGAGTTAAGATCTGGAAGGGGAAGTTGAATGTCTGCCAGGTGTCACCTGCAGAGAATCCAGCACTGCTGGTGGCAGCGATTCCTTTGGCACTGGCTCACCTGTTTTCTCTGAAAGTGTTATATGGAGACAACTTTTGAGAGTCAAAGGATGAAACTGGAAGCAAGTCCTCTCATATCTAGTGGGAGATCTTTTCTGAGTTGCAGAAGGGCAGAAATTAATGCCTGACCTCGGGGAGGTTTTCTGAGGGTATGTGGGGCAGGAGGTCTTGGTAGCCCTGCTCTTTCCTTCCACCTCTCTCGTTGCCCCTCGAGATGTGATTAGTGCTTTCCTGAGGACTGGGAATGTAAGGAGGTGATCCAGGTTGGGACCTGGAGAGGTGGCTAAGCCTCCAGCTTCTGGCTGAAAGCATTGTAAGGGTTTGGTGAGAAACACTGCTGGTTTTGGAGGTGTAGGACAAAGCTGTGTGTCTTCTGCAGCCACCCAGTTCATCCCAATCCTTCCTGCCCCAGGGAACACAAGCACAGCTCTCTGTCCTGGCATTTTACAGAGCCCTACATGTCCCCTTCCAGGACTCAGTCTTATCTTCCTTGAACTATCCAAATTAAAAAAACCAATCCAAAAGCAGATCTCTGAATGTTTTTAAAGCACATGTTTGTAGTTGTGGCATCCCTTGTTCAACTCTTTTTTTTCTTTTTCTTTTTTTGTTGCCTTGGTGCTGTGGTAATTGGCATTTCTACCCTCTATTCGTGTTATTACTCACCTTCCTCCTTTGTCTTAAGGAGGCAGCACCTCAGAGCTGCCAGTGAGAGCTTCATGCCCCTGTGTGTGATGCTCTCCTGTTCCGTTCTTGTGTGGTTTTGGGGAAGGAGGGGATGTTGCAAGTTCCTGCTCATCCCACAGGCAGCACCGAGTGTGTTGTCAGCCACTGGAAATACAGTGGATTTCTTGGTTATGTCACGCTCAGATCTGCTGCTGTTCTTGTTCCTCATCACAAACTGACCTTTTCCAAGGGTTCAGTTGCAGTTGGGTGATGAGTCACCTCATGCTGCCTGATGTGACGGAGGGTTTGTGCTCCCGCTCGGAGCAGATGGGCAGCACATCTCGCAGGGTGCCAGGGGGAATATTCCAACTGCTTTGGTGCTCCCTGGGCAGGAGTGTCATGCACTCAGATTCCCTAAGCCTTACCCAAAAACTTCAGCAGGGCCAGAGGGAGCCAAAGGTAAAGGAGTTACCTTTCCACACAGTTTCAAAACGAGACATTTTGAAGTTTAGCTCCGTAATCCTTAAGCTGCTTCTTGGCACCTCTTGTTGGGATCTTCCAGTTCACTGTGGGCACCAAGAGATGCTCTTGCCCTGCCTTTAAAACAGAAAAAGCAGTCAGTCCCCTGAGCTGTGTGGTGGGAAGGGCAAAGAAAAATTAACATCTTGTTTGATTCTTTTTTTTTTTGTGGTGCTTTTTTCCCCTTTCTCAGTAGAGAAACATCTTTTGATACTCTTGCTCTGTGCAGAGTGGAGCTCTTCCCTTATCTCCTTCTGAGATCTTGCATATACATATGGCTTTCTGTATCCTTAGTAATTAGGATGTTTTTGTTTCTGAGAATATCTGAGGCCCTGTTCAGAGCCTGGGTCTGTCTTTTGCCAGAGGTAACTTTTTTTTTTGTTTTGTTTTTGTCTTTATTCTTGTGTTCTCAAAGCAGCTGCAGCAATGTTAAAAGCTAAAAGCTGAGGCTTCAGTTTTAGTTTAAAGTGTTGCAGTGAGGAGGATCTTGGCTGCAGCATCAGAGCAGAGCTTTGTAAGAACCTCCTGAATATTTGCTGTTCATAAAAACTTCAAGTATTTAATAATTTGTAGCTCTGTTAATTACTCAGGAGCTGAGGAAAAACCCAGAAAGATTTTCTAGTGAACTAATATATGAGTGTTTGGGAAGTTCAGAGGGTTGTTGTGGTCTCAGCTTATTTGATGAACTTCCCAAATTTTTAGCCAGTTAAGAAGTTTTCAAGGGAGCCCGTGCCTTCAGCTACAAGTTCCAGTTTGCAGCATACTCTGATTTTTCTCTAGTAGTGGAAAAACTTGCCTGAGAGCCACTTCTGTGGCTTTTAGTGCCTTTCAGAAGGTAAATTCTCACAATGTAACTGGGAGGTGGGGATGGAAAGTCAGGTTAGTAGCTTGCTCTATAGAGGCAATATCAAGAGGAAAAATAAGGAAATAAATTTATTCCTGCCCAGCTGGAGGTTTCTGATGGAGAGAGGGATGGGAGCTGTTGGCCATGGTTTTCAACCCATGTGCATTGTCAGTTTTTATAGCTGTCCTCTGTCACCTTGCTGAGGAAAAATCCATGTTTTACTCATTTTTTTTTTTTTTTGGTCTGTGGAACAAGCCTCTTGCACAAGCAAAGCTGGCAGGCCCTGGTGGTAATTGGTGTCCTCCTCCCTGCCCCACGTGTGGTTTTTAACTCACCTGAATCTTCCCGAAGGTTGTTCTGACAAATGAGTTTTCTTCCTGGCAAATTTAAGGGAGCAATGAGATGATTGTGGAGGCCCAATCCAAACCTGAGGATAACTGGAGTCCTGATGAAATGCAGCTCAGGAATAACTCAGATCAAACCCCACGTTTTCTCTTGGCTGCCAAAAATCCTGCACCCTCCATGGAGGTGAAGGAATATCCGGTGCCTGCTGCAGGTGGATTAGCTCCAAAGTCACAGGTATTACCTGCAAGTGATTAAATTCAGCCAATATATGACGAGGTTTTTAATTGAGCTGAGAACTTTTCCTGATAAGACGCAAACCCAGAGGTTTTCTAGTTCCTCTTGCAAAACCCACAGGAAGGAGTCCCAGTATCATGCTGGGGATCTCTGAACTGGAGCATTGTTTTAGAGCTGGCTCAACAAATCCTGCAGCATCTTTTTTTATCTCTTTTTTTTTTTTTTTTGTCTTCCAGAGCAAATCCCTCGGTGCTTGGTCTCCTTTGACTTATTAATTGGTTTTGCTGGCACAATAAATTGCAGTTGTGTTGAAGGGCCCCAAGGCCCGAGTCTGACTCGGGATGTTTGGATATATTTTAGCTGCTTGTTTTTGTTTTTCAGTTTGCAGTTCAGCCTGGTATGTGTGCTGTGGGATTTTTTTTTTTTTTTTTTATATTTGACTTTATCTGTCTTGGAATTGTTTGCTTAACTAGGAGAATAATCTCAATGTCTTTGTGAAACGAATCCTTTTGCAATGGGTTTTCCCCCACGAGATGTCCAGTTTTCCAGCAGGAGATGCTGCAACCCGAGAGCACAAGAGGGGTGGCTCCGAGGTCTCCTGCAGGTTTTCATTTCTGAAAACTATCAGGAGGCCTGTAATAAAATGAACCCTCCTGATTTCTGAGGGTTCTGCTGCAGAGCTGAAGCTCCACGTGCTGCCGTGTTTTGTAAAAACAACAACAACAAAAAAATAAAAACACTCCACTGAATTACTTGGATTATTCACAACATTTCCTAGAAATCTGGCTGCAAAATACAATACTGGAATTAATTCAAAAGTGCCTGGGTGTTGTTTATTTAATTTTTTTTTTTTTTTTTTTTGTAGCAGATCAGTTCTTTCAGTTCTGTTACGAATTATCACTGAAGTGGCAGTGGAAACTTGATGTTCTCCTCTGGCTCTTCATGACAAAAGACTGATTCAAAGTAGGGTTGGGAGGTTATGGTCAGCCAGGAGTGGAGGGATGTTGGAGGATCAGGGTCTGGTCCTGGTGACTCACCCGCTCTACGCTTTCTACCTCTGCTTTGGATTCTTTTTTTCCTTTACATGAAGAGGGTGGTGTTTAATCTGTGCTTTTGAGGGTAATGGATTGACATCATCACAGTAGGTGGTCATTGCTCCAAAAGCCCATCTCTGATGGGCTCCCAGTGACTGATGAAGGGACAGGAACCACCACCCAATGCTTCCCTGGCTCTTCTGCCCCTTCAGGGACCTGTGGAGGGGCTGGGATTGGAGGACACTCCTCTAAATCCCATCTAGGTGATCTGGGGAAAGCCATTAGTCTACCTGTGCCACCCCAAATGATTTGGTGCGGCTTGAGTTGGAAGGTACCTCAAAGCTCATCTCATTCCAACCCCTGCCATGGGCAGGGACACCTTCCACTAGCCCAGGTTCCTCCAAGCCCTGTCCAACCAGGCCTTGGACACTTCCAGGGATCCAGGGGCAGCCACAGCTTCTCTGGGAAACTTGATAAAGGAGTTCTAAGCAAAGCAGGATAAGCTCTGGGCTCTTCCCAATTAGTTGTCAGCAACAACAAGGTCTGTGGACACCACCAGCCCCCTCAGTGTTCTCCTGGGCTGGCACCACCCGTGTCCACGTGGCTGCCACACGACGGGCAACTCTCCTGAGGACAAAACCAGTGAGCCCTGCCAGGGACTCTCTGAGCTGTGAACCAAAGGGAGAGCTTAAAATTATAGGGAGCACCCAGCTGTATGCAGAACTGCTTTATTTAATCAGCGTGCCTTAAATTTTTAATTTAGAGGGAGACAGCTCTGCGGGATGTGACTGGAGAAGCAGCCCTGGGGAGGGTGTTGCTGGGTGGCTGCAGCCCTGCAGCCCTCCTTGCCTGTGAAGTGGAGCAATTTGTCAGGAAGGAAGGGATTTTTTCGTGACTCCTGTGATGCAAAGCGATAAGTAAACCCCTAACGTTGAACCTCAGCAGGAATGTGTAAAATTTAGGCAAATATTTACCTAAAAAATGCTGTTTATCAATACAATTGCTCTCATTTTATCTGAAAAATAATAGAGATTTATTTGGGTAAATGATGATTATGCTGGAATCAGCATATGATGTGTGGCCAAAAACTTGCTTTGGTTCGTGTGTGAGTAGAGTACTGTTTAAACCTTTTTTTTTTTCTAGAATAATGTTCTGATAACCCTTAAAGTTCTTCCAAGTCTCTCCTGAATCCTTCAATTGCTTTATCCCTGCCAATATTAACTAACTCTAAGGTTACCTAACCTATGGAGGCAACAGGAATCCGTGTTTCTGTGCAGAGTGTAAAGGTCAGAATGGAGGTGGAGGCTTCATTATTGTTTCCTTTTGCACCCAAAGTTGGGGATTTGGGTATTTTCCGAGGGATGCAGCAAATCTGAGAACCTGCAACACTCGGGGAACAAAGCAACCCCCCCCCTCTGATGGCTTAAAGCTCAGGCTGATCACTTCAGCTCAGCTTGATTAAAACTTCATGCCTTGCTTGAGAATTAGTGTGTGCTGTTGACCAGAACAAGTTGAAAATCCTTGAATGGAAAAATCAGATGAACTGACTTTTTTTGAGCTTAATGCCACTATCATGACTAGTTTTTAGGTTGATACAGGGCTTAAATCTCTCTTGAGTTTAACATGTTACAACTGAGCACTGGGGATGGTCAAAGTGCCAGACTGGATTTTAGGGTAATGCCCGTGTCCCTGTTGATGCTCCTTTACCTTTAAAAGTTTTATGTTATTATTACTAATTTTATTGTCCTTCTGTACTAGGCCTGTAATTCTTCTGAGAAAATGGATGCAAAAATAGTTCTTCCAAAACAATTTGCTGCCTCCTCTGCCTAAAAACTCACTTCAGAAATTCGAAGTGGCTTTTAACATGACTAGCTGAGAGTGTTGGAGTGCCAGTCACAGCTCAAAAAACCTCTTTTAATGCAGCTTTTAGCTTCCTGGCTTTTTGAAGAGACTTTCTTGGGAGGGGGCAACTACCACTTGTGAGGAAGAGGAGATGCTATTCCATGATTGTGGAAGCTGGGGCTTGAGTTTTTGGCTGAGGGAACAGGCACTGCTTTGCCAACAGGTGCTATGAATGAGAACAGTTTTTCCAGACTTGGAGGGGACACTGCCTTGGAAGCCCAGGGTGAAAATCAGGTGTTTCCAGAAAAACTGCTTTGAGTCACTGGCTCCTGCCTGGGGATGTTGGTTAAAACATCACAATGGGCTTTGTCACCTCTGAGACACAATGAAAGGATGTGCAGGGGCTGTGGCTGGGATAAGTCTCTTCACCTGGGGTGTGAGGTGATGTTTTCAGTAATATTGCTACTTTTCTCCCAGGAAATTGAGCCTGATTAAGATTTTTTTTTTTTGGTTTTGCTTTTACTTTTTTGGAGAACTCTGCAGCCCCTGGGCTGTGAGTGCTGCTCCCACGGAGCAATTAAGCTTTTCTAGGGAACATATCTGATGTGGCTGAAGCTGTGCTTCCTGCAAACTCCCACTGTGCTGCTGTTATTACCCCAGGTTGCAGCTGCCAGGTGCCACTAGAGCTGCTGTGGGAGAGGCAATGCCACCTCTGCTGCAGCTCAAGTCACTGCTGGGCTCTTAAAACCCAGCTCAAAAGAGAAAGAGCTGCAGGGCAGGCACCTTGTCAGAGCTGGGAAAGGGCTGATGGCAACAGGAACCTGGAGAGGAGGTGGATTTGAGGAGGCAATGAGAGGAAAGAGAGGAGGCTGTGGATGGAATCTTAGAATCACAAAATGATTTGGGTTGGAAGGGACCTTAAAGATCATTTATTTTCAACCCTGTGTGGGCAGAGACACCTTCCACTGGACCAGGATGCTCAGAGCCCCATCCAACCTGGCCTTGGATGGATATTGGGATATTAGAGCAGGGCCAGACATGAGTTGCAGGGGAAGGGGTGGTGCTTTGGAGGGGAATGGCTGGAGGAATCCTATTTATTCTTTTTCTTTTCTTCCCAGCACCTCCATAAAATGGGGGAATGGCTTATTTTCATGTTGCACAGGCTGAGTTGAAGTAAAGGAAGACTTAGAGTAAAGGTATCTGCTGCCTCTGGCTGCAGAGGGTGAGGAGTGGGGCTTGTTCCTGCAGCACTGAAGGATGGTGCTTGCACCCTTCAGTCTCTGGCTCATTTCCATGCTTTTCCATTCCTCTTTACCATGAGATGGGTCCTGCAGGGTCAGGATTGTCCAGACCACATGTTCTTTGTGGTGCAGGAGGGCTGCACTGATCTCAGCCAGCCTTAACTCAGTTCTCAGCTCTGGCCTCTTACTCAGCCAAACCTCTTTTCTCCAGTACTTTTAGACCATATTTTGGGCTGAGATGTCACTTGCTGTGCTCAGAGCTCTGAGTTGCCCTGTTGTGTAGCTCGTGCCACTTCAGCAAATGCTGCCATCATCTGAAGGTGGCAATCTGCAGTGATGGAGATGGGGAGGCACCAATCTGGAGGTCTTAAACTCCTCTCCAGTCTGTCTGATGGCAATGAAAAGGTATTTAACTCTGCCCTCTGCCTCACTGAAGCAACTTCTTGCAGAACAGGCTGTCAAATGTTACCGGGACTGTGGTTCCATATGGAAATGTGACTGATATTTACACAAACTCTGCAACACCTCCATCAGGTCCTGCTCTGAGCTTCTGCAGAACACCCATCAGACTTCTGAAGGAGGAACTGTCCCTTGTGGCATCCTCTGCCCTTCAGTCAGCAGGGGTGGCACTTAGAGAGCATCGTGGAATGGGGTGGGAAGCAGCTGCCAGGGCTGGAGGCAGAAACTGAGCTCTGCTCAGGGGGAAGGTGCATCTGCCACGCACAGAGCCCATCTCACCTCCAGGTGACCCTGCCTTTGAGCTGCTCGTGGGTTAAAACTGGCAGACTAATGGGCTGAAGGATCCCAAGCAGGAGTGGTTTGAAGCCCTGAGGTGGCTTAGTGACAAAGCAGACACCTGCCTGGGGGTGCAGTTCCTGTCCAGCCCAGGTTTGGGGTTATTTGCAAGCCGAGTGTTTTGTCCGTCCCTTGCCCAAGGGACACGAGGCTCGGCTGCCTTTTGTTCTGCTCTTTCCTCCCCTAAAGAGGGAGGAACAGAGGATGCTTCCCTTGCCAGAGTCCTCGCTGACCTCTGCCCAACCCTCTGATCCTACTCCACCCTTGCCCTTCTTCCAGCTCCTGGGCTGCTTCTCCTGTCTCCAACCCTCTCCATTTTCAGGAGCCACTGCTGCCTCACTCTTATCAAACTGGTTTCAGTGGGCTCAGGAGGGGAATAAATAGTTTTTCCTGCTGGGTTTTCCCTGTTTACCCATCTGTGTCTCTGATTGTATTAGGACAGTGAGGAAAAGCTCACCTCTGTTCTCTGAGATGGGTGCTCAGACCATCTTGCCCTCAGGTACCTCCCATCTGACCCACCAACCGGGAAGGATGGAGAAGAACCTCTTGTGACAACTTCCCTGAGGCCGCAATCCTGGATCTGGGTGAGGTGGAAAAGCCAGGATCGTGGATTTGAGCCTCCCTCAGGCTGGTTGTGTCTTTGCAGAGCTGTCCAAGCTCCCCTGGCACTGGGAGGAAGGTCAGCTGTGGTGGGTCCTCTGCTTTGAGGAGAGATTATGGTGTCCCTCATGCATTTAGAGGAACCAGACTCCAACTTTGGCACTTAATTTGGGATTGAGATGCTTGCACAGGGCTGTGTAATTGTTCTGGTGCCAGCAGTCACCCGGTCTGGCTGTTGCCCATCCCTTCAGGACACAGGCTGCCCCTCAACCCTGCCATATCTCCTGGCAGCGTTTCATACCTGGTGGTGCCCACAGTGCTGTCAAACTTGGGTTCAGGTGTTTCCTGTACTCTCCTCACCTCCCTTTCTTGGACAAGTTTCCATCGTGCAGGGTTGCAAACAGCCTGAGCTTCACCAGCAGCACAGGATGGAATGTGGAATCCTGAGTGTGCTTTGCTGGATGGGAACAGCAGCACCTTGGATGCTTTTCGAAGCCTTCGCAGCAGTTCTGACAGGACCAATTCACATTTATTCCTGTCAAGCAGGCAGGTGAAGGAGAGAGAGATTAATCTAAGGGAGTTTGCCAGGTTTCCCATGCCTTGGATTAGCAGTTTGGAAGTCACCTAAAGGTCTGAAGCCCCTTGCACCCTCCGAGCTCCATCAGCTCGTGGCAGGAAGCGCTGCAGACCCTGTCCTGTGTCACTGAGTTCCTGTTTGTGGCCTCACTCCCCTGGTTTAGGTTTTGTGGTGGAGAACTGTTGGCTGGGTCCCTCAGAGACAGCATGAGCTGCTTTCAGCTGCTGCCTCTACATTTGCTTATATGAGGCTTTAAAAGCCATCAATATTTTAGTTTCCATTCAAGCCTCCGCCTTGAAGCTCCCCCTTTTCATTCCAGTGTAGCGCCTAAAGCCAGCTAATGAAATATATCCCTTCTGCTTCAAATTAGGCATAAAAGAGTTGTCAGAAGATGAGGAGAAGCTGCTGAATAATCCTGGTAATGTAAAAATCGACATTCTATAATGTCCCTAATTCTCCTAATTAAACATGATGCATGAGTGTGCTACAAGAGCTCTCCAGCTGCTTGGTAATGAGATGTTGCAGGGACCAGCTTTCTGTTGGATGGGGCCAGGTTAAACTCTAATTAAAACCTTGCTAAAGGCTAAGGAGTTGTCTGCTGTAATTAAGAAACTTGTCTCCCTTTCTGGGTGCTGCCACCTCCAGTGACCTGCTCCCTCTGCCCTGTGGGGACCTGTGGATCTCTCTTGATATCAAGTGTCTCCTGATATCTTTTAATTTTTAACTTCTTAATTTTTCCCCCTGTAGTTTCACATTACTGGATTGTCAACGAAGGGTGCTGCCTTCGCAAGGTGGCCGGTGAAGGCGCTGGGTTTGGGGTGGGCCGTGACGCAGCTCTCGCCGCGGGCTTGGCATTTTTATGGCTTCCAGTTGATTTTCACCCTGTATTTTTTTTTTTGTTTGTTTTGTTTTATGTGAGAGGAGTGTGGGTTCGCTGCCAGGTGGTGAGCAGGGCGGTGTGTGGAGCTGGTGATCTCACCCAAGACACACAAGAGTCCCTTCCTTACCCCCCCGGCCCTCACCGGCTGCAGGCGGTGGAGAAGCCCCTCAGAGGCCCCGGTGCTGCGGAGGCCCCGCAACCATGGCCGATGGCTCTTCGCCCACCCCGGAGCAACAGGACACCGTGCAGTCCGAAGACACCTTGGAGTCCCAGGATACCCTGCAGTCCCAGAACACCCTAAAACCCCCTCGCCACTTCTTTGTCTCTCCCTCAGGGTACCTCAAGTGCCACACCGACGATGGCCCCGAGGCGAAGGAGGAGACGGCCAGCGAGGAGCTCTACGACACCGTGAACTCCACCATCGTCTCTGCCGACAGCATCCGCTTCTTCGTCAACGTCAACCTCGAGGGAGCTCCCCGGGCCACCGGTGAGTGACACCCACCTTCCAAAAAAACGCAGTTGGGGCTGTCAGTGAAATTTCATGGAATCGCGGTGCTTTGGGTGGGGAGGGAACTTAAAGGCCATCTTGTTCCACCCCCTGCTGAGGGCAGGACTTCTGCTAGACCAGGTTACTCCAAGCCTTGTCTTATCCAGGCCTTTGAAGATTTCCAGGGATGAGGCAGCCACAGCTTTTCTGGGCAACTGCTCCGGTGTTTTACCACCCTCATTGTAAAATAAAAGAGAGTAGAGGGACCTTTGGGGTCGGCCCCGTGTGCCTCTTTGGGGTTAATCATCCTGGCTGGCGGCAGGCAGTCCCTGTACCTGCTGTGTGTGGAGGCAGAGAGTAAAAACAAGATAAAAATCAGCCTGTTGGACACCTCTGATGGGGGTCAGGCCCTCACAACCCACAGTATTGGAAAGCAGGGTTGTGTGTATGCTGTTTGTGAATACAAGCTGCCTGCTCCAGGTTGAGGACCCGAGGGCCAAATTCCACCCAAATGTGCTTTAGTGGGATCTGTGCATGGGCACTTTCCACTAGATCGGGTTGCTCCAGGCTCTGTCCAGCCAGGCCTTGAATTTTTGCCTCTGGGATGTTGCTTTAATATCCTCTGTACCGCATGTGCTCAATGGGGTGGGATGAGGGCTGGCAAAGCTGGATTTCCTGGGATATGCTGAGGAAAAACAGCTCTTGGACATGGCAGCAGCCTGCACTTTGTCCCAGCAGCTGGAGGCATCCTGGATCCTGCCTGTATGGGCACTGACTATTTTGGGGATTAAATGCACAGGCTCTGGATTATCCTCGGTGTCACAGTATCGGAGAGTCCTTTAAGTTTGTTCTAAGTTATTTTTAGATGACATGCAAATCCCAGTCGACCTGCAGGGAGCAATTATTGGGAATGGTGATGCAGAACATTTATGGCCTGGACCCCTGTTCAAGATAATCAAAGTTCTGCTTTTTGACTCTGAGCAATGACTTTAATTTAGGAATAATATCTAGCAATTTCCAAGCCTGCAATTTTACAAATGCCATCTTAATTGAAAGATTTAAGGGAACTGTGCTTTGCTATGACAAGTCTGGGCTTAATGCCGTGGGGTGCATTGTTTGGGGATGAGGAATGCAAGTACTGTGGATTCTTCTGCATCTGAAGTTCCCTTTCCTTGTGTGTCCTCCTGGGCTTTTTATAAGTGTTTTCCCTTCAATTCAAAACAGAATAAAAAAGGCTTCCTTGTTTCCCTGAAGCAATGATGTTTGTGATGGTGATATTAGTTGTATCCTTTTTTTTTTTTTTTTTTTTTTTTTTTTTTTTTAGCTGAGATGTTCAGGATTTTTAAGGAAAACTGGACTTCTGATGTGCTGGGTCACATTTCACATTCAAGGATAGACGTTTGAAAAATGGGCTTTAAGCTGAAAAAAAAGTCCAGACTTTAAATAAGGGCAGGTGTGAAGGGAGATTTTTTTTTTCCCCCCTGTGACAACATCAAAGTGGTCCAGGTAGCCAAAATCCAAGTTTTTCTCTATCAGGCATAGGATTGCTCAGACTCCAGGTGTTGGAGTCATCTGGGCTATCAGCTCTTTCTCAGAAGCATCTTCCAGGGTGGGTTTTATCCATACCCAGTAAGTCTGTGGCTGCAGAGGGCATGGCTCATCCTCCTGGAGGGCTGACTCCTTGGGTGCTTGAAGGTGGCTGAGATGAGCCCCTTAACCTCTTCTAAGAAAAAGAGCCTGAACTGCTGAAAAAAAAAAATAACCTAATCCCAAAGTGAGGTTTAATTATGCTGTGGCCAAGGTATGTCTGGGAGTGAGCTGTTCCCTGGTCCACTCTGCTAGGGAACTCTTCAGAAATTCCCTTTTGTTGTTGCTGCTCTTTGGAAGTTTGTTTTTTTTTTTTGAATTTGTTTGTTCTTTGGGGAGAGGGTTCTGTTTGGTTTTTTGTATTTTTTTCTTATTTGTTTTTTGGTGTTTGTTTGGGTTTGGAGTTTGGGTTTTTGCTTTTTTGTTTGTTTTGGGGGTTTTGGATGTGGTGTTTGATTGTTTTTATTTGTTTGTTGGGGGTTTTTTTGTGGATTTGTCTTTTTTTTTTTTTTTTTTTGGTACTCAAGCTTTGATTTCCCAGTACAAAACTGTGGAGTTGAGCACTTGCAGGAATTGTCTCCAGCAAGACAAGCTGATGTGGGGGGGAAAAAAGCAGGGGTTTAGACAATGTCAAATGTCCCAAACACCTCATTTCCAACCCCAAGGGAACCCAGTGCACCAGGATCCTACAAGATCCTCGGGTACTCTATGAACACAGAGGAAAACTAAGTGTGGGAATGACATCTCTGCATCCTCATCTTATTTTCTTGCTTTCCCCAGACTGGGTGAGACCTTTGTTGGACTGAAATGATTCCTTGTGCCAGAGGGATTAATTATGCTCTCTTGGCAGCACTGCTGGGGTCAAGAGGGACTGACCAAGGGCCGTCTTGAACTAAGAGGGTTCTCTAGGACTGCCTGGGTCCTGTTGCTCCCAGGTGTCAGGTGCACTTGCTGCATAAAGTGTGGGATATTAGGAAGAAATTCTTCCCTGTGAGGGTGGTGAGGCCCTGGCACAGGTTGCCCAGAGAAGCTGTGGCTGCCCCTGGATCCCTGGAAGTGTCCAAGGCCAGGTTGGATGGGGCTTGGAGCAGCCTGGGCTACTGGAAGGTGTCCCTGCCCGTGGCAGGGGGTTGGAACTGGATGATCTTGAAAGTCCTTTCCAGTCTAAATGATGAGAAAATGCACTTGCCTAATTTCTAGCAGGAAAAACCTCTGAGGTGACTTGGAACAAGATAAACAGCCCTGCTGTGATGTCTGAGAGCCTCAGAACATGTTCTGGTCATCACAGATTGGTCTCTTGGCTGAACATGGTGTCCAAATTCTCTCCTGCTGGAGACTTTTTCGGGTGAGCTGCTGTGAGGTTGCTGCCCACCTTTTTATGGGGCTAAAACATCCAAAATTCCCATCTGGGGATGAGCTGGACCCCACGTTCCAGGTGCTGGCAGGCAACTAAGTGGAATTACAGATGCAGTGACAACTCTGCCATCATCCTGTTGGTCTCTGTGTGATGTATGTGCAGCTCTCCATGAGCATAATTGGATGCACTTCACTATAATTCTGTTTTAAAAAGATCCCTGTGTGGGATTAAGGTTTGAGCCAACAAAACATGGCACTACCTCGTAAAACTCCAACAATTAACCATTGGCATGAAATGCTGGGCTGTGCACACGGATGTGTATGGAAAAGGATGGCTTGAAGAAATCTGGGGTTTAAGGTATGGCCTGTCTCACTTTTAATTAATACTGGCTGCCCTGGCATGGAATATTGAGCCCAAACCAGTGCAGATATCAAAGCACTAAAATGCTGCCCAGTAGTGACTTTTGGGTTCTTTCTCCTGGGTGTTTTAGTTCCTTGTGGTACCTGAAGAAAGACTTTTTTTATTATTACTATTCTGTCCTGCTTTGCATCCTTGCAACTTAGGCTTTGGTGGTAAGATTTGTTTTCAGCAAATGTTAGCAGGTCTAACATGAAGGTGAGGCTTTATCTGAAGTTGGAGGCTTTTGGACCTGGGATCTGCATTTTTTGGAGGAAGGTCAGGATGATTTTTAGGCTGAGACTTGTTCTGAAGTCACAGTGAACATGTGCAAGTAAAATCACAGAATGGTTTGGGTGGGAAGGGACCTTTTAAAGGTCATGTAGTCCAACCCCTCTGCAGTGAGCAGGAATGTCTTCCACTATCCCCGGTTGCTCCAAGCCCTGTCCAGCCTGGCCTTGGACACTTCCAGGGATGAGGCAGCCACAGCTTCTCTGGGCAACCTGTGCCAGGATCTCACCACCCTCATTGTAAAAGAAGTTCCTCAGGTCTAATCTGTATCAATCCTCTTGATTTGAAGGCATCCCTACTTGTCCTGTCACTCCATCCCTTGTCCAAAGTCCCTCTCCAGCTCTCTTGGAGCCCCTTAGTTGCTGGAAGGGGCCCCAAGGTCTCCCTGGAGCCTTCTCTTTTCCAGACTGAACACAACAGGAGCAGGGATGTTACCTTTCTTGTGCTGCAGGTGGAAGACTTGATGCTTCATTCCCTGGTAATTTATTCCAGAGAGGATGAAGAGCATCAGTGAGAGTGATGTGCAGTGGGGAAGAACTTCTTCCCTCTCCAGATCCATGGGCTACAATCTCTGCTTATTGCACAGCTCCCAGATTTGCTGTCTGGTGGCTTGCAGGCCCAAGCATTTCCTATTCTCTCACCCAGCTAGAAGTGCAGTAACCCTTCAGTCTTAGTCAAACTCACATCCAGAGGGCATTGTAGGTTTTTTTTTTTGGTGTGTTTTATATATGGATTTTTCCATAAATCCCTTGGGAGCCTGGCTACAGGTCTACACACCTACATCCCTTGTCGGGATAACAGAAACTAGGGGATTCAACCACTTGCTGCTTTGTCTGCAGCACACTTGGAATTGAATCTCTGCAAGTAAATACAGCAGTTTGATTTAGGCTGAGCCTTAAATCTGTGGGCAGGTGATGCAAGTGGGCCTGGGAAGTGTGTGGGGGACACATCCTTGCCATCAGTCACAGCGTCCTTACCTCCTTGGCAGCTCCCTTAAATCAACCAGGCACGTATTTTCATCACTGGGACTTTGTTTTTGCAGGTTGGGGCTCTAAAACAATTCATCTTCTCCTTCCCCAAATTGCAGCAGAGGGGTTTGCACGGGATTTTTTTTCCCCCCTCAACTCAAGCACAATTATCAAGGATTTGTGGAGCTGCAGCTGCTCAACTTTTCCCACTTACGGTGGGTCTGATGCTCAGACCTGGTGGGTTTAGGGGTGCCTGAAGCAGTTTTTGGGGAGAATAAGGCAGGGAAAAGCCAATTGGGAAGCAGGATGTGGCTTTGTCGGGGTGTGTGTGTGGAGGGGGGGAAGGAACGGAACACAATTTACGCTTCAGGAGAAATTAAAGCCTGTTCCACCCTGTGCACAATTGATCATCCCTAGATACAGAGAATCACCAGTTTCCTGTAATCTGCTCCAAAGGCACACACGTGCACGCCCGGCACTGCTGCTGCTCCCAAAAAAACACGGCATCCAAGCCCTGGCCCAGCCCCTGCCCAGATGACTCTTTTTTTTTCTTTTAAGGGGACGAGGAGAAAAGCTGGATGCTGGCGCCAAGGATATTCCAGGGAGAGTAGCGTCCCGAGACAAGTGGTCTGGACCTGAATGGGTATCACTCTGCACACAATAGTCACATTTCCTCACATTAATACCAAGGTCCTTTTTATGTCCCGAGGCACAATGCTGACCCACGCGTTCCATCTGATAACTCCTGTTTTAGCAGTTTGATGTCAGACTGGGATGTTGGGCTCCCGAAGCTTCCTATACTCTAATGGAAAGTGGATATACCGATTGTGTGGCGGGGGAGGGACGGCCTCCCTCCGAGTTTCCTGAGGAGGGTGTTTTCAAAGCGCTGCTTAGGAAGCCGAGGGAGGTGTGTGTGTGTGGGGGGGGGGGGTTGGGGTGGTGCTGCACGGAGGCAGCGCTTTCCCTTGTGTGCACTTCACCTTGCTGTTCAGAGCAGCTTTCCATGGGATTTGGAGTGCCCTGTCCTTCTAGTTGGCATGGAAAAGGCACCTTTTCCCCCCTAAATTAATGACAAAACCCGCTACGGGTGTTTTTTTCATAAACATTTTGCTTTTGTAGCGTGTAGGTGCCACAGGTGGCACCGTGCTTGGCAGTCTTACCTTCCCAGAATGTAGAGTTGGAAGGGACACACAAGGATCATCCAGTCCAACCCTTAGTTCTGCACAGGCCCATCCCCAAGAGTTACACCCTGTACCCCAGAGGATCAGCCAAACCCTCCTGGAGCTCTGGCAGCCTTGGGGCTGTGTCCACTGCCCTGGGGAGCCTGGGCAGTGCCCAGCCACCCTCTGGGGGAAGCACCTTTCCCTGAGATCCACTTAAATCTCCCCTGACACAACTTCAGACCATTCCCTCAGGTCCTGTCACTCATCCCCACAGAGGAGAGATCAGTGCCTGTCCCTTTTCTTCCCCTGGCTCTGTACGAGAGCCCTAGTCATTCCCTGGAGTCCCCTCTCTTTCCAGTTCCTCCACAGGGAAGTGTGAGGGGTTGGTCCTTCACCTGCCCAGGTGTTGTTGCTGGTCCTTCACCTGCCCAGGTGTTTTTGCTGGTCCTTCACCTGCCCAGGTGTTGTTGCTGCTCCACAATCCTGCAGCTGGTTGTTTATTCCCACCTGCCTTTAACCTGGGTGTCAGTTTGAGGGATGAACCCACTGACTTTAGGCTTTCTGCTGCAGCTCAGCCCATCACCCTGTCGTGGGAATGTGAGGTAATTAAGGCACAATTATTTATCTAACAGTTTTTAACCAAAATTACTGAAATCTGGTGGGGATTAGCCCAGACTTGGCACAACTATGACAGGACAGCAAAGCGAAGAATCCCTTTGATAAGCCCCCCAAACTTTAAATACTTTTGCCTACATCAGATCCTTGATATTTTTCAGAGAAAATCATGGAATGCTCATATAGTATTCTGCTCTGATTTATTTTACTGTGCCATATATATATATGTAAAACATGCAAATACATTGGGGAGTGTATGTAGATCTAAAGAAATGTGCACAGCCAAAGAAGTTCCTGCTCTCCAATTTCCACTCCTTTTATCTCAAAGGAAAATATTGTCCTAAGATGCTGCAGGCTTCCAGTGGTGGCTTCGCTCCAAAGGCTTTGGGGTCTTCTCAGGTGTTAAGGGCAGCACTGGGGACCTGTATGAGGGAAAGGGGATCCCAAGTGAAAGGAAATCTAAGGCAGGAGGTGAAAAGCCTTAACCTTTGGTATCTGACTTTTCAGGGGTTGTTTTCAGGGCTGTCTTTGCAGGGCATGTGTCATTAGCTGAGCAGGGGCCAGAGGGGGAAGCAAGGGGAGGGGATTTTGTTTCTCAGGGATGTCATTAGGGAAGCTGGGATGAAACTGCCCTGGAGAACAGCAAATAAACTTCTGAGTATTAAATCTCCTCGTCCATGTTGAAGTTGGATGGGTCCTGTTCTGGAAACAGAGGGAAATAAAAACCCAGGGGGGCTCTGCAGCACCCTGGATGTGCCAACGCGGGGCCACGGGAAAAGTCTGGTGTTGGCAATTCCTTGGGGTTGTCCAAAGTGAAGTGACCTCCCAGAGAGTCACTTGTGTGCTCAGCAGTGCTGTTTGCTTGCATCCCAGGAGTTGGGGATAGTGCTGCGTGCCTGCATCCCGGGAATTGGGGATAGTGCTGTGTGCCTGCATCCTAGGAATTGGGGACAGTGC
Organism: Chiroxiphia lanceolata; assembly: GCF_009829145.1. Classification (NCBI taxonomy): domain Eukaryota; kingdom Metazoa; phylum Chordata; class Aves; order Passeriformes; family Pipridae; genus Chiroxiphia; species Chiroxiphia lanceolata. The sequence goes on from NC_045640.1 coordinate 2,834,076, forward strand.
TGCGTGCCTGCATCCTAGGAATTGGGGACAGTGCTGCGTGCCTGCATCCCAGGAGTTAGGGATAGTGCTGTGTGCCTGCATCCCAGGAGTTGGGGACAGTGCTGTGTGCCTCCATCCCAGGAGTTGGGGACAGTGCTGCGTGCCTGCATCCCGGGAGTTGGGGATAGTGCAGGAGTTGGGGATAGTGCTGTGTGCCTGCATCCCGAGAATTGGGGATAGTGCTGTGTGCCTGCATCCCAGGAGTTGGGGACAGTGCTGTGTGCCTGCATCCCAGGAGTTGGGGACAGTGCTGCGTGCCTGCATCCCAGGAGTTGGGGACAGTGCTGCGTGCCTGCATCCCAGGAGTTGGGGACAGTGCTGCGTGCCTGCATCCCAGGAGTTGGGGATAGTGCTGTGTGTCTGCATCCCAGGAGTTGGGGACAGTGCTGCGTGCCTGCATCCCAGGAGTTAGGGATAGTGCTGCATGCCCGCATCCCAGGAGTTGGAGACAGTGCTGTGTGCCTCCATCCCAGGAGTTGGGGACAGTGCTGTGTGCCTCCATCCCAGGAGTTGGGGACAGTGCTGCGTGCCTCCATCCCAGGAGTTGGGGACAGTGCTGCGTGCCTGCATCCCAGGAGTTGGGGACAGTGCTGCGTGCCTGCATCCCAGGAGTTGGGGACAGTGCTGCGTGCCTGCATCCCAGGAGTTGGGGACAGTGCTGCGTGCCTGCATCCCAGGAGTTGGGGACAGTGCTGCGTGCCTGCATCCCAGGAGTTGGGGACAGTGCTGCGTGCCTGCATCCCAGGAGTTGGGGACAGTGCTGCGTGCCTGCATCCCAGGAGCTGGGGACAGTGCTGCGTGCCTGCGTGCACGCCTCCCAGAAATTCGGGATGTGCGTCGCCTTGATGTGGCTGCCAGGGGATGTCGGAGATGACTTTTTGGTTTTCCCCTGGGCAGGACCTGGAGCAGAGCCCAACAGATAAGGTCGGCCACCCCTGGCAGCTCTGCTTTAACTGTGTGTGAGGACAGAGGACAATGCCCGTGGCTCGCTCGCTCGCTTGCCTAAAAATAGGCTTTTGTAGCCTGTTTTGTCCAGCAAGGAGGGCCACAAAAATAGAAGATTTTACGTGGCCCTGAACTCCTATTTAACTCATATTTCTATTTAAATATGTTTAATCCTGACATGCAGGTGTGAAACCTACTTATCGCTGTCAGTGAGACATAACTGGTGTGGTTGATGGGTGAATTCTAGGGTTAATCCCTAGTTTTCTGTATCCATTTTGTCTCCATGAAGAGTTTCTCTGTGGAGGTGCAAGGATCAAGGGTGTGGAATCTTTTCACCCCCCTCCAGTGATAGTGCCAGAGGAGGAGAAAATGGGTGGAAAGCTGGTGGTGGTTGGTGTTGAGCTTTTGCCAAGCTGTCTCTCGATGGATATGACTTGGGCAACCTCACGGGGGGGGGGGAGGTGTTGATCCTACATTGCTCTGCAATAAATAATGGATATTAATATAAGCAAGGCAGAAGAGCACTTGAGAAGTCTCTGTGCATTCCCTCCCGCCATTTTTCACATTCCAGTGGATTTGCTGCTATCCCTGAGTGCTATTTCAGCGCTCCAGTGGCCATTTAAGATACCAACCCAGAACTGGGATGGCCGATCCATCCATCTCCCATCCTGGATTAAATCTGAGCCGAAGTGTCGCTTGGATGAATGATGGCTGAGGCGCTCTGGGCCTTCCAAAGCGTCACTTCCCTACCCAGAGCAGCTTTTTTTGGAGAAGTTGGAAAGTTCCTGGTCCAACAGATGTAATTAGATGTTTTGGCTTGTGTCGATAAGGCAGCGCTTGGTGCTCATTCCAGCTGAGCACCTGAGAGAGCTGTCAGCAAAGATTGATTTACAATCCTTGTAAATACACCTTGAAGCTGATAAGAGGAACCAGGAGCTGCCTGATAAAAGGACAACATGAATTTCTGCAGCATTTCCATGCAGCCATGAGGACAGGCTGCAGACCTCCCTTTACCGTGTGCTTGCTGTTGTTCGGGGTTCTGGGTGGTTTCTTGTCTCTCCAGAACTATTTCTTTGCAAAAGCAGAATAAACCAAAACATGTTTTCTCCTTGATGAATATTTATGGCCCCCAAATCTCCCTGCATACTTGTGCCTGTGTAATTAGGCTGCAAGTTGAGTAAGTGAGCGTTGGAGAACTACAAATGTAAGAGCCTGGGGAAAATGCTTGATGTTTCTGGTTTATTTGGGTGCTTGCTTTTTAATAATGAATTGCACTTTTTTAGATGAAACAGCTTGTGTTTTCCAAAAAGACGTGTCAAAAGGCAGTAATAACTGGGGCTGTTGCACCAGCAGACTTGTCTAGTTAAGGGATGCTTTTAATCACATGTACAGCATCCAGTGAACTTTGGGAGAAGTTGGGTGATGTAACCAAAGCCCCTGAACCATCTTAGTTTGTTTAGGGCGCGATGGAGGCAATCCTTTTCTTTTCTGCTGTGGTCAGCTCTGTTCCCAGTTTTGAGATGGGCCTTTTAACCCCATCAGGCTTGAATTTCTGTTTGATCAAGGAGGATTTGGTTTAAAGCAGCTTTTTGTGTGCAAAAAATAATTGCTTTTTTTTTTTGGAGTTCTGGTGTTTTCATGGGAGTTGCATCCTCAGCTTAATTTTGTGGAGTAGCCAGACTGGGCTTGAAGGCCTGTGGTCAGTCTGTGACATGGGATTGCAGCAGTTCTTACAGGATTTGGAAGTCCAAGTCTGGAAAGGAAGCAAAAGTGTCATCTGAAGAGCTGTAATTGTGTTATATCTCTGTACTTTTCCACAGCTTGGCCTCTGGAAAAGTTTTGGTTTTCAGTGGGATTTTTCCATGCTGCCTCTACTGCTCATTTGAATTACAAACTGTTCATGTGTTTCATGAATAATTTTGGTAGGCAGCTCAGTCTGAGGGATTTTTTGAAGAGTGTGGAGATGAGAATTTAAGAAGGATACCAGGCTGGAAGAGTTCAAGGCCAGGTTGGATGGGGATTGGAGCAACCTGGTCCAGTGGAAGGTGAACGAGATGGCCTTGAAGGTCCCTTCCAACACAAACAATTCCATGATTGTTTGCACAGACAGTGCCTGTGGTACAAGTGATGCTACAGGGAAGCTGCTTTGGGAGGCAAAGAGTTCGGAATGGGCTCGTGGCAAATAGAGCTGGGCTTCATTTGGTTTTGTGGCTTATACCCCCAAAAAATGCTCCATAGATACTCTAAGAAAACGTTAGTGTTGGCACTTGGAAGCTGGAACCGGGAATTTCCCGGGTTTCCCCCATCCCTGGATCTCGACTGCGTATTAAGTGACATTTATAGTCTGTAAAGAGCAGTTTTCTTTCCCAAGGGCTGTTTCTTTACCCTTAAAGATTATGGAGGCAGCGTGATGAGTTGACAGGACGTTAATGTGCTCGTCTTGGAGTGTGATCCCTCAACCCCCTCCCTTGGAAGTGCCTGGGTGTCATTGTTGACTCTTTAACGAGGACACGAAGGGTTTCCAAACGAGGGTGACTCATGCAATCTTAGCCTCAATCTATCAAACAACGATGCACTGGATTAATGATTACTTAAAAAGATTAGGAGTTGATTTTTGGGGAGGTAGGAGAGGAGAAAAGAGTAAAAATACATAGGGAATCTGAATTTAAAAAAAAAAAGGGGGGGGGGCCAAAAACACAGCCAAAAAAAGCTGCAAGACACAATCCCCAGCTGATCAGATAATGCCAATTCTGGGCTCAGTTCACGCTTCCAAAATGGGAGATGTTGTAGAAATTCAATCTCTACTTTTCTGTAGAGATCACTCTCTGCCAAGAGAGTGATGCTTCACCTCGACCTGAGCCTTCTGCTCAGCTCCTGCTGCCTCTCAGGTACCTGTGACAGTAACACTTTTCTGATGGTTTTTTTTTTTTTTCCCATCTTTCCAGCTGAAAGTGAAAGTGCTGGCTGCAGTGTTACTGCACACATCAAGGAAGGTAAGTAGGAACGCTGTGGTGTTCAAATTGTTGTTTTTTATTAGAATACAGAAAAGGATCTTGAAACACCCTGTGGGGCTGTTTGTTGCTGGCCTGAGCAAGACATAAATAATTCCTTTCCAGACTTCTTCTTTCCTTTAATTCCTCTGCCTCTTAAAACCTGAAAAGCCATGTGCTGCTTGTTCTCCGAACAATTTCCCCTTAATTCTGATCTTTCTGCTGCTTTTTGTCCCAGACAATTCCTTAACATGTTAATTTATCACTTTGCCTCCTACAGTGCCTGCACAGGGATCCAAGAGGACGAGGTTCAGGCTGCTGAGCTCCTCTGGAGCTGAAAGCAGAGACACCCAATAGACATTGCTGGGATTTGGTTTCCTGTTTATTCCAGCTAATCAACTCTGCCTTCAGGAGCTTCAGCAGAAGTGAAATACCTGGAAACAAGCAGGCTGGGGAGGATAATTAGGGAACTACACTTAGTTTACACTTGCTCTTAAGACTGTAACTCAATAAGGTGAAAGTGCAGAAACCCCTCATACAGGTTGTTACTGCAAATCTTCTGCTAGGGGAGACCACAGGGAGGAATTGGGTTGATGTTTTGGTATCTCCCCTGAGAGAGTGGTGAGGCCCTGGCACAGGTTTTTTCTAGAGAAGCTGTGGCTGCCCCTGGATCCCTGGAAGTGTCCAAGGCCAGGTTGGACAGGGTTTGGAGCAACCTGGGCTAGTGGAAGGTGTCCCTGCCCATGACAAGGCGTAGAATTGGAGGATCTTTAAGTCCCTTCCAACCCAAACCATTCTGTGATTCTATGGTTCTGTATTTAACACCACCCAAGGTTCTGTCTTTAGGGTTGTGAGGCTCACGGTGCTTTAAGTTATCTTGACTCTGCTGTTTGGAGGAACTGACTGTGTACATGGAAACTTGGATCACTGATCCTGGTAAATCATAGAATCATTTACGTTGGAAAAGCCCTCCAAAATCACCAAGACCAAACCCACCACCTAAACCATGTCCCCAAGTGCCACTTGACTTTTAAATCCCTCTGTGGCTTGGTGACTCCACACAACCCTGGGCAGCCTCTTCCAATGCCTGAGATCATGGATTGCACTTGAGGTCTTAATTTCTGCACCAAAGCCCTGGGGGCTTTTTAGGGAATCCCAGAGAGCCCTGTAATTCTGCTTTGCTTTAGGCCTCTAAGACAGCTCAAATCCTGAAAAGATATTCCTGGAGGCTGAATTGGGTAGTGGGAGGAAAATGTGTAATAGCTTTAGAAACCTTTCTCTCAAGTTAAAAATACCCAAAGCAAATAGAAACCAAAGAAAACACTACCTAAAAAACCCCCACCACTACCAAAAAAAATTAAACATTGTTTGATACAGAATCACAGAAGTTAAACCAAGCTATTCCATGCTCAGGAATGGAAATGTCTCGATCAATAATTTGTCTTGTCTAAAACTGGTGCCAGGGTTCTCAGTTGTATCCACTTGACTGAAAGTAACCTAAGAACTTAATCACTTAAAGTGCAAAATTCTAAGCCCAAATGCAGGATCTGCCTCTGATAAGAAATAGTTGGGAACTGCCAACACATAAGTGTCTCTCCTGTTTTGTTTTTCCTTTTCAGAGCTGTAGAATCCTGCTTTTCTGGCCTGTGGTTCATGCCTGAGCACTTTAACTTGCCGTTGAGCCACAAATACCAGAGGGCTTTAGCAGGGCTTGAGAAAAGATACTACTGCCAGATTTTGCCTCCAGGGAGGATGAGTGGAAATTTTGTGCTTCAAATGCAAAGGAAATTGAGACCTGACTCATGGAGGAGATGCCTCCAAGTGTCTGGGAAGGGGGAATCACCAGCAGAGAAGTGGTTGGACAGAAGCTTTATGTGGAGGTGTTTCCCTGTGTGGTGTCCCTGTCTCTGGTGGGTTCCTGTGGTTCTTGGGTCACTTGAGAAGTGCTGGAAGGTCAGTCTGGACCTTGGGCAAGTTGCTATCTGGACAACTTGGCATAAATAATAAACTCCTTGACATGGTTTGAACTATTTAATCACCATCATGGTGTGGTTTTTTGAGGGAATTGGCCCCAAGGGACCATGGCAGCAGTGGGGTGTTTGCTCAGATGAACGTGCTTTTGGACAGCCCTTCTTGTGAGGTTATTGCAGTGGCCGTAAGTGGAAGTGTTCTCCAGAGCAGACAGCCAGGAGAGTTCTTGCATTTTGGGCTCTTGTGATGAAGTAGAGTGTGCAACTTAGGCCAGGAGACCTGCCTGAAGTCAGGGGAGGCTGTTTCAGTGTCTTCCCCCCCTCCTTTTTTTTTTTCTTGGAACAGAGCCTATGTTCCTGCCACGGTGCAGCTTTGCAATCAAGGCTACTGATGATATTAATACTGGAGATTGGGTAGCTGGCTTAGGTTTCTTGTGAGCAGTTTCCAGCATCGATGTTTCCAGCATCAAATATCCTGGTGTGACTTGACTATCTGGCTAAAAATATTAGTGAAGGAGCAATCATTAATCTCTCCTGAAACCAGCGGGTGTCCTGACTGGAACAGTTCTGTCTGAGCTGTTGCAGAGGCTTTGCTGTGCCACTGCTTCCTCTAATTTGATTTTTGGGGTGTCTCAGGGAGTGATGATTTCTGTCCTTTCACACTGGCTACTTGCCTTGTGATTTTAATGTGCAAAACCCTTTTTAAGCTGAAAGATGGAAAGTTTAGGTTGGATGTTAGGAAGGAGTTCTTGGCTGAGGGGTGAGGCCTGGCACTGGTTCCCCAGAGAAACTGTGGCTACCCCTGAATCCCTGGAAGTATCCAAGGCCAGGTTGGACAGGGCTTGGAGCGATCTGGACTAGTGGAAGGTGTCCCTGCCCATGGCAGGGGTTGGAACAAGATGATCTTTAAGAACCCTTTCAATCCAAAGCATGCTGTGGTTCCATGATATCTTCCCTAATGTTCTGGGAGTGATAATAAGGAGGGATAGTGCCCCTATTTCTTGTAATGACCAGGAGCAGGGGAATCAAATAGGGCTGAGGCATGGAAAATTACTTTCCCAAGGCATTGCCTGAAGCCTGTGGCAGAGCTGGAGCTGAATCTTTCTGACTTGCAGTAAGCTGCTGATGGTGCTGTCACGCACAGCTCGCTGCAGGATCAGTGTTGATTGAGATGATGTGGGCAGATAAGCCACGTGAATGCCTTTGACTAATTCTTCCTGTCCTCAGCTGCCCCTCAGCTTCCTCCTTCCACTCTTCAGCTTCGCTCTGATGCCCTCAACCTTCATCACACCCCTTCCATCCACGCTGTGAAATCCTGTCTGGGTCATTTGGCCCAGGAGTTGCCTCCTGGGTTGGCCTCTGCCAGAGAGGTTGAAAGAAACTGTTTTTGGGAGGTGGTTGCTGGTCCTGTGGTGCCCCCATGAACACCCTGTGTCACGGAGGTGGTGATGGGTGTTTTAATCTGCTTTCTTGCTGTGATAATTCGAGACAGACCCAACTGCTTGCACCTCTTAGGTGGAGTTGTAGCTGTGTCACTGTCTCCTCTCCGAGGAGCAGATGGTTACAAAGCCTTGGGGGGAGTGGGAGCTGAAATCCTTCAGAGCATCCTCCCTCTCAAATGCTGTGTAAGGAGTGATTGATGCAAAGTAAAACAGTGCTAATTGCGATGGATGTGTACTGACAACTTGATAGTTGCTGTGATAATTACAGTAATTAGGGAGATGGCAGCATTTTTTTTCCCTGTGCTAGGCTATAAATGGAAAAGGTAGGGAGAGTGTGCATGGAAGGAGGGGATACCATGAGTCAGGCTCTGGGATGGCCCTGGACCTTGGGGGACAGTGTGCCATGGTCCTGGCTGGGGAAGCAGCTCGGTGTCAGATTTGTGATGGCAATTCAGAGCTTGATTCTTGATGAGCTTAAAGAGAACCGAGGGTTTAAATGTATCTTGACAATCTGGTTCCCAGCATCATGGAGTCAAGCCTGGCTGCTTTCCCATCAGAAGGAAGATCTGTATAACAAAGTGTAGTTCCCATTTCCTCGCTCAATCTTAAGCTGTTGAAGGAGAGGACAGGACTGACACTCCTTCCTGACCAGTGCTGTGTGTGTGGAATTCCAAGGATGTGCAATGGGAATGACACATTTATAATTTGATCACTCCATTAATTGACTTCACAGCTGACAAATACAGAAAGGAGTTGAATTTCTGGAATACACCATGTTTGTGTCTCCCATCTCCAGGCCAACAAGTCTGGGACAGCAGAAGGAACCAGCAGAGAGCTGGGACAGTGTTAGCCTCTATCTGCCATCTCTTTATTGTATTTATATTGATTCAAAGTGAAATGTTATGCACAGAGGAAGAAAACTTCCTTGGTTATGGGAACAGTAAGAGTTTAAGAAGTGTAAAAAAAAAAGATGATGGACTGGATGATATTCCCCACCTCTCACTTCAGACTCCCTAACTGGGAGTAGATGGTTCCCAGTTTGAGATTCATACTGGTTATTTTTCATGCTGCTGAACTTGGAGTCCATTTCTCCCAAATGTCTTTCCCATGTTTCTTGAAAGTTCTTGAATTATTTATACCTACAGAGATTTTAAATGCTACCCTCAAGCATTCTGCTTTTTGGCAAACTTATGTGCTTTATCTTAGGCAGAAGAAAAACATATTTTTTTTTTTTTTAATTCTGCTTTTTATATCTGCCTATAAATGGCAGCTGGGCATTCACTTATGGGCACTCTTTTAAGACAAGCCTTGAAAATGCAAACCTTCAGTGCATTAATGCATAAAACTCGTTTTACTTGTGTAACATCACTGATTGTGAAGGACAATGTCTAATCTCTGATCTTCCTTAACACAGTACCTGAAATTAAGAATTTTGAGGAGGAAGTCAGAGCCCAGCGAGACCTGGATGGGTTCCTGGCCAGAGCCAGCATCATCCTGGATGAAACAGCCACGTCCTTGGACGATGTTCTCCGGGAGATGCTGAGACACTTTGCGGAGGATCCCGAAAACATGGAGCCGAGCTGCAACTTTGAAAAAATCATGAGCACTTTATTCACAGATTCAGGGACCCCACGGGAAGGCAACGGTAATGAGCCCTTGATTTCCTTCTGCTGGTGGGCTGCTGTTGGTTTGCCATCCTTTCCCTTGTGGTGGTGGTGTGTTGAACCCTCCCTGCGTGGTCCCCAGGCTCGCATGCTGCATGTGACACTGTGGGTTGATTGCTCCACGTCACTCAGACTGAAGGGTCTCACATCTCCAGGGTTTTTGTGTTTTGGTGGAGTCCTGCCCCCTGTTTCATTAAGATGACACATTGTGGTGTTCTCTGGGGTGAGAAGCCCACAGCACCAGAATGTCTTGTCTGTGTGGACCCTTTGGGTGTGCTTGTCCTCAGACAAGTGTCTGCTCTTCAGCCAAGAGACTCTTGCTGGTGTCTCTTCTGAAATGGCTCCTTTGCCTTGTGATTCTCCACCTGAATTCACACAGGCTGGGGAATTTGGCCTGCTCTGGATGAGCCTCTGGGGAGGGTTGAGCCTTTGTGTTGCTCCCAGCCCACTGGAGGAGACAAAAGACTTTTTGTTTTCCTCCAGAAACTCACCCAGGGCATCCCCGGCCAAGGTTGTTGGCTCCTGTGTCACCTTAAACTGTCAGCAAATGTCGTAGTGTAGTCTAAAACATAGCTGCCTTTTAGCCCAAGATGTGAAGAAGCTTAACTGAGCATTGTTTCTCTGTAGGCACCCATGATGTTTCAGAGTCAACAGGAATGAATAAACAACATGTACATCGCACCACAAATGTAACTGTCACAGCCTGAGTGAATTTGTTTAACAGATATGTCGAGTCCTGAGCATGTAGTAAGCATGTTCATGCTTTGGTTACTTCTTGCTACCTGTCCTAGAGCTTCGCATTTAGAATCTTTTAATTTAGGCTTTCTGCCAATAAAGAGAAAAATGTAAGTAGTGCCATGAAATAGTGTGAGAGCAGTAGCTGGGAAGAGGGGGAGAGAGGGCAGGGGATTGGGAAGGCCATGCCTCTTCCAGTCCTGTCTGTGTGTGTGTTGGATAATGCTAATCTAATAACCTAATACTGCAGTAGGGTGATGTTGGGAGGAGAAAGCAGCTTCCTTTCCAAGCTGTGAATAGTTTAGGGACAGAATTCAAAAGCAGCAGGACAAATGTTTCCATCTCTTCTCTGTCAGCCCCCCCACCCCACCCCTGCCTAAATCCACTGTGCAGTTAGGAATGCTTGGGATTAGTCCTTCCATTTGAAAAGGAGATGTTATTTACAGTTGCAAACCAAGCTTGGACAGCCTGTAACACTTCCCTCTCTTCTTTTCCTAGTTCACCTCTTATCAGATACGATCCAAGGGGTCACAGCAACAGTCACAGGGGTGCAGTATCAGCAGTCCTGGCTCTGTATCATGTAAGTACCTGGGCTGGATGAACAAAATCCACTGGTTGCCCAAAACTTGTGAATTTTTGTGCTTTTGGGAAGAATAAGAGGTTCAGAATGTGCCTTTTGTGTTAAGATGGTGATGCCTTTTCCATCCATCCAGGGGTTGAATGGTGGCCTATATCTTGCAGTGTCTTTCTGCAGGAGGAAAAAAGTAGTAATAATAAGTTAATATTAAGTGAGATGTGAATCAGAAAAACATTAAGATGTTTAAGTTATCCTAGAGAAAGCAATACAGTTTACAGTGGGATCCCAGTCTCAGCATTAGGCTGCTCCTCTTTGCAAATCAACCTGGGCAGAGGTGACCACAGTCTCTCCAGGGCATTAAGCTTTTGGATGCTGTAGAAATCTGGTGTTAACAAGCTAAGAATGCTGAAAAATGAGACAGAAAGTGGTAATTACTGAGAAACGCTAATAAAGGAACTTCTCAAAGGGACAGGCAAACTGGTTCATGGAATGCTTTCCCTGCCAAAGTCTGGGAGCTTGTACCAAAAGATTTCTGAGGTCCTTTGATGGAAACATCTAAACTTTGTGACTGAAAAATTGAAGTCAGACAATTCCACGCTCTTTAGACACTGATTACTTTGTCTGACAATTAATTCAGACGCTGATTAATTGTCAACACTGTTAACGTTGGAGCGGGCCCTTAAGACAGTTAGGGCCCTGTCACCTGGGATTTATGAGGCGTGGTGGCTTCTCCCCAGCTTCTTCCACTTGACCAAAGCTGGGTTTTGAAGTCATTGTTTCAAAGTCAGGCATGTGGGGTGAGCCAGACTGGCCCTGCACAGAGGACAGGCCAGGGCCTGGCTCCCTGAGCCAACCCAAGCAGTGCCATTTTCACTCTGTCTCTTGCTTTAAGCATGTGCAGAATCCAAGTTAAGTTGTCAAGAAATATGTTAATTCCCAGAGAATTACTGGGATATGTTGGAGAGGTGCCTAAAGGCAGGCACATGTTTGAGCCTTCACAGCCAGTTTGCTGGGACAACTGTCACAATGGCTTTCCTTCCACTGGCAGTTCTTCCCCTGCCCTTTGCTTACGGCTGGGAAAAATGGGAGAGGATTTTGCCTTGGAAATAGATGATTTAAAAAAAACAAGGCGAAAAAAACCCAAACAAAATAACACCAACAAACAAGAAAAAACCTCTCACCCTTGTTTTTAATCTCTTATGAAAGAGAAAGATGTGATCTCAATGTGAAAAAAGAAACAGTTCCATGTCAGGGCTGTGTCCTGTGAAATAAGTGATGAACTGGATGATCTCTGTGCTCCATGTGCTCTACTTTTACACCAGGCATGTACAGAGCAGCTTGCACAAAGAAAATGAGTTTATACAGTAAAATGCCCTCAGCCAGAAGGACTCTGGAGCAGTTTTCTCCACTTTGGGTGCCGTGGGGAGCAGCTATGAGGATATGAACATCCTGCTGATGTAGAGGGTGGAATTTTCTACTGTGGGATGTGACACAGCTCTGTATGGAGGGGTTTGGAGAGTGTTGACTTAATGACAAAGCATTCTAGAGGTCTCCATACAAAGGCTGTGGTTACACACATGAGACTGGAAAGGGTGGGTTCAGCCTCTTGTGGAAAGGGAGCCAAAGCTTTAAATGCATCCATGTGAGTAATCCTGGCTTCCAAGACAAGAGATGATTTGAAAAATAAGCTCACAGCCCGAAGGTGTCTTGTGCAAAACTTTCCTTGTTTCTTCCTTTTGTTGCTCTGAAGAGGGAGAAGAAAGTGGTGGGAAAGCAGTGATGAGTTATTAACTATAATTATCTAATTATTGCACTGTATTTCTGCTGGAGCTATTGTGCAACAGATTGTGAGCCATATTTTTAGATCTTACATTTTTCTTGAAGTCAGATTGCAAAACAACTTCCCAACCTCTGAAGTAAAAGGAATTTGTTGATTGAAAAAAAAAATTCCGTATGAGTGGGAAGGACCTTTAAGATATCTGCTGTTCTTTATCCTTGCATTTAGTCTGTACTCTTTGCTAAATTTAAATCAGCCCTGCTGGGTTTGTGCACCTTAACCAACATTTACTCCTAGTGGATGAGATAAATAGAGTATCGTGATGGGATTTATTAATGAGGAAGAGCAGCTCAGAGAGGTGGTTTTGGTGGTGTTGCTTCTGCACTGATATGAAGGGAAATTACAGCTGAAGTGAGCTTGGAGTCAGAAAGAAAGAACTTGTGTAGATTTTTGCTGAGTTTGCAGAGCCTGGCTGCAGAAGAACATTCCTAATGGAAATAAAAATGGGTTTCCCTCTCTTCTGTGCTGGAAAGGAGCTCTTCTTTCTCTCCTGGCTTGTCCTCAGTGGGAAGAGCAGTGGGGAAAATTGTTGGGGTTGAAATAGCTGTTCTGCTTCTGTTGGAATTGGTGCTTTCCTGATGGTTTCAGGTCTAGTGAGGCTCCAGCAAGGCTGGGTTTACCACATGGATCTGGGCTTTATCCTCATGGCAGAACAAACCCTCAAGGAATTGAAGTTCTTGAGGTCTGAATGTTCCACTCAAGTCCAGGAAAAGTGTTTTCTGATTCATAATAGGCTTTAGGGGTGGTTTAGTCCAGAATGCCCCAAACCTGATCTTGGTGAAACCATCCCAGGATACATAAAACTTATGGAAACCTTGAGATCCTTCCATTCAAATGAGAGCTGGGAGTAGCAGAGCCCTGCATTGCCCCAGGGATCAGCAGGGTTCAGCTCTGGGAGAACGAAGGTGGAAGAATCACCACATATTTGTGTCTGTGGTGACTTTCTAACTAGAAGGCAGATATTTAAGGTTACAGATGAGCTTCCTCAGTCCAGAAAGTGCTCTCATACCTCAGAAACCATGGGCCCAACTCTTTTTGTTTCTCCTATTCATAACATTTGCCAGAACAGAAAGACACAGACTGGGATGGAGATCTCTTGCTACTTCTCTGTGAAGCTGCTGGTTGTTGCTTCATTAGAGAACCTGGGATGAGGTCCTGTCCCAGAATGAGGGGTGCTGAACTGTTTTCCTTGGTTATTTATCCATGAGGAAGCTCAGTGGTTGGTGGGACCTCTGGGAGATACTTTGATGGCCCTCCATGAAGTGACTGAACCAGGTAGAGGTGCTACCAGGAAGGAGCTCAGAATTCCCCATGAACCACCCAGCAATGCCGTGATTCAGAGCGGGCAGGGGTAAACTTGGATGCTTTGCATGTCTGGCTTGGGAAGGGTGGGGAAGAAACTCCTGTGAGAGCCACTGATTTTGGTGCTCCACAGTTCTGTGGCTCAAAAAGCCCAAGGAAACCGTCCCTTATCCAGGGGAGGGAATATGAACAAGTGACTCTTATCACAAGCCAATTCCTTCTTCCACTGCTGAAATATGGAGGTGAAAAGGCCTAAATTTTAATGTTTTCCCTTGGAGTGAAGGATCCCTGATGTTAAAGGAACTGTTGACTGGGTGCTGGTGGATCTCTGTCCCTGGTGTCCTCCAAGGAGAAATCCAGCTGTGTGGGTCATGGAGCAAATGCTCTCTGAGCTGAATTGGAACACAGGCATCACAGCTTCCAGGCTATATTCTCCTTGCCAGGAGATAAGTATAATTGCTTATTTTCAAAGCTGAATCCTTAGGAAAACATGCAAGCAAGCTGCTTCAGAGTCTGGATTGAGCAGTTGGAACACCATTTCCTTTGGCTGGATGGATAAGGCCCATGGATTGGTGAAGGACTTATTTTCAGTGCATTAAACTGGTTTGCTAAAGCTGTTTTAACAGGCAGAGCAGAGGGGAAAAAAGCCTCTCTGCAAGCAGAGAGTGGTTTAGTGGTTTGTGTGCTCTGTGTTGCTATAGAATTTCTTGCCCCTGATGTTGTGGTGTCGTGGCAGTGATTCCTGTGGAGGAGCTGAACTTGGAAAAACCCAGGTAGCCTTTCAAAAATGGGTATTGTGAGATTATGCGGGATAACAAGCTGTTCAAAAAGAGTCAAATTTGAGTAGTAAATTCCAGATTTAATGTAATAACTGATTTTTGTGTGAAAGGTGCTTCCAGTGTCTCTCTCAACAGAGGTAATGCAAGCCTATTTGTGTGTTTAAGGATTTTCCAGAGGTCTGTGTGTCTACAGAAGAGTCATGTTGTTTCTGATTTAGCTGTTGAATAGATTTCCAATAGAGATGCTTCAGTTACTGTGTATTCCTCACATTATCCCCTTCTTTTAAAGGGCAAAATTAAACAGTTCAATTCTTTAAAACAAATATTTTCCTTTAGAGGAATGATTACAAGCTTTGGAGTCCTGTAAACAAGAGCCTCTTCTCCAGAATTTACAAGCTTCTTCTCTCAAGTGTTCTTTAGGCTCAGAGAACTGCATAATTTTCTTATCCTCAGGGAGGAGATGTCTCCTTAGAGAATCATTAGAGTTGGTAAAGACCTGTAGGATCATCAAGTCTGACCAACACCATGATGTTCACCACTAAACCACGTCCCCAAGTGCCACATCCATCACCTGCCAAGTGTTCTTTGAGTTCAGAGAACCAATAATTTCTTCTAAGGGCCTCTCCACCCTGGTTGGGTTTTCCCAGATTATGCTGGAGAGCTGAAGCTCTTGCAGGTGCTGTTGTATGAAGTCTCAAATTCAAATCCTGCCCATTAGGAATGTGGGTCCTGAAGGAGAAAGATGGATTGTTTTAGTGCCTGCAGGGTGTTCACAGGGAGGAGATGTCTCCTTAGAGAATCATTAGGGTTGGAAAAGACCTCTAAGATCATCAAGTCCAAATTCAAACCCTGCATTAGGAATGTGGGTCCTGAAGGAGAAAGATGGATTGTTCCAGTGCCTGCAGGGAGGAGATGTCTACTTAGAGAATCATTAGGGTTGGAAAAGACCTGTAGGATCATCAAGTCCAACCAACACTGTGGTGTTCACCACTAAACCGTGTCCCCAAGTGCCACATCCATCACCTGCCAAGGGTTCTTTGAGTTCAGAGAACCACTAATTTTCTTTTAAGGGCCTCTCCACCCTGGTTGGGCAGGAGAGCTGAAGCTCTTGCAGGTGCTGTGTGATGAAAAGTAATTCCCAAAACACACTGACCTGTAGGAAATACTTTCCCCTGGAGGGATCAATCCCAGAGGGGATGAGTCTTCCTGGAGCCCAGCAAAACATGGATTTTTACCAGTCCAAAACCTCATCCAGCTTGTGGCTGAAACAAGGCCGTACC
Source organism: Chiroxiphia lanceolata (assembly GCF_009829145.1). NCBI lineage: Eukaryota > Metazoa > Chordata > Aves > Passeriformes > Pipridae > Chiroxiphia > Chiroxiphia lanceolata. Next base: position 2,849,636 of record NC_045640.1, read on the forward strand.
AAGCTGTGGGTGAGCTGGCTGGGCACAGCTTCATTCCTCACTTTCAGAGTCTGGATTCTGAAGGCTTGTGCCTGGAGGTGCTCCATGGAGGAAGATTTATTTGCATGGGACAAGAACAAGAAGTGTCATTGTTGTTCTGTGTGGGGACAGGAAAAGCCTGGCTGGCTGATTACCTCTGCTGGGCACTTTTTCTTACTGCAAGGGATAATTTGTTTCTGAATTAACTTCCTTTCTTGCCCTGTTTAAAGAGGGTTTCTGTTTCTCTTGGGTCTCCATAGTTTGACCCTTTGTATGATTTGGTTGAGAAATGTGTTATTACTCTGATAAGATCTTGGGTGTGGGGCAGACCTGGGGCACGTGGGACTCAGTGGATCTGGGCTTTTTGGGGAGCACTGCCAGTTCTCACCATCCCAGAGCCACACTCAACTGGATGTAGAGAGGAGGAGAGCAAAGCAGAATTGGTGCTATAATTTAAATGCCCTTTTTATGAGCTCAATTATTGGAGGATCAAGATAAAATTGCTGAGAACTCAACCTGGCATCTCATTTAATCACAGTCCAGCATTTCCTTGTGTGACTAATCCTGGGTGAAAATAGATTTTTTTTTTTTTTCAGCTTTCTGGCCAAAGCAAGGGAGAATCAAATGTAGCTCAACTCAAACCTAAAAGGAACCTGGAGGCTTTGGCCAAACCAGACTTGATTTAGAGTCAGCTGAAAATGTCTTGCTAGTTCTCAGCTTTTTTGGGGGGAGCTTTGGCTATTCACCCTTCAGATTTTTTTCCTCTTGGTGGGAATTTATTTAAGTACTACTTGAAAAAAGTTGTTTCATTTTGGAAGTGACTTTCCTCTTGGCCTAAGCTACGCTGAGTTTTCTCCATGTGAACCAAATGACCTTTTTTTTTCTTTTTTAGTCTTTGCAAATATTTGCACAAGTCTAGTAGGTACTGCAGTTTTGGTTTGTATTATATTTGCATCTGGATTGTGGAATCAAAAGTGGGAGCTGTAAGTGCTAGACCAAGGAATAGGATTTGAGTCAGCTAAAAAATGGCTTAAATTTGAAGAAAAGCTTGAGAATGATGCAGAAGTGACTTGGCCTTGCACTGAAAGTGCTGAGACACCACTTTTTTCCCCCCCAAATAAATGGATGTAACAGAGAGCCCAGACCCAGTGCAGATGAGGCTGCATTCTGCACAAAGGCAGAAAGGCTCAGGGACATCCCACCTTCTCTGTGACACCTGCTTAAAACTGTTTTTAATCTGGTTTGCCCTCACTAAATCAACTCTAGCTCGATTTATGAAGGTTATTATTGCCCTAAGTTGTGTGTCCACTGACCCTACTGGGCTGGAAATTCTTCAGTGGCCCACACCCAGCTTTACTGGTCTGGTACTGGGATTTAGGTGCAGTGTCAGTGTCAAAAGAGCTCTTCAGAGAAAAGATGGGAGAAACTCTTATAGGTGTGAGAAGCCTCAAGCCCCAGCACTGTGGATAGAATAGTTTCAGATAAAAATGGTTAATAATGACAGTGTTTTCCTTGGTGTCTTGTAAATGTGCTCAGTGTTGCTAGATCTTCCAGAGCTGCTGCTTCCACACTTTCCCAGTCCCTCAAGTTAAGGAAACACCGGGTTTTGGTGTGCTAGCCAAGAGAATTAGCCTGTATTTGAAAGCCATTCAGTAACAAAGAACAGCCTTTTAGTCAAGTTTTCCCCTCCGTACTCAAGAAGCTCTTGAGCTGAAGGGGTTTGTAACCCTGTAGAGTGGCACTGCTGGCAAGATTCTTGTCTCTGGAAATCATGGCCCTGGAGACAAGTTCCTGGAGCTGAAACATAACCCTGTCACTCCAGGGAGAAAGCTTTACCACAGGAGAACGTGTGGCTTGCTTAATTATTGCACTTTATAATAGGTTTTTCCAAATAACTTTGTAGTTCTTTGTAGTTTCTTGCTAGGTCAGGTCCTGCCTGGTGGGAAGTGGTAGGGAAGAGATGATGTCTGGGAAGTGTTAGCACAGCTCTGTGAGCCACAGGCAGGTGATCCCTGCTTTGGCCATCTCTGGGGTAGAACTGATGTTCAAAATGCCCAGAAGAACCTTCCTTTTCTAAACAAATCAGTGAGCTCAGCAGCTGAGGTTTGAAAATGCTGAGAGGAGAGCTCAAAATAAGGGTCATTTTTGCTGCTGGTGCATTAGCCACTCACTGTTGGAGACCAGGTGGGTGAAGGTGGGAGAACTGAAGGTGTCAGACCCGCTTGAAGGTTCTCCAGTTGGTCTGAATCCCAGAGTTTGTGCCTTCCCCCTTGGCTTGTTGAACTGTAACACAAGGAGAATTGTCTGCTCTCCAGCCACAGCTGGATTGCAACCAAGGGCTTTGATTCAGTCGTGAAAACAAGTGTTGTCTGTGTTCCTTTGATCCCCTGGGAGGAAGGACAGGGATTGTTGCAGATCCAGTCTGTTGGTTTAGTCCAGGAGAAAACTTGTACTCTATTTTCAATTACTTTAGAAGATATTTATTCTTCACCTTTGGACCTGCCTGGAGATTTGTCTCTTCCAAAGCTGATTTGAGTAGAAAAAGGACACAAGGGGCTGTGGTGGAGGAAATAAATGAAACAGTGTCATCTTTCTCATGACCTGTATTGTTCTAATTAAGCTGTTTGGTTTCTCTCAGACAAGTCCCTTTGTCAGATTAATTTATATGAGTCGGCTGCTTCCAATCTGTGATCAGGAAGTCAAACTCAGTCAGAAAATACTCAGTGGTGTGATTATTTTTGAATGCAAATTATGAAGAACGTGATAGAAAATACAATGTTCTCCTGGCTAGTGCGTTTCCAGCCAAAGGTCTTCAGGAGCTGTTCATGGGAGAGCCTCCAGGGTGCATGGCTGTGGGAATACATGTTAAAAGGAATGAAGTGGGCTGGAATTATGGATGAGAAGTGGAAGGAGAAATAAATCCTATCATAGGACCACAATAGGTGCTTTCTGGATGAATAAAAGGGAGCAAGCAATTGAAATAACTTTGAACCAGGAAAAAAAAAGAGGAGGGGGGGGGGAAATCACTATGAGGTAGGAGAACACTTCCATATCTTTTCCAGTGTCAAGAGGCAAACCCTGTGTACATATTTCACCAGTGCTTTTCAGGAGGGTTGAGAAAGGAGTAGGAGGCTTTAAAGGCAGGAGAGCTGTAGTCCAGGCTGGAACTATCCACCTCCTGCAACTGCACCAAGCCCCAGAGTTTCCCAGCAGGAAAAATGACAACTAACCAGGTCCCAGCTCTGTTTAAACATCCTGTGGTGGGGACAGATCTGGTCTTCCACGGCCTCCAGAGGTGATCCCTGTGTTTGTCTCAAACAGCTTGTTGCTAGTCTTTGTCTGGGGAGTCAAACAGCCACCCCATGCCCAGCAGGGCTGGATTGCAGGCATGGATTTCCCTGGGAGCAGGAATCCTGCCTGCTGCATCCTCTGTGGATCTTGAGCAAGGAGGTCAGCTTGGTTTGTGTAACACATGTGCCCCAGAAAGGGGAAAAATAACAGCTGGGAGCAAATGGGGAAAGCCATTACAACAGAGATCCACCCAAGGCAAAAGTGGAAATATACTGGTTTGGCACCTTGCTGATGTTTCCAGAAGCACTTTGGGAAATCAGGTGAAATAAAGTGTAATCTGCTTTCCAGCAATGTTTTTTAATAAGAGGCTTTTCTTGTAGAAGCTTCTGTAGCTCTGCAAATACTGCTTGAGTTGTACTCTGTCATTTGGTGTCTTGGCTGTTAAAAAGCAGGTGGTGCAAGAGGGAGAGAGAATAAACCTTCAGATTGTGAAGGTTATTTCCCATAGAAACACGGATGTCAAATTCTACAGAAGAAAAAAACCCAGCAGAATTGGGTAATAGTAACTTGAAATCACTTTTTAGGACTTCAGAAGGGACTCTTTTACAACCAACAGCATCTTGTGTTTCTCAGCGTTGAAATGTGTGTTTGTAAACCTCCTGCACGAGGAGAGGGCAGGCCTTGGGTTGTGGTGCCAAGTGTTAACAACTCCCTCTTTCCCCCCAGTTGCACTATAAAGTCCCTTCAGCGACGTCACGTTTGCATCAGCCGCCTGGAGAGGCCTCAGAATTGGGGTGAAAACTCCTGTGAAGTGAGATTCGTGATACTGGTCCTGGCTCCTCCTAAAATGGTGAGTGTCGGGTTCTCCCAAGATGGTTTTTCCTCGGTCTCCTCCTGGGGTTAATAACTGCTGCCTTTAAAACACGAGGGGATGTGAAAAGGCCTGAGACCTTCTCAGCAGTTGTCAAGATGATTCATACTCTCCTGAGGGGTGGATTTGTCAGCTGTGTCCTCATCTCGTGGCCTTGTAGCCTGACAGGGAGGAGGACACAGGACACAGGTCCAGTGTGTCTGCAGTCCCCATACACACCTGTGGTGCCTCTGTTACTCCACAGCTTTCCCTCCTCCTGCTTTACCACTTGAGCTGCTATTTTTAGAGCTGAGAAATGCTGTTCCTGGTTAAAGCCCTGCTTGTGAAAGGCTCTTGTGATTCTGCAGCTGGTGCTCCTCTGGGTTACTTCCCAACCAACTCCCTTGGTGGGGCTCACAGTTACCCCCATGCAGCAGCTCCGGGTGATGTAACCAAGAGGAAGATGATGGAATTTTGGGCTCTATTGCTGTAGGAGTGAGACTGTTTGGGAGCTGGGGTGCTTGTAAGGTGTCCCTGAGTTCCTTTGGGATCTATTTTCATAGCTTTTGGCACTTGAAAGGTGAAGATTGAAGCTTGCTCAGGTGTCCTTACTGGTTCTTTGACATAGACAAGGCCAACAAATGGCTCAGTGAACACATTTACTCCACTCATGGAATATCATGCGTTGGAAGGGACCCACAAGAATCATCCAACTTCAATATCATCAAGGTTAATTGGGGATCACCATCCTGTCTTCCTAGAAAGCACTGGCTTGACCAAGATGGGGTGTTCTTGGAGCTGATGGCCAAACGGTTCAAAGCTCAAGACCTTTTCACACTTAATCTGGCTCTTTACACCCTGGGGCTACTGAGTCTGTGCTTCTGGGAGGTGCTGGAGAGGCTGGAGACCTTTTCTGGGACAGGATATATCCTGATTCAACTTCCTGCTCGCCAATGCTATCGGTGTGACCTTGGGACCTGCTGGTCTGGCCTGTCTGTCTCCTCCCGCCCTTGTTTAAATGGAAATACTGGTGTTTCCTCCTTCCCCAGGATTTCTGGCCGATCCTTCCCAACTCAATGCTTTTGGCATTAGACCTCGAAGCCCAACAGGCTGAAAACATATTGCCTTTCCTTGGGAAAAGCAGGAGGCAAAACAGCTGGGCCCGTGTGGGATCGCAGGGATCGGTCCCTCATTGTGTGGCCTCGTTATCTCCGCGCAAAGCACCCGGCGAACGGCTCCGCATCCGCTCGGAGCCTGAACCTTTGCAATTCCAATGGACAGCCTCAAATTAAGGAAAGGGAGCGGAGGCCAAGCCAGGGCTGCAGCTGCCAATATGCTTTTTATTTGAAACGAGGTGATGCAGCCAGCTCCAAGTGCGCATTTCTGGTGCAGCAGTTAAAATAATTAACCTGCTGACAGCGACCGATTAAACGGGGAAGGGGGAAAAAAAGCCCAGAAAATGGGCATCTGTTGTGCTGACAGTCCAGATCCTCAACCTCTTTAATATGGAGCATGGAAAAACTCAAGTTTTCTTGCATATATCTGTGCTCTTCCTCTGAATGGTTCAGTCATCTCCCTGGGAAAGCAAAGATCGGGGACAGCATTGGGAATCTTGAAGCAATCCTTGCGGCCTCCAGCCCAAGGGTCACTGCTGCTCAGAGGTGAAAGGTGGAGCCTCCCCTATGATGGCAAATCCAGGCTGGTTCAGTCTGAAGGGACCAGGCTTGCAAACTCTACAAGCAAATCTTTCCCAGAGCAAATCTTTCCCTTAAACCCAAACCTTTCCCTAGAAACTTAAATGGAACGTGTCCTGGCAGATGTGTCTGAAGGGACTTTACTGGTGATGGAGGGGATGATGATGGAATCCTAGAATGGTTTGGGTTGGAGGGGACCCTAAAGACCATCTCATTCCTGCCATGGGCAGGGACACCTTCCACTAGCCCAGGTTGCTCCAAGCCTTTTCCAACCTGGCCTTGGACACTTCCAGGAATGGGGCAGCCACAGCTTCTCTGGGCAAATGGAGGAGAGGGTGATGTGAGTGATGGAAGAAGCACAACGTCAGTGATGATTTCGGGACCAGCTTGGTGCCACCCACTTGTCTGTGCCTTTGCACTGAGCCACGCTGAATTATTTGGTTGTGTTCATGAAGAAACTGTTCATCTGTTGTGTTATGAATCATGGGAAGCAGTTCAGATCAATCACATATGCTCCCTACTGCTTTTCACAGCAGTGTGAGGAGCTTGGAGGCTGCTCAAAGGAGAGGAGTTTGTTTGGGTGTCTTTAGTAGCTGCTGCGTGATGAGTGTGGAGAGTAGCAAAGGTGGGTGGGTTAAAACTTTGCCTCTAAGGGAGCTTTTAATGAGCTCTGGTTCTGTGTAACTTTGCCTTGGTAGGTATCTTTTCTGGCCTGACCACAGTGGTGTGAGCGGCTGAGCAGATCAGGGGTTGTAGAGCTTGGGTTTGGTGGGTTTGTGCAGGGATGGGGAGCTCAGTCTCCTTTGCTGTTTCCTTTGTATCCAGTATCCAGGGTGCTTAAAGCAATAGGAAAGCAGACTTGAATTCTGTTTGAAGTTGTACCCTAAAACATCAGGCCTGTGGCTCACAGGAATGTTCAAGCCCACAAACAGACACTTTTTCCTCAAGTGTTTTGACAATTTCCTGTCCCTTCCAAATCCTTAGTGAAGATGGACAAGTGCTGCTCGTGTGTGTGCTCAGCTGCTTCTTTCCCATCCTTCCCTCTGTGCCAGTACTTGCTTTAGCTGTGAGCTCTAAATCTCCACTTCTGCTGCCCGAATTACCCCAGGGTGACCAACTGAGCTGAGTTGTAATCCCCAGAAAATAGAGATCTGATGAAGCAGGTGAGCAAATAATCTCAGTCTTTCCGATAAGGCATCAGGACACTTCTCAGTGCTGGAACCTTGACTTACAGCGCCTTTCCACCCCAGCAGCAGTAATGCTGAGGTGCTGTGAGATAGCAGAGACTTGGATTTGTCTATTCTTAGCAGCCCTGAAGAGAAACCAGGGGTAAAATGCATGCTCAGCATGATTCAGCTTTGGATCAAGTCCTGGGAAGTTGATCAAGTCAAAGTGATCAGTGCTTCTGGGCAGGACCTGCATGGTGGTGCTTCACAAGGTTCTGCTGTGGTTGGTGATTTCACCTGCAACATCTTCCACATGTTCCTCACCTTCTCCCTCAGGTGTCTTTGGGAAGCCAGGCAGCTTCCTCTTCAGATGGAAACCCAGTTTATCTTTCAGGAGCGAAAGAAAAATCGTTTTACAAGTGGGTTTTCTGTCTCTCATTTTTATTTTTTTTTTTTTTTCCTGCTCAGAAAAGCACCAAAACGGCCACAGAAGTGGGCAGGACCTTTGCCACGATGTTTTCCGACATCACCTTTCGGCAGAAACTCCTGGAGACCAAAACTGAGGAGGAGTTCAAGGAGGCCTTAGTCCACCAACGGCACTTGCTGACGGTGGTGAACCAGAGGCCCTCAGGGAGGAGCGATGGGCACAAGTCACACGGTCATAAACCACTCAAGGTAAGGCTGGCCAGCACCTCTGCTTCACTCGTGTCCAGGTGCATAAATCCCGGGGGATTTGGGCTGAGGAGGTGAAGCACTTGAGTCCAGGGGATGCAAGAAGCTCTCCGAGGAAGCACCCGAGGCTTCCCCGAATGGCTGCTGTGTGTCCATCCACCTTCCTCACTCCTGCTGTAAATCAAAAAAGAAAAAAAACAACCCAAAACCAAAAAAACACACTTCAAAGAGGCAGGTGCTGAAGGGATGCAAAGCAGTAGGGGGGTGAAATGGTTACAGGACTTTGATTCCAGATGCTTAATCAAGGGTGGGATTAATGGATCACTGTGTGTTGTCGATCCAAGGTACTTAATCCTTACAATCAGAAGGCTCCTAAGGAAGCTGCTGCTTGTCTTTCCCTCAGCCAAAAGGCTTCTTGGCCATCTCTGCACAGTAATTTCACTTAAAAAGTTGCCTGTCAGTATTTGGCCTGGCTTCTCCCTGTTTGATCTGTAGCTCTGTAAAGCATTACTTGCTCTGTGCTTTAAAGTTCGGGGGAAATGCTGTAACTCGGCTTTCTTTTCTGGAATTTCCTGTGTGTTGGTCATTGCTTTGTTTTTCCCTTCAGAAATCCATTCTTTAAGCAGACAGCATACCTGGAAAAACAAACTGGGCCATCTCCAGCATGCTGCTCCTGTCCCTGAATTACAAATAACCTGAAAGCTTCGGGTTGCCTACAGTGCAGGAGCTGCTTAACTTATCACTCCTCTTTTTTTTCCCTGGGATAGATTTAAGGGGTTTGATCTGCACATCTGGAAATGAGCAAAGCTCATGTTTTTCCCTGCAGAATCCCCTTGCTTATTATAGGTAGTGCTTTGAACTTTGCTAGACCCCATACCTGCTCTTAAGTTTGCAGAACAAGTCTTGAAACCCTCTTTAAACCCAGGTTGTGCAGGGCAGGGATGTTTGGAGCAGTGATTTGGGTAAAGTAGGTTTAACTCTTTATACTTGGCCTTTCAGAGGAGGTGTTATTAGAGTAGTTGAAGTGTCTGACTCTGTCTTCTGCTAAAACTGGCCATTTTTTAAGGTGTCTAGGGGGAGTTTCTGTTCTGGTTTGGTGAGCAGGAGGGCTCACCAAACACTGAGCTTGTATTGGCCCTGGCACTGGTGATTCCTACCAGCCTTGTTGGAAAAGCAGCCTTGGCCAGGAAGGGTTTTGATGCCTTTGAGCCAGAGCTGTAGACAGTGACACTTGTTTCTTCAGCTCTTGCTTTTGGCATTGACAGTTGTCTGGATTTGGTAAACTGTTGTTTTTAAACCCTTTTATCCTTCAGCCCTAGGGAGGTGCAGCCTGGGTTAGTGCTAACTCTGCTCTCTCATGTCCCTTGGAAGAAGCTCTTCCCCACCCTGCCTTGCCAGCACAGATCTTGAGAGCTGGGATGGAGGTGTCTTTTCCTGAGAGCCACCTCCAGCAGCATCCCCTCCCCCTGTGCAGTAACCTGGAGAGGAAGCATTTCACATGAGACCAGGGGTGTAATTTCAACCTGTGAACCACCCCCAGTGAAATAAAAACCCTGGAGCTGCTGTATTCCTACAGTGAGCTCTCAGGAGGGTGTAAAGTCTCTTGGTGACATGAAAATCTGCCTCCTGCCTCCCTTCTTCCCTTGGTCCTGCAGTGAGGGGGGAGAAAAGGGCCTTAAATTCTGTGTGTGAGTGGGATTTTTGCAAGTGCTTGTTTTCACCTTTGCTAAAACACTGAGGGGGATGTGCCAGTCACATTCCATGCTGTGCCTGCAGCACTGTCACTCTGCTTTGGCTCATCTCAGAGGATTATTTAGGCAAGGCTACGTACTCAATCATAATTAAAGCCAGCCTGAAATCCTCCTGTTTACTGAGGCATCTAATTGTGATTTCATTCATGGAGGAGCCCTGAACAGCTGTGATGTTTCCTGGCTGTGATTTTTGTGTCCTGTGTGGATTTGCTGGGGGGGGGGGACTATGCTTGCTCAGCATCAGCAGGAGAGAGGATATAGTGTGAGTCTCTGGTGTGTAAAACACTCATTCAGCCCTCCAGTACTTTTGGGGAGGGCTGAGAAGGGGTCAGAGTTGTTGGAGCTGATGTTTTCTGTTTGGCTTTCTAGCTGCTGTTAAGTGCTGGCTCAGCCTCTCCTAACAACCCAAGTAGTGGTCACCTAAGGCAAGAGACCTAAAGCAAGACAATCTAGGGATTCCTAGAATGGGAAGTGGATAATTCATGACCTTCTAGCTGGTATTTTTTTTTGTGTGTGTGTGTGTCCTCCTTTGCTGCTCTTTCCTGCTTTGTGTATTAAGAGCAGCAGGGGAAAAGCACTGGATGGACTTGCAAAGAAGAGAAGAAGGAGCCTGAAGGAGGATTTGGTGCTCCTGAGCTGCAGTTCCTAAAGCTAATAAGCCTTGAGCTTTGTGTTCCTGAGGGATAAAGCTCTGGTCTCCTGGATAAGGCTACCTGGGGTCAGAATGTTAAATCAAAAGTGGTGGCAAAGCCTGGAGAGATGTGATATTATGAATGGGAGTGGGAAGCTGATGGGCCAACCAAACTTAACACTCTGAGGGAGAAAGAAGCAGGGAATGGCACTCCAAGAAATTCCCAGCACTGGTGTGTACAAAGGAGATTAAAAAGGCCAAGAGTGAAGTGTCAGCGCTGTCCTTACCAAGGTTTTTGGAAAACTCAGAAGATGGCAGGAAGCAAAAGCCAGACTGAAACATGCCTGGAGTAGAGTTGGACAGGGAGGGCGTGTGGTGGGAGTGGGGCAGGGAAGGTGTGTGGTGGGATAGGTTGGGGGGTAAAAGCAAAATCCAAAAAAGGCTGCAACTTCAGAGGTCAGTAAACTTGGTCTTTTATGTTTTGTATTTTTTAAATTTTTTATGACTTGGTGTTTTAGCAGCCTTCCAGTGCCTAAAGGGGACTGCAGGAAGGCTGGAGAGGGACTTCTGCAGGGACATGGAGTGACAGGACAAGAGGGAAGGGTGTTAGGCTAAAGGAGGGTGGATTTACGTGTGATATTGGGAGGAAATTGTTCCTTGTGAGGGTGGTGAGGCCCTGGCACAGGTTGCCCTGAGAAGCTGTGGCTGCCCCTGGATCCCTGGGAGTGCCACTCACAGCTTTGTGCCCAGGTGCCCTTTCCCTGCCTGCCCCAGGAACTGCCCTGTGCCTCTGCCCCGGAAGATGAGACACCCTGAGCATCATTTTCCCTGTGCTCACTGCAGCATGATAAGTAAACATCCTTGTCATTAAAGCCATTGTGATTCTCTGGCTGACTCATGCCTTCAGGAATCTCTTTCTGGGGGGAAAAAATTAAATTGCTTTTCGAGTGCATATGGCTTTGATGTCCAACCCCGCCACTGAATGTGGTTGAGGCTCTTGGCTTTTTCAGAAATCCTTAAAATGCAGATGTTTTGCTGGTGTCTGCCAGTGTAACATCTGTCTTTTCATCCTCATTGTTCAGGGTAGGCTTTAAACTGTCCTAAAATTCTACAGGGATGTTGGCAAATTGCAACAGAATTAAGTATGAAATATGAGATAACATATCCTGATAAAGGAGCTGGTCCTCTGAGATGTCTTTTACACCCCAAACCCTCAAGTTTGTTGTGCCTAGTGTACTCCTCCTGAAAGAAAAGTTTCCTTTCTGTGTTTTATTTATCTGATCTGCCAGGTGCTGCAAACAGGTGAGTCCCAGCAGAGAAGGCAAAGCTGTGTGTAGTCTATTAAATGAGCACTGTGGCGTCAAGTCCTTTCTAAAGCAGTAATTTTTATCAGTTTCCACATAAACCAACCAAAGCAAGAGCTCCCTGCTGTTTTGAGATCATCTCTCAGTGTAAATTTTGGATCTGTGATTTTTTTTATTTCCCCCCCTTACACCCTCTAGCAGAGGTTATAAGTCTTTTGTGTCTAATTCTGCACCAAATATATGAAAAGTTTAAAATGAGCCAGCTGGGGTTGTTATCACTCTAGAAAGGTGCATTGGATTTTCAGAGTAGTGTGTGTGCTCCGAGAATAACAGGGAAAAAAATCTGACAGGTGCCTCATTTGCAAGTGTTGCCTACTCTGACTCTTTCCATGTGCTTTCCATAAGGATGGAGTTGTGAGAATTGGGAGGCTGAGAGTCAATAGCAGCTGTCACCTATTCCTGACAAGCTCCTTGTTGCCTGTGGTGAGCATCAGATCATATCACCAACCACTCTGCACCTTGCAGGCCCCCAGACCAGAAATAAAAGGGAATATGTTGGATATTTGGAACCCTTTCACAATGTTCTTACTACCTTTTAACGGGAAGATTTATGGTTTGGATTTATGTGAAGTTATTCAAGCTTGTTCCCTTTTGTGGAGTTTGAGGTGCAGAAAGCCTTAATTCCCTTACTACAGCTCTTTGAGGTCTCCTTTTCCCATGGAAATGCCAAAGGATGGAGCACCTGCTGGGCATCCCCTTCATGTGGATTTGGGGGAAGAGTTTTTTTTGTGCTGGAATCTAAAGAAAAAAAGTTGGCATCTCTGACGTGATGTTTAACCCCAGGGTACCCAAAGTCCGACCCTTCCCAGGGGATCATCAGCTCCCTCACCTGCAAAACCAGGGATACAGATAGGAATGGGAGGGGAAAAAAGGGAAGGAAGGGAGGAAAACAGGGTGGTCTAGGGGGGGACATTTTCTCAATTACAATGCTATTGAGGATATAAATCGAGGCCCGACGAGTTTATTTTTATTATCACGACAAGATGGGAGTTGAATGCCCTATTGAAAACGAGCAGCTCTGCCCCTCTCCGGGCTGAATGAGGAGATTAATCTCTTTAACAATGCGTGAGCCTTTGCTCTGACACAGCACTTCCTTCCTTTCTTTAGCTGCACGAGTTTCTCAATGTTGGCAAGGGGATTTCTGATGACATTGCACGAAGGTTTCCAGTGTACGCGTTGGACTTCACCGATGGTACGTTGGCCAGTGTTTATGAAAGCCTTGGCCTGGCTTGGGATTTATTCTTTTTTTTTTTTTGGTGGGTGATGTGATGTCCTGTTTACAGTGTGCATTGAATGTGTGCTTTGATATGTGTAATAGCCCTCTTATTCCCGATTTAAATAAGAATATTTGGACAAAAGGCTGTGAATGGGCAGCCGAGTGCACTGGAGATGAGGAGCTTGCAGTGTTTCCTTAATTAGGGTGCTGATGGGGTGTAGATGAGGGTTTTAATTTTTATGAAGCAACGAGGCCATTAAATGCATCGATTATTGCCACGTGGAGACTCAGATCAGCTCATTGCAACCTAATTAGTCAGCACTGGCCTAATAAACCGTTTCTCCTGTCTTTGCAGTCCAGCATCACCCGTATTTCTAGCAATGCTGTGGGAGTTGAAAATGCTTAAGCAAAATGTGAGGGCTGCAGTAACTTCACAGCTTGGTGTTGTGAAAAACAGGATATAGCTTGTCTGCTCTCACCAGATCACAGCAGCAGCAACATGCTGTTTACACTGAGCCTCAGGTTTTGGGCTTTATGCAGCTCCACAGTGGCCTTGTGGGGTTTAAGAGTCGCTTTTTCCCATTTATCTTTTGAACTTTCAGGGATCCTTGAAGGCTGGGAGAAGTCCTCGGGGCAAACCATGATTACAGAGCCCCAGCCTGACATCAAAACACGTTTTTTGGGCTTACAGGGGAGCTGGTTAGTGTATCAAACATAGGAAGTTTGCATAAAGTGAAGAAGTGGAGTGTAGGCAGGGAGAACCTTGGGGGTTTATCAGACACCCTCCTGCTGTTAAATTCTCCTCAGCTCAAGCCACAGCTGAGGGCAATCTCCCTTGGCTTAGGCATGAAAACAAGATGCACACCCAAGCCCCAATTTGCAAAGTGTTTTAGTGCAAAGCCACCTTCCACAGCAGCTTAAGCCTGAGAGAAGAGTGGCCAGGCTGTGGATGTGTGTCCTTCCCACAAGGATGGTCATCACCAACAGAGGAATGGTTGATGCTCAGCTGAAGGAGATGCTGCATCTGGGGAGTTGCTTCCCACAAAGATCCAGGTTTTTCAGCTAGGAATGCTTCATTCCCCACAGTGTTGTTGAGCAGTTATTGGTATCCACTCAGAGAATAAAACGGGATGACCTGCTGGCTTGGCACAGGGGTTGAGAGCTGGATGCTTTCTCCAGCTGCTTTGGATGAAACTCTTCCTAGGAGTTTTAGGGCCATAGGCAGGCTCCATTTGGAGTCAAGCTAATGCTGATTTCTCTGGGGATTTGAGGTATGTTGAGGAGGAAGGGAGACGTGACATGATTTTCAGGGCAGCAGCAAAGAGTTTGGTCAAACAGAACAGATATTTCTTGGCTTTGCATCACTGGCATCAGGTCAGGACTTCAGCTCCTAATCTGGACATGTCATCTCTGTGGCTGCTGCTTTGTAGAGTTGTCAAAGCCTCATTTTTCATTATAAAGGGATACTGAGGCACTTGAGAGGGGAACTGCTGCAGAAACACCTTTTGGGTGTTCACCTCAAGACAGAGCAGTGTCTGCTATGGCTGTGTCCTGAGCACAGCAGGTTCACAGCCACAAAATCCTATAATGCTCCTACGACCAACTTTTGACCTATAATGCTCCTGCAGCCGACTTTTGGCTGTCAGCAGATTTGGAAACCTGTGGCAGGAAGAATATAGTAAGAATTCCTTACATTACTACATTCTTCCTACCACAGAAACCCACTTGAGGGTCCGTGGTCTGGCTCAAAATGCAATCAAATTAACCTGTGTGTGTTGTCTCATCCCTGGGGAGCCCAGCTCCACAAGTTTTCCATGAACTGATGCACAGAGTGGATATAAAACAGGTATAAAATGCAACTGTATGTTAGGGTCAGGGTATTGTTACAAAACTTGTGGAGACACAGAAAAGAGCCCAGTGAAACTCCAGAACCACTTCAGCTCAAATGGGAAGTTCTGGCCTTAGGAGCAGTTGTGCCCTTTCAAAATAGGATATAGGGAAAGGGGGATTTAAAAAAGAAAACCCTGTATATTAGTATGTGCCATTTCTTCCCAGAAGCCAGAAATTAGGATGAATTCTTTAAGGAGCTGCTTGAAATGAAAACCAGATGGAGCATAAAGCATCTGCCATAAACCACCAAGACCGAAGGTGATCAGGAATGTGGAATTCCTGGACCGTCTCAAAGCAGAAGAGTATCAGAACATGAGGGATTTGAACTATCCAACTGTATCTGCGCTCCAGACAGCCACATGTGCATCATCAAAGAGCTCTGAATTGCACAGATGCTGCTTTTTGAGTGGTTGGAGTCTCTAAATCCTCAACCTGAGAAGCATCCTGGGGTTTGGTTTGGACAGATAAACTGATGAAGGGCAGGGTGATAAATGGTGAGGCTGTTGTGGGACCAGCACATCCTTGGTCAGTTGGAGTTCTGTGGGATTGGTCTTCACACACTGCACAAAGCTGGCCATTAAATTATCCTTTATCACCATGATTTGGGAAAGAAAGGAGTAGTCTTTCTCTTCTTTTTCCCTTCTTACTCCAGATTAGGAACCTGTCAGCTTTGTTTTCTGAAGTCTTGTGCATCTTACTGAACGTGCAGCGATCAAGGAAGAGTTTCCTAAACTCTTGGTCCAGGATTTTAGCATTATAGGTGCCTGTAATAGATGTCTTCCAGCAGGAGCACGTGAAGATGAACAGTTGGATCATGCTGAGCTGAAAACCACCTGTAGTTTTCCTTTAAACTGGAATTCACACCATTTGGCACATGTTCTCTTTTTAATGTCTGCAGCCTTTGTATGCAGGATTCTGCTGTCTTAAAAAGCAGTTTGACTGATCATCATTCATCTTGATCTTGTCAGAGAGGCTCAAAACACTTGCGTGTCAATTTTATTACTTTTTACATCTCAGTCAAGCCGCAGGAGCTTCCTGAAATTTCTTTCTGTTGAGGCTGGTTTGACTGAAGGAGGGAAACCTGCCTAAGCTCAGATACAAGTTTTCTGACACTCCTAAAAGTTGCTGTCTTTATTCTTCAGTGTCTGTTTTTCTGTTACAACACAGAGGAATAAACACCAACGTAGTGCCTGAAGTGCCCAGTGGAAAATTGGAGGTGCCAGAGATGTTTCTGGTGAGCTTTGCCATGTTCTGCCATATCCCTTCACCCCTTGAGGGGAGGCAGAGTGGAGGAGAAAGAGGAGAACTGAGGATTATTCCCTTTCTCCCTGTTTTTCTGGACCTGTGTCTTTGGTACATGGCTGTGGTGGGTGGATAAGTTCAGCTGGAGGTGTGGATTTCTCTCTGTCCTTGGTCCTGCAGAGGGTCCCTGACCAGCTCCTGAGAGTAAGGCCAGCATATCTGCTGGCAGAATCCTTGGAATTTGGTGAGGTGTTTGCAGGAGGGAGATCTTCAGCACTCCCTGTAATGCAGGCATGCTCAGATGGAAGGCTTGAAGGCACTGGAAAAACGGGATTCGAAAGGGAACTCTTGTCCTGCTGGTTGTCTAACGGAACTCGGAGCTTAAACCTGCTGGAATGTTGCCTGTGGATTTGGATGTGCCAGATTTTTGACTCTCCCACCTGGCTGCCCTGGCCACCTTGTCTGGCAGGATTCCATTCTTGAGGAAGGAGGAAAAGTGAAGGGATTGCAGATAAGCTTTTTGCCTTCTCTTCCATGCCTCTCCTGCCCTGAGTTAGATATGAGGGAGCTCCTGCATCCCTTCATCCCCAAATATCACCTGGGGGCTGAAGGTGAACATCCTGAGTTCTTGGATGCTTTGGGGCATCGTGACCTGGGTTGCTTTGAAGTCTCTCCCTGTCTTGGTGGTGACAGAAATGCTTTGAAGATGCACAAAAGCACCTTGTGTTGGCTGTGGATTTTCCTTCCAAGAGACCAGCACTTCATGGGAAATGGGCTGAAAGGAGCAAGAGAGGAAGGGAAAGCTCTGAGCCCTTGATTTATTCCTTCCTGTTTCTCTGCTCTGAGCACTTGCTTGGCTTCTCCAACATCAGTAAGAGTGGATTTCCTTTTCCAGTGAAGTTCCTGGTCCCACTTGTGCTGTGATTTACTCTTCACAGGACTTCAGGGAAGATTCATCTCCAGAACATTAGGCAAAGTCCAAGAACCATCAAATAAGTGAAAACCCAGCTTGAGGGCATTAGAAGTTTTGTGTTTTTATGACTGAAGACCTATGAACAGATATTCTTGTAGTGTTTTTAACATTAAAATATGATTATTTTTTTTAATTAGGGCTTTAATAGACATGTCCTTTTTGCTATGCTGTGGGTCAGTGTAATTAAACTTGTTTTGCACAGGATATTTCAGAGAATTGGCAAGGAACATTAACACAGACATAGACATTTCACAGAATGTCCATCAGTCAAGACTTTGATTTAGTAAATGTAAAATTAGTAGAGTTAAGGAGCCCTAAATGCAGTCTTTGAATCTCCATTTCCTTATTGATGTAAAATCCCAGGCAAAGCAAGGCCAGGAATGTTGCAGTTTTCTCTGAAACTCTCCCCTTGTCTCTAAAAAATGTGACATTTCAGAAATCCGGGCAAGTAAAGTAGAACTGTCATGTCAATGAACATAAAATATAATTGCTCCCCATTTCAATGTGTAGACATACACCTTAATTTCAGGGGATTGCTCCTGTAATCGTCAGCTACTCAAACCTCACAGCTGGACCCAGAGCTGATTTTTTTTCTGCTGTAAATGTTCATGGTGCAGGTGGAGTGACACGTTTTTCAGTGGCTTTATGAGCCTGTCACAGATGAAATGCCACCACAATGCAACTCACCTTCTTCTGAGTGGAGTCATGTCAGTCCAGGGCTGCCAGTGCAGCCTGAAAATGCTTTGCCAGATGTTGACTTCAGAAAGGCAAAAGGCAAATTGTGGTTAAGGCTGGATTTTAGTGCTTGTGACAGGTGGGTCTGTGCAAGGAGGCAGTGTTTGGTCAGGGCTTTAACTGAAGTTAGAGTGAGCAATCATCTCTGTGAAAGGTGGATTTTTGTGAGCAATCATCTCTGTGAAAGGTGGATTTTTGTGAGCAATCATCTCTGTGAAAGGTGGATTTTTGTGAGCAATCATCTCTGTGAAAGGTGGATTTTTGTGAGCAATCATCTCTGTGAAAAGTGGATTTTTGTGAGCAACCATCCCTGTGAAAGGTGGATTTTTGTGAGCAGTCATCCTTGTGAAAGGTAGATTTTTGTGAGCAACCATCTCTGTGAAAGGTGGATTTTTGTGAGCAATCATCCCTGTGGAAGGTGGATTTTTGTGAGCAGTCATCCCTGTGGAAGGTGGATTTTTGTGAGCAGTCATCCCTGTGAAAGGTAGATTTTTGTGAGCAGTCATCCCTGTGAAAGGTGGATTTTTGTGAGCAGTCACCCTGTGAAAGGTGGATTTTTGTGAGCACTCATCCCTGTGAAAGGTAGATTTTTGTGAGCACTCATCCCTGTGAAAGGTAGATTTTTGTGAGCACTCATCCCTGTGAAAGGTAGATTTTTGTGAGCACTCATCCCTGTGAAAGGTAGATTTTTGTGAGCACTCATCCCTGTGAAAGGTAGATTTTTGTGAGCACTCATCCCCGTGAAAGGGTAAATATAACCTGGTGTAGTTGTCTCCATTGCAAAGTGAATTTTGCTGCCCACCAGATTCTTTGCTCTTTGGGTCTCATCTGGCTGATTATAGATTAAGGAAGGTACTGGAAGTCTTGGACCCAGCCAGGATGAATCACAGGATCACTGAGGTTGGAAAAGACTTCCCAGACCACTGAGTCCTGTGTCTGATCCCCACCTTGTCCCCCAGCCCAGAGCACTGAGTGCCACATCCAGTCATTCCTTGGACACTTCCAGGGATGAGGACTCCACCACCTCCCTGGGCAGCCCCTTCCAATGCCTGACCAGCCCTTCTAGGAAGAAATTCCTCCTGATGTCCAACCTGAACCTCCCCTTGAGGCCCCATCCTTATGTGGCATCAGGACCTCTGTGACCAGCAAGGATTCCTGCTGCTTGCTTTGCAAGGATTGAAACTGAAACCAAAAGCCATGAATGAGTTTTGTTGATGCTCTTCAAGGCTTCTTCCTTCCTTATGCCCTCTCATACTGTAGTTTAACTACCCAAACTTTTTTAAAAAAATATTTATTTGCTTCTCTGGTCCCGGTTGCTTGTCCTTTTAGGAAGGCAAAGCTTTAGGATTTCAAAGCTTCCAGGCATTGTTGCTTTCTGATCTTTCCTGTTGGAAAGATTCCTTTGTCCAAAAACCAGTATTTTGGAGTGACACAGAGTCCTCTGAACAAGGATGGGACCATCTCTGGTTATAAAACCACCACTCAATCCCTGCCAAACCTTTCCTTGTCTCCAGAGGCCTCGGGCGGTTTGGAATGTGAGGTGGGACCTGCAGCTGTTGGGCTCAGGATCACATGAGAAGTCTTCATCTGTGAGAATTAGATTTCAGGCCCTTTGGTTGCCAGGAGTGGTCAGGAATGTGACCTGTGGTTTCTGAATCTTCACAAGAAATGGAAAGGAATTTGCCTGGGAACAGCTGGTCCGATGACTCCCGGAAGGTCAAGCTCATATTTACGTGCTTGAGATGTCTCTTGTCGAGTTTCAGCCTCAAGTTTAAGGATGCTCAGAGGTCCTCTTGGTGTCTGTTCCTCTTGTGTCTGCAAACAGGAACCTCACAAGGTGTCCTTCATTCCTGTGGCTGCCTGTTCATTACACGTCACCTTTGATTTTTTGGGTTTTGCATCCTCTTTCTGTCCTTATCTCTGCGCTGCAAATGGTGCAGAAAGCAGATGTTAGATAAGATCCCGAAGTCATTGAGAGACATTTTTTTGTTTCATCTCAGGGACAGAGATTTTCAGTGTTGCATCAATAACCTGTAAGGCCAAGTCCTCCCTTTTCTGATCCAACTCCTTGGCTTTTACCTCTCTCACCAAGGGACTGATCCTGCAAAAGCTTAGATGGGAATTTAGAAGCCTGGATGGGAGTTCATTGCCCTGGACCCTTCCAGAAAGGAGAATTGGGCACCTCCAAGCTTGTCCAAGTGTTTTGCAGCAGGAGCACCATCAAGGAGGGTGGCAGAGGCAGGCCACCTTGAAACAGGGCTGTTGCAAGGTTTTCTTGGAAAAGCACTTTCTCCAGTGTATCTGTTCTGTGGGAAAACTCCTGTTCTCCTCGAGCAGTATCAGCCGTTGTCACTCTCCCTCTCTCCTGTGTGAGATGAGCTCACTGGGGATGCAACATCAGCCAGAAAACAGGAAAGGGAAGCGAAGCTACTTCACAGGCCCTTAAATTCATGCTCTGACACTTTAATTCTCTTTCTGGCTGCTTTTTGTTTTGGCCTGGTGTGTTTTTTCCGACGGAGATGAGAAGGGGGTGAGTGGATGGAAAAGAAAGAAGCTGTTCTGTCAGCAGGGCTTGTTAAAGCAAATCTCAGTGTCTCGATTCCTGCCCTCCTGTGCTGCTTCTTTTTGTAATCTGCTACCATTAATTGGCTCAGAGTAGCATATTATTGATTCAAACCTACAACCTGGGGAAAAAAACCCAAGTGCTTCATGTTTTCCTGCCCAAGACATGATGAGTTGTGAAGATAAGTGATCATCATGAAGCTCATTAGGGACATAGTCCAGAGCACCTATAAAGTTGGTGTTAAAAAGGCAGAAATGGGGGTTTATGAACCTTAAACATACAGTTTCTGCCTTGATCCTCTTCCAAGCTTTTGGGACTGGTAAAACTGTGGAAGAAACTTCTTGTATTTCCTTTTTTTGACGATGCCAGAAATGTCTGGTGGCACGTTGGTGCTTCTGCTTCTGGTCCCAGGTGAACAAAGGAGTGTGGTTGTGCAAGATCAGAAGTTAACAACCTACTTACATGTGTAAAGTGTGGACTGAATTTCTGCTTTTCAGCATGGAAAGAACTAATGGAACATGTGGCTGATGTGAGTGGGGTTTCAGTGCTCTTTGGGCTGCACTAACGTGAGTTTTGATGTGTTTTGCCCTAGGTGTTATTGGAAACAACAAAGCTATAGGAAAATACATCACCACTATGATATTTCTGTATTTTGCCTGCCTCCTTCCATCCATAGCCTTTGGGTCACTCAATGATGAAAATACACGAGGAGCTATTGGTGAGTTGATCAGTTCTGTGCAACTCATTCCATGTGTTTAAACTCTGGACACACAAAGTTTTCATAGTTTTTATTTAGTGAGGAAAGAAAAAAAAAAAACCAAAAACCAAAACCAACCTAAAACCACGAGTGAAGGGGTTTGTTTTCTGATTAATTCATGACTTTCTTAGAAGACCAGGAAAATTGAACAGTGCTTTGGATAATATCACATGACTTAGACTGATATGGACATATCCTACTGTATTTAAAATTATGCTCACTTTTGAACTATGTCATTAATCTGCATATTTTTCCTGGTAGAAGTTCTTACACTTTTGATCTGAATTTGATTGCCAGTATCTAGACCACTGCTATAGAGCAAAAGCATCATCCTTTATCCCAGCTGTGGCCCTGAAGCATTTCATGATGCTGTCACAGCTCATAGGAATCTATGTCCAAATCTTGTCCTGGAGGCCTCCACAAACACTGGTTAGGTTTTATAGCTGTTTAAAATAAAATAAATATATTTAAATATATACATAAACACCCAAACACCGAAAAAAACCCCTAAACCAAAGCCCACACTATTATATATAAAGTCACCTGTTGTAGCTGAATATCTGGAAGCCTAAATTGCTGGAACAAGTAAAGAGTCACTTTTTGCTTTCACAGTGTCTTACCTCTCAGTAAACTCTACACACTGTTCCTACTAATTAGCGGTTGGCTTTTCTGCCCTGTGAGCGTTCATTGACTTGGGGGGTGTTGATTAAAATCCCTGTTTGTTTATCTCCTTCCAGATGTGAGGAAGACAATCGTGGGTCAGTGCATTGGGGGGCTGCTCTACGCCCTCTTCTCGGGGCAACCTCTGGTTGTCCTCCTTACTACAGCTCCTTTAGCACTCTACATCAATGGTGAGTCTACTCCAGGTGTAAATGAGGGGTCTGGTGGGGTTGGTGGGGTGGGGCTTTGTATGAGAACCCTGCAGTCCTGTTGGAGCTTTAGTTGTGTTTGTTTAATAAATGGATATTAAAGGGAAAAGGTTCTTCCCCCAGAGGGTGGTTGGGCACTGAATGGACTCCCCAGGGAAGGTGGTCATGGCACCAACCTGCCAGAGCTCAAGGAGGGTTTGGATAATGCTCTGAGGGACAGGGTGGGATTCTTGGAGTGCCCTGAGCAGAGCCAAGACTGGATGTTTCTTGTGGGTCCTTTCCAACTCAGGCTGTTCTGTGATTTGGGTGCTGAGGGAGAGGGAAGGAATTTGATTCAAGTTGTGTCAAATCATAGAATATCCTGAGTTGGAATCATAGAATCAACCAGGTTGGAAAAGACTTCTGAGATCATCAAATCCAACCCTTGATCCAACCCCACTGTGGTTCCCAGCCCATGGCACTGATGCCACATCCAGTCTCACCTTAAACACCTCCAGGGAAGTGACTCCACTCCCTCCCTGGGCAGCCCATTCCAATTTCTTGATTACTCTCTCTGTAAAAAATTTCTCCCTAAAAGAAGAGACCCACAAGGATCATCAAGACCAACTCCTGGTTTAGTTGAAGTTGTTTTCTAAATAAATCCCTTTTGCATAGAAAAAACTTCATGAAAATAAGCATTTTTTCAGCTTCCACGAGGAAATCTGTTTCATTAATGGCTTTCTCATATGGCTGCATTCAACCAGCTTGAGGATAAGAGACTTTCCCTAGGAAAGGTGCTTTAAGCAGTGGGAGAGAATATTTTTCCAGGTGTTTCTCCCCATTCCTAGTGGGAAGGGGAGAGCAGTTTGGGTTGATCCAGTGTCCCTGTGGGACTGCAGGAACGGGGGTTTAATGGTGTCTGTGCACTGGGGCGAAGGCTTGGAATTGGTTCTCTGTGCCGTGGAGCAGATGGGAATCACAGGGTGGTGATGACACAAGTTTAATCTGACACATGGATGCTTCCCTCCCTGCAGTCATCCGAGGAATCTGTGATGACTACCACTTGGATTTCAGTGCTTTCTATGCCTGGACTGGACTGTGGAACAGCTTCTTCCTTGTGATGTACTCCCTCTTTAATTTCAGCCTTCTGATGAAGCTCTTTAAAAGGTAGCTATTTTCAAAGGGGTCTTATTTTGATCAGATTATTCAGCAAATGGAAAAATTATACATTCTACAAGCTCCTTAATTACAAACTTGCTGCAAAAATGTATTTTGTGAGATGAGGCAAGTATCATTTTGGTTTATTGTTCCAGCTTGAAAGAAGCTCTCAAAGATTCACTGGGTTTTCTTTCCTAAGCTGGAGTTCAACTAAAATGGGTGTATTTTCATGTAAATGGATGAATATGCTGATTTTTTTTCTTTGAACGGAGTTGAATGCAGCTGTATTAATTCCTGGGATTTTTCCACAGGTCAACAGAAGAAATAATTGCACTTTTTATATCCATCACATTTGTGCTTGATGCCATCAAAGGCATTACGAAAGGTAAGTCTCACAACGCTGTTTTTTGGTGCAGATCTTTGCTTTGCCTCCTTGTCAAAGGGAAATACAGGCCTGCAAATGTGTGTGATGTTTTGCTTGTTCTGTGTTCATTCAAAGTCTTCAGGGGGGGAAAAAAAAAAGAAAATCAGTGTGAGAGACTGAAGCAGCCCTTTGTCAGCACTTTTACCTGGATGTGCAGAATTTCCATCAGCTCTACTTTCAAGTCAGTTGAGAGAGATTTAGTTTCTAAGTGTTCACCAAATGGAGCAACCATAAAGTTATTGATGTGAAAGTCTTCTCCTGGATACCAGTGTCTT
This sequence comes from Chiroxiphia lanceolata, assembly GCF_009829145.1. Classification (NCBI taxonomy): domain Eukaryota; kingdom Metazoa; phylum Chordata; class Aves; order Passeriformes; family Pipridae; genus Chiroxiphia; species Chiroxiphia lanceolata. Next base: position 2,873,154 of record NC_045640.1, read on the forward strand.
TTTGAATGGTCGTGGCAAAAACAAAAAAGTCCAATTTAAATCTGGGGTTTTTTTTTCCATGGTGGATTACTCAAACTCCAGGGGTGGCAGTTGGAAGGTGGGTGGAGCTTTCCCATTTTCACATGAGCTTTGAGACCCTTCTTTAATGGCAGCAGAAGGGCTGCAGTGCCTTCCAGCAAGCTCCTAAAGCTGCTTTACGGCCACTTGGTCCCCATTTTTGGTTAAATTCTGAGTGTCCATGAAAAGCCTTGGGGTTTAACAGATTCCTCCCTTCCTCCCCACCGGGATTGGCAGGAGGTGCTTGTGCAGGTGAACTGTGTTAGCAGAGATATCATGTGATTGCCATTTCTGTTCATCTCAGTGAGGAGATTTTTATGACCTACTGCCCAATAGCCCTAAGTTTGGGCTATCCCTTGAATCCTTCAGGATATATCTAAGCACACTCCTTGTTTTGAAGATACTCAGGTTTGGTATCTCTCGTGCAAGGAGAACACCTTCCAAGAGCGGGTTTGACACTGCAAAGCGATTTAAAGTGAGATACTTTTCTTGCTTCATTGGCAATCCTTAATTTACCCTATGTGTGCTTTGATTGTGCAATCAGAGGGGCTTTTTTTCCTCTGAAGAACACCTGCATCTCTTAAATCTCCTGCTTAGATAAAGCTTGGTGAGGGAGAAGTTGCTCTGGGATACTTGTTCAGAGCATCCACTGGTCCTGTCTGCCAGACTTCCAGGAATATGCAAGTAATACCTCAGAGTATTGCAGTGGGGACAGGAGAAGATGAAGGGGAGTGGCCTTAAACTCACAAAAGGCAGGTTTAGATTAGATATTAGGCAGAAATTCTTTGAGGGTAGTGAGGCCCTGTCACAGGTTGCCCAGAGAAGCTTTGGCTGCCCCTGGATCCCTGAAGTGTCCAAGGCCAGGTTGGAGGGGGCTTGGAGCAACCTGGGCTAGTGGAAGGTGTCCCTGCCCATGGCAGGGGGTGGAACTGGATGGTCTTTAAGATCCCTTCCAACCAAACCATTCCATGATTCTGTGTTGGTGTAATTAGTGAATTAGTTGAATTCTCCCTTGTACTCTTGAAGGGCTGAGTTTACAGGAATGATGGTAATAAAGTCAAACGAACACTCATTTGGCAGCTGCTGTTGGCTTCAGGCATCTGGGAGCGTTCAGAGCATCCAGAGATGGGACCCCAGACACAGGAGGACGCCAGTGCTGGCAGGCACAGACTTTATCCTTCACCCTCTTAGAGCTTATATTTAAAGATATGACACCAGTGCAACTCCCAGCTCCGTGTTTGGCTTTCTTCTTCCCCACTTGTTTTGTAGCAGGAGGTGATGGTTGCTGCTGCTGCCACTTCTTCCTCCCACTCAAACCTTAACTGCTCAAATCTGAGCAAAATAAAAAGTCCAATTTAAATGCAGTGCATCTAGGGTTTTTTCCTAGATTTTGAACTGTAAACCTTCTGTGATCTTTAAATTTAAATACAGATATACTCAGTGTGAGGCAACTGGTCTTTTCCCTCGTGACCCACTTGCCCCGCTGACCCTATCCAGTTGTGGAGTGCCCAACCTCTTTTGAAATCTTAAAAGATGGTACAAGAAAGTTCATTACTGCCTTTAAAATGACCTCATGGCTGAACATGGGGCATTTGACACTGGGCTGAGCTCCAACCCAAATCTGAGCAGTTAAGTAGGAAGATGAAGCTGGGATCTTCTCCATGCTGTTAAATATGTCACAGCTATCCAGCTGACACCACCTTTGGGGCTTCCTTAGTGCCAGGGGACGTGCCACCTTTGCCCAGATGTTTTCCTCAGCCTGGTCCCAGCCTTGATATTTTGGAAGGTCCTGGTGCACATGCAGGAAAGGAGGGGGAGGGCCGTGGCACTGCACAGAGGAACCGAGCCCTGAGCGGTCGCCCCGTCCCGGTGACACTTGTTTTCGCTGCATGGCCCGGCCACCAAAGCTGTGTTTGTTTGATCTTGACATCTGCACTCTGCAGGAAACAGTGGGGAGCCAACTGAGGAAAACAAAGCCAGCTCATGTTGTTGGAGGGAGCGTGAGCACACGCCAGGCTGGAGAAGGGCTCGGGTCCAGCCAGGGCACCACCGGCTCTGCTGCTCTCTCTGAATGCTGGCAATGAGGTCCACTGAGCTCTCCTATAAAAACAAACTAGAAATGTGCAGGAATCAAATCCTTTGTAGCAAGTTTGTGGTGCAGGATGAAGGCCTTCACTGGCCAGCTTGGCATGTTCCCATGGCTTTAATTAAAATACAAGAATAAAGCAAAGTCACAGAATTATAGAATTTCCTGAGCTGGAAGGGACCCATCAGGATCAGAGTCCAACTCCTGGCCCTGCACAGGACACCCCAACAACTCCACCATGTGCCTGAGAGTGTTGGCCAAACACTTCTGAAACTCTTACAGGTTTGGTGCTGTGACCACTGTCCTGGGTCAGATTTTTCCTCTATCCAGGATGGACTGGAGCAATCCTTCCTGGTTTGGAGGTGGGGGTACAAACTGAATTGTATCCTCAGAGGTAACATGCAGTGATGTGCTCAAACTGAACACAGGGCACCAAAGATCAGCCCTAAATATATTATTGCCATATAGACTAGTGTGGGAGATTGAGAAGATCCACAAGACCCAAACCAAAGTCACTTGTTTCTTGTTTGTTCCAGTTCAGATCTAAATACAGAGGTGTAAAAATAGGCTTTTTGTAGTTCCTGGGTTGTGTGTGCTCTTGGGTTCTCAGATGCTCAGTAACTGTGGATGTCTCTAGGCCTCAGTAACCCTTAGTCAGTTGTGATGGTGAACAGGCTTTTCATCCTGGCCAGCTGCTAATTCCCAGGAAATGCTTCCACAATCACAGCATCCGTTGATGCTCAGAGCTGGAAAGTACAAATCCTCCAACAGCCCATCCTGTGCCAGTGTGTGGGTCAGGGCAGTGCTGAGGCCTCAGTTTACCTGTTTGCAGAGCAGTGGTGGGTGTCCTGCCAGGGCTGGACACAGCTGTGAGGATGGAGGGAGGAAATGAGAGCAGAGCCTCTTCCGTAGCATGGGATGTGGAACACGCAAACCTTCCACAGGGCTTTTAAATCCCCCCAGGGATGGGGACTGCCCCCTGCCCTGGGCAGCTGTGCCAGGGCTGGACAGCCCTTTCCATGGAGAAATTTTCCCAATATCCAACCTAAACCTCCCCTGGCACAACTTGAGGCCCTTCCCTCTCCTCCTGTCCCTTGTTCCCTGGGAGCAGAGCACGATACCCCCCCCGGCTCCCCCTTCCTGTCAGGGAGTTGCAGAGCCAGAAGGTCCTCCCTGAGCCTCCTTTTCTCCAGGCTGAACCCCCCCAGCTGCCTCAGCTGCTTCTGCTGCTCCAAACCCTTCCCCAGCTCCTTCCCTGGACACACTCCAGCCCCTTAATGTCTTGTGAGGGGCCCAAACCTGCCCCAGGATTGGGGTGTGACCCCGCTAGTGGAGGTTGGAATGAGATTGCTCCTTACTTGAGGGGTCCTTTCTCCTGCTTTAGAGGTCATCTCCTCCCTTCTGGCTGCTGTTGGTGCAAACTGAGTGGTTAAATTTTGAACTGTAAACCTTCTGTGATCTTTAAATTTAAATACAGACATACTGAGTGTGAGGCAACTGGTCTTTTCCCTCATGACCTACGTGCCCTGCTGACCCCATCCACTTGTGAAGTGCCCAGACTCCTTTTTAACTCTTAAAACATGGTACAAGAAAGATCATTACTGCGTTTAAAGTGCCATCATGGGGTATTTTACACTGGGCTGAGCTCCAGACCAGCAGTAACACAAACTGTGCTTTAGCCAGACTCAAAGTGGTTGCAAAAATACCAATCCTGCTTCGCAAGAGCGTTCAAAGTTTGTTTTCCTCGTTTTCAAATATTATAATTACAGTTTGTCTTCCCTGCTTTCACTGTTGCTGCTGCAGGTAGAAAACCTGAGGTGCTTGGGGCTTTCAGAACTTTGATTATTATTTGGAGATGGGATAAAATGTTATAGAAGGAGCATTATAGGCTAAGCTTCGGGTTGTTGTATTGTTGCCTAAAGGGGATGGTTTTGTCCTGAACTTTTGAGTTTCCTTATGAGAGGTTTGAAGGGGTATTTGGACGAAAACAAAGGTAGAGGGACTGCAAAGCTCTGGTGTGGTGGTTTCCATTCTCCTGTATCTTCCCCTGGTATGGGGAGAGTGAGTGCTGTGTGTTGCCATCTGAACACATATCCTGGGAGTACTGAGGCTGCAGAGCCCAACTCCCATCTTCTGGTTTTACTTTCTCCCTGTGACTCCTCAATCTGTTGTTCCCCAAAGAAGTGAAACGATCCCAAAACCATATTTATACACTTGGGGCTGGAAAATACCATAGAAACGGGGACATAACTAAATGCTCAAGAGCAAGAGTATCTTTACAACTGCTGATTACTCATATAAAAGCCTCTGAGCTAATCTCAGACATTTATGGACAGTTCCAGGGGCTTTGCTGGGGGTTTTGCTTGTACAGGTTCACTTGGTGTTGCTCTGTAATTCTGTTTCAATTTGCAGTGTAAATTTAAATGTTCTGCCAGGTTTTGCATATCATCAACACTTATCTTTAAAATTTGGATTAGCTTTGGAGGAAAGGTAATTACTGTACCCTTTATAATATACTGAAGGATCAGTGCAGCCTGGCTGCTCTTGGTGTGTTCAGAGAGCTCTGATGGAATTTGCTCAGCAGGATACCTGAAAGTAGGTGTCTGTATATAAATATATATTTCAGAGCAGTGATTCCAGTGTTGGGAACAAAACCACACAAATAATTAGCGCTGGAAGTCCTTACGGTTGAAACATGTTGCTGTGTAGATTAATTCAACTTTTACCTGTTAAAATAAGTGAAAAAAAATCCATTTGTGAAGCACTGGCTTTGTAAGAGAAGCAATTCTGGTTTCTTTTCACTGCTTTGAGACGTAGAGCTGTAAACCTGGTGAAGCATAACATTAATACTGCATGATCAAGCAAGAAAGAACCACTTTATTTTACTTGCTTTGGTTGTCACAACCCTATCCTAATGCTTGCCTGTTGGTTGTTTGTACAGTTTTTAAGAAATATTACTACTATGGGAGCACAGGAGACAATTACTTGGGAAAAGAAGGAGCTGATGCTATTTCAAGCCTCGGCATCAATACCACCTTCTTGATGAATTCATCAGTGAGCAGATCCATGTCCCTAGAGAATCAGACATGCACTCATGGTGTGCATTATGGACGTGAAACTGCCGTCCTTAGTCTCATGTTGATGTTGGGTACCCTTTGGCTTGGCCATACGCTCTATCAGTTTAAGAAAAGGTGAGTTGCTTCAACCTTGGAGCTCAGACTGCTGATTATTTCATGTTACCTGTTGCTTAGATCTTAATCCTGTAACCCCCGAACTCTTCCATTAACGATGGTGGAAGCCAAAGCCGGAGATGACACTCGGGGGACCACCTGGAAAATGTCACCAGAGAACACTCTGTTCACTCACTGGCCTCGCAAACAACTTCCTAAAAACCTTTGGGTGAACCGTGTAATTCCCGTTGGGATCCCTGTAACTCCCTCCAAACAGGCGTTGAACTGTTTTGGTGGGCAGAAAATCCCTGATGGTGCTGGAAGGTCTATTGGAATGTTCTCTTGGGAGTTTCAATGCCCAGCTCTGATTTGGGTTTTACTCCAATTCTCTTAAAGTTTTTTCATTTGAAATGCAGTAAGCAATTAAAGTAAAGTGGAAATGACACACAAATGGGTACTTGGAGGACTTTTTTTTTTTCCAGTTTGCAGCTTAGTTCTTTGTTTCTTGGTGTTTTGCTTATGCTTTCATCAACCTTCGAAGGCTGTAGATTCCAGAGGACTAAAGGCTGAATTAGACCAGTTCTTCACTCCATGTGTCTCTTTAAAATTGCAAAATGGGACTGAATTTTCACTTGTTAGAGCATTAATGCTGTCTGGATTGACTGAGTGATTGTCAATCCATGTGATGTTGATGGAGTTCTTCTGTCTTTCCATTGCAGCCCCTATTTGCACGCGAGAGTCCGTGAGATTCTGTCCGACTGTGCCTTACCCATTTCAGTCCTGACTTTCTCTGTTGTGGGTTCCTGCATCTTCAAGGAAATCGAAAGTAAGTTCTGTTTTTGTTATGAAAAAGAGAAGTGAAATCCTAGAGGGGTTTTGCCAAAAAATAGCAAAGTTCTTCAGTATAATTTCACAAACCCTGCGTGTACCTCCCACCACTCCAAGAGCTCTGATTTCCTCACAATGAGATTTCTTTCATTTAAAACCCAAATCAAACGAGGCTGAGTCAAGCTTTTTCTCCAGAAAAATTATCCAAATGTATCTTTCCAATGAACCTAAAGTGTGTATGTCTTACAATAAGGAGGATCAACACTTTCTGGCAGAGTAATTACGAGGCAGGGAAGGGTTGTTGCCAGTCATACCACCATAGAATTGATGGTTCCAATCTGTCCTCTCTGTCTCCAGTTTAGATTTTTCCCAGTTTAGACGAAATGGTGCAGAGCATCTGGGCAGTTCTAAGCTACATAAGGAAATCTAAAAATGAGACACCATTCATTGGCCAGATAGATCAACTTTTCCATATCAGGAAGCGATAATGGGGACAGGAATTGCATTGTCCTGCAGTGACGTGAGTGGGTGATGTGAGGAAATGTATGGAAACAAATAAGAAATGGCTTTTTGTTTTTTCTGTGATGGCCATTCCATCCAGTTGGATTGTAAAATGGTGTGTGACCATGTGTGCTTTATCCCTAGTCGTGGATTGCTTCCAATGGCAGGAAAGTAGGGGCATTTCATACTAAAATGCCTTGTTGGGTATGAGGAAGTTTTCAAATGCCTGAGTTGATTAGCTGCTAGTTAGAAATAAGGTTTTCTAATCTAAAACCACTTTGCATCTGTGGAAAACAAGTTTCCCTCTTTTGTTTTGCTCAACCACATGTAATGCCTCGCTAGAACTAGCAGTGATCTGTCAAATCAGGAAGGCAGCCAAGTTCTGAGTGGATGGAGGAAAAACATAAACCAAAACAACCAGATGGAGCCGTCTTCCATGGCCTTCTGGCTCCCACATGCCCAGAGCATCACGCCTGGTTGGCTGCACTGGCTCCCAGGAGTTTGTGGTGCGGGTAAAACACAGAGTCCGCGCGGATGGTTGGACGAGAAGGTGCCTCCTAACGTCATTCCCGTCCTCTTTCCAGTGTCCAGTTTTAAGTACGACACGTCTGACAGCTTGTTCGTGCTGGCCCCTGTGCAGTCCCTGTCCATCGGGTCGGTGATGAGCGCCATGGGCCTGGGCTTCCTCCTGTCCATGCTCTTCTTCATCGAGCAGAACATTGTCGCCTCGCTCACCAACGCCCCGGAGAACAGGTAACACGTGCGGCTGGGGCCGGCACTGCTCACCCAGAGCTTGTCCCAGCATCACAAAATGTGTGTTTTTAAGAACTCCTGTTGCCACAGATGAAAGTAGCTCTGCTGCTTGACTCCTCCCCATCCCCAGAGCCCAGCGTTGTGGCAGTGAGCCAAAAACTCAAACCATCCGTGAGCTCACCACCTCAGCCCGTTTCTTCTTTACCTTCTGCTCATCACCATTCTCTTTCTCCCCCCCTAAAAGTCTCGAGGTGTTTTTCAGGAAGAGTTTTGGGAGCCAAGATGTAGTGTGGGGAATGTTAAGTAGGTATCTTGCATGGGTTGAGGTCTGTGGATGTACCTCTGGATATTTAGGGAGCGTCTGACACGTGTGGACACTTGCACTGCCCTTGCAGCACAGAGAATTTGTTGAAAATGAGAAGTCAATGACCTACATAAGTGTTGTAGGAGCCGAGCATCAGAAGCGTCTGGAGCTGTTAGCTCCCAACTGGAAAAGGTGGAAGTGGAATAAAACAGTATGTCCTATGTCTGATAAGTCTTAATTTATGTGCGAACTTAAGACGTTGCTATTAAAATATTCCCTCTGATGTTTTTTGTGCCAACTGCAGTCAGATATGATATCAAGAATGATAGTGTATGAGGTTTTTTTCCGGGGAAACTACCATATCTCCAAGGATTTTTTGCTAATGTAACGCGTGGGAGGGTTCTCTCCTTGCATAATATACATTAGCATTCTCCATGTTGTACTGGAGTCACACAATCTTAGGGGAGAGGAGACAAGCTCCAATTCAGTTACACTAATTTAGTTCCCTTTGACCACTTCTTATCTCCATTATATCCCTTTAAGTGTTGCATAAATCTGTATGTAAGTGGGTCATCTCTTGGCTAATGTGAATTTCTTCTAAACTTTTGGTATTTTCCACTGGAGTGTCCTTAAGCAATGTGAAATATTGTGTGGAGTTGTTCAGGGTGTTTTTCAGAATGCCTCCTTACAGGGTTGAGCTGATGCTGATCCAGTGTTGGGGCAGGGGTTTTTAGAGATGGAAAAACTAGGACTTGTCCCTTTCTATTTGTTGGTTCCATCAGAGAATGAAATACTGTTGTCTGTACCAGCCAAATGGAGATTGTGCTCTTGGTGTCTTATCAGATGTAGTTGTTTCCTTTTGTAGAAAACAAAAAAAAAGATGGAAAAGATGATGTTTGCCTGAAAGTACCTGATGTGTTTTGCTGAACAACAATCAGAGCAGGTGTAAAGGACAGTCCAAGGAATACTGGGCTGTTTGAGCAGTGTGAAGATAACCAAGGATAGGACATCTAGATCTTTGTTGAGCTAGACAAGCTCAGAGAAGCCTATCCATGGCTCAGAGCAGGTGTACACCACACACAGTGCTGGGTCCAGTGTCCTGTAGATCATCATAGAGTGGTTTGGCTTGGAAGGGACCTTAAAGATCATCTACTTCCAACCCTTCACTTCCAGAACCTTCCACTAGACCAGGTTGCTTAGAACTCCATCCAGCCTGGTCTTGAACACTTCCAGGGATGGGGCAGCCACAGCTTCTCTGGGCAACCTGTGCCAGGGCCTCACCACTCTCACAGTAAAGAATTTCTTCCTGATATCTAATCTTAACCTGCTCTCTGTCAGGTTGAAGCCATTCCCCTTTGTCCTGTCACTTGAGACCCTTGTAAATACTCTCTCTCCATCTTTCCTATTGGCTCCCTTCAGGCACTGAAAGACCGCAGTGAGGTTGACCCCAAAGCCTTCTCTTTTCCAGGCTGAACATTCCCAGTTCTCTCAGCCTTTCATCACAGCAGAGGTGCTCCATCCCTCTAATCATCTTGGTGGCCTCCTCTGGCCTCTCTCCAACAGGTTGTTGTATAACTTTTGTACTTGGAGCCCTCTGCAAAGGGCAGACAGGACAATGACACAATAACCCTGGGGATGCTGAGAGTGCCTTTGCTCTGAGAAAGCAGCACATGAGCAGGAGCTGTGGTTTCAAAGCAGGAAGCGTGTTTACAATCCCACCCTTCCTGCCAGCACCTTCCAGCTCAGAGGCACTGCAGTGTGGACATCTACCTGACCTGGTCACCTTGTGGCCTCCTCCGTCACTGGAGGTGAGCACTCCCAGTGAGATCAGTCCTTTTGTTCCAAAACTGAACCCCACCCAAGATTTCTGCTGCCCAGACAATGGCATCTGCTGCTCTTTGAGGTAGATACTGGCCACAGATCTCCATGTGCTGGGTCAGATTTACCAGCTCCACGCACCTCATGTCGTAGAGTGTCTTAGATGGCTCCAAGTCTGTGCTTAGGTGTTGAACTGAGCTTGTTTAGGTGGCATTAAAGCACCTAAATTGTGCTGCCTTTCCAGCTGATGATGCCCAGAGAGCAATTCAGCTGAGCTCTGTTAATGTGTGAGGATAGCTGGGCAGAAACACAGCCTTAGACCTTTCAGTTGGGTATTAAAGTCTGAGAGCAGAATCCTTCCCCAGCCTTTCCTCTGAACTTTAGTTGTAATATCTGAGCAGCTGGCACCAGATGGGAATGTTCAGGAAAGGGGGAGACCTTGCAAAAAATGGCAAGGTTAAATTAGATGTGAGTTCAGTGTTTGGTGCTGCTCTGAGCATAGCCCTTGCAAAGGGGATGTGGCCACCTTCCTTGATGGAATCATTTAAGGCCAGATTGGATGGGGTTTGGAGCAACCAGGTCTAGTGGAAGGTGTCCCTGCCCTTGGAGCTGGATGATCTTGAAGGTCCCTTCCAACCCAAACCATTCTGTGATCCATTCCATGATTCTGTGACTACCAAGGAGGAGCTGAAGTTTAATGAATTCCTGTCCCATTTTCTTATCATGCAGTAGCAATTACATAATTAGGGGATTACTGCAGCATCTCAAGCACGTGTCCTGCTCATGGGGAAGGAGGGAGATCAGGGTTAGAAACAAGACAGATGAGAAACTTCAGTGTCAGTAGTTTGTCAACCAGCGCCAAGGATTTTAACTGCTCCCTCCATGGACTCTGCTAACAAATATAAGCATGGATTTTTCACTGCTATAAGTGCAGAAGCAAAATGCTGATGAAATTTTCATGGGCTGTTATTTTAGTGGGCTGCCTTTCTGCTCAGGGTTGTCCTTCCCAGCTGACGACTGCTTTGGGAGCGACCTATGCCGTTAGCATTCACATAGCTCAGGAGGTGCGAGATCACTGCGTGTGTGGAAGAGCGCTTGAGTGACTCGAATGTTTTCATGTGAGCTCAGGCTCGGCCCGTGGCGTTTGCCCCAGGTGTAACTGTCAACAAAATCCTCCTTTCAGGCTGGTGAAGGGCACAGCTTATCACTGGGACCTCCTGCTCGTCGCGCTGATCAACACGGGGCTGTCCGTGTTCGGCCTGCCCTGGATCCACGCGGCCTTCCCACACTCCCCGATGCACGTCCGGGCCCTGGCCTACGTGGAGGAGAGGGTGGAGAGTGGGCACATCTATGAGACGTAAGTAGGAACTGTGGGGACGTCTTGGATCTCTTTTGGTTTCACTTGTGGTTTCCCAGCCCTTTGGGAGCAGTGGGTTGCGTGGTTGTGGAGTTTTTTGTCATCTTGAAGACTCGCAAGGGGTGGAAGTGCAGGGAGGATGCTCCAAAAGAAGTCACCTCAGCCAGCACCCTGCAGGAACTCCACCCACTCCAGTGCAAATTCTCCTCTGGAAAGGTCAGCCAAGGCCTTTTTTGGTTTTGTCCTTGTGGGAAGCTCAGGAGATGCTTAGGGCCGGGTCTTTCCAGATGTGTCCACCACAAAGAATCCAGGCTGATTCACTGCCTCAGACCTGCCTGGTGCTTATTACAAAGGATGGGAAAAATGCACCATTATTTCAGAGCTCCCATAACATCCTCCACCACATTTTGGGAAGGCAAAATGCTTAAATTCTCTTGGTTTTAAGCGAAAGCAAATGTGAAGCCAGGCCCGGACCACAGCTTTCTATTTAAGACCAACTTTTTTGCTGTTCTGAGTTGAGCAACAGATTCTTATCAGAGACTTATAAAAAAAAATAAATTAAAAACCTATTTCTGATGAAACCTGCTCCAGAGTAGAGATTATCTGGCCTGTTTGATCTCAGTGTGTTACAGCTGAGTGCTTTTACCACAGAAGTGGTAATTTCCACTCACATGCCATTAGTTTTAATTATCCTGCCTTGGTTTCATTTTCTGAGTTGCCACTTATCAGAAGTGAGGCTAAGTGGTCATTTACTTTGGGGGATGGGGTGGGTCTGTCTTGATTCCAGCCTCGCCCTCACGCTGTTCTTGGTGCCAGCTGGCCCAACCCAACCAGACACAGCTGCTTTTTGGGTCAGGGATGGACAGATTTCACCTTCCACGTCTGGAAACTGCTGGGTCCTGCTGCTCCCTGCAACTCTTTTACAGATCTTTCCTGGGGGATCAGTCCCTTGGGCTTGCATTCCCATTAGTGTGTGTTGCTATCACAACTATATCACAGAACCACAGAATATCCTGAGCTGGAAGGGACCCACAAGGACCATCCAGTCCAACTCCTGGCCCTGCACAGACACCCCAGAAATCCCACCCTGTCCCTGAGAGTGTTGTCCAAACCCTCCTGGAGCTCTGGCAGGTTGGGGTCCATGAATACAGTAAATGGTAAACCCTATTTAAAAAAAAAAATAAATCAACTTTGAAATTTGAGTTCTGTAGCGTTTTAGTCCATGCCCTTACTCCTTGTGTCCATGATCTGCTCTGGGATGCCTCTACTCTCCATTTCTTTGAGAGCTGTACAATTTACACTTTGAAGGCCACATGCCAACCCTCCCTCCTTGTCTCCTGCTGTCAGTTTTAATACCTGGTGTCTTTTTCCCTGTGTTTCCACTGTCTTGATTCTGCATTCTGGCTTCTCCGTGACAAAGTCAAGTCCCCTGCCTGAATTAAGGACTAATTCCTGTCCTTGTCCTCTCCTCCTTCACCCAGCTGCCCAAAAATGAGCGTCAGAGGTGCCTCTCTGTGATTATCCTGGGAGGACTGAGGGATGCCCTGACCTCACTGAGGGTGTTCCCTCACAGCCAAGCTCCTCTCTGCTGGAGGCAAATCGGTGCTGTGAGCTGGATATTGGGAGTGAAGAAGGCAATGAGGATTTCCTAGTGCTTTGAAATCCCTTTGAGACCAAAGCTTTTTGTTCTCTGCAAAGCACTGAGCTATAACAGGAGGCTCCAAGCACTGTAGTCATCCTTTTTTTTCCCTTCCCCCCCCTCAGCCAGCTCTGCTGCAAGAGGAATAAAATGAAGCTCAATTAGAAAATCAGCTCTGTCTCCCTTGGCAGGCTCCTTTCCTGCACTCAAATCAAAGCTCTCACAGGATGATGATACAAACAAGAATAAAGATCAGCCACAATGAAAGCAAAATTTTCTTCTCCCTTGTAGAGGAATGATTTGAGTTTCCTGTGTCAATCTGCAAACAGGTACTCGTTACTCACATGGAGAAGTTGGGGAATGGCTAATCCCATCCCAGCCATATTTAAGGGATTTTGAGGAAATGAGCCTGGATTATACTCTTCAATCTCCATTAATTACTTTATTTCCATCGCAGCACAGGCTTTCTGGAGCTGTTTCCTCAGGGCCAAACCAGACTTTGAGCACATGGAAATCAGGGTTTCTTCTGTTCACTTAATGTGACTGTGATGTCCTCACCCTGGAAATGAGAAAAGTGTTAGAATTAACAGAAGGCAAATTTAAGGCTGGGAACATCAGCTTTAAAGATGTCATGTTTGGTTAATTATGAGCAATTTCAACTGTGTTCTTCTAAAATATTCCAAACTAATAAGTGGCATTAGCAGGAGCTGGCAGGAGTCGTTGCAGTACATCTTCTGTGTGATCAGTGCTGTGATTGCTGCATCCCCAGGAGAGAACTGTAGAAAATTCCCTGAGCTTCAAGAATCTGTTCCCAAAGGGCTGCTGCTCTGAGCAGTTCTGCACTTGCAGCTGGTTGAAATGTGGTGCCTTCAGAGCTCATTTTGCTCCTGAGCTCTCTCATTTGCATGACTTCACTTGCAGACTTGTGTGTGCCTGCAGGTCGTGAGCAGTCACTTGGATGGGTCAGATCTTTGCCTGAAATAGCAGAAATCCTTCCTCTCTAGGTTGCCTGATGATGAGGCCTGGGAAGCTCTTGCTCTACCTGGATGAGGCTGATTCAGTTAGTGGATCCTTTAAGCCCTGCTTCACTGGGCCACTTGAGTGGTTCTGGTAGCTCTGAAGTTGTCTGACCACTCCTTGTCAGATTGAAAGTTGCACTTTAAGTTCTGACGCTCTCCAAGACTTCTGTTCTGTGGTGATCCAGACCTGGAGGCAATGGGAAAGATGCCAAACTATATCCACTTAGGTGTTGTCCTAGTTCTAGCAGAGCTGGAAAGAGTGAAGTTCTACTCTCCTTCAGCTTTTCTAGGCATGGGCAGGGACCCCTTGATGCAGGAGACCTGCAAGAGGATCCAAACAAAGTTTGTTTGGAAGGAGTAAAGCTGTGGTTCCTGCTGTTTAAACCTGTTTAAAGGTCACTTAAAGGTTAACACCTCTGTGCATCCTGTCTTGGTAATCCTGGATAATGTGTAGGATCTGCCCCATTACTCACTGAAGAATGCCAGTGTTGTCCTCAGGACTCTGTGTACTGTTTGTGGTGTCTGTTGTTCCTCAGGTCTCATGACTGATGGTGTTAATTCTGTCTTGTTATCCAAATCCTCAGAGCAAGCTTTAGGCTGCTCCCCTTTCCCTCCCTGTCCAAATACGGATGTGGAAAGGCTCCTTCATCCCCACAGCTTCATTATGCTCCTTGAATGGGTGAACAGATTTGAAGTTCAACCTGACCTTACTCATAAGCAAAACTTTCAAATTTAGTATTTGAATAGTTCACTGGGGAGCAAACATGTTAATATTGAAATAATTCACTGGGGAGCAATCTTCTTTAGGACAGGAGGGATTGTGAAGTCCCAGCAGTGCCTCTGTAGAGGAGGAAGGTGTGTTTTCATACATCTTTTGTGTTAATCCTCAAAGAGGTTTACATGCAGGGTTAATTCAGAATGTGAGGTTTACATGCAGGGTTAATTCAGAATGTGAGGGGTCTCATCCAGGGTATAAGGTCACTAAATGGCATCAAAACACCATTTTTTCCTGATAATAGTGGGATTTACTCACTGGCTTATCCACTGCATTGGTGGATTTATCTTCTTGAACAAAAAATAGTTAAGAATCCTCTTTTTCTCTGTCAGGTGCTCTTGACAGATGAGGCATTTCTTTCCTCCTGTTGTCTCTGGTAATTTTTTTCAAACCAGGAGATGCTCACAGGTTTAGTTGAAGTGAAAGGAAAACAAAGCAACCTGCCCTGGAGCGGGTTCTGAAAGCTGCTCCATGCTTTCCTGTCAGTGTTCCCCTCAGAAAAAGAAAAAGAAATCAATCTGTGGCCTGTCAGCTCTGGAAAATTTGCATTAATTAATTACATGTTTTGCATGGTAATCAGCAATTTGCAGCACAACACAACTGCTGTTGCCCACAGGAGAGCTGAGTCCCTGCATGGTGCTCTCAGCGTTCCCTTCCATGTAAACAGGGAGATCCTCGAATCCGTCAAAACTGCTGACTCGCTGTCAGGAGAGTGCAGACGTTCTTTTCTTTTTTTTTTTTTTTTTAACAAGAGGTTCATTAGTTCCTGGAGAGGCCAATGAGTTTTCTTTGGGATAGAAGCCAGTTGCATATGCAGTGGGTAAACCCAGGGAAGGATTACTGCCCAGAAAGAGGACTCTTGCCTGGTTTGTTTTGGTTTGCGTTTTGTTTGGTTTTTGGTTTGGTTTCTGGTTTGTTTTTTTTTTTTTTGCATTGTGCTAAACAGGATCAGTTCAGAGGGCAGTTTAGTTCAGGGATAGGATCTGTGGAGCTTTGCAGAAGGTGAATTTGGCGGTTTTCCAGCTGCTCTGCTTGAGCTGTGGATGAAGTGCCTGGCCTGGATCCAGCAAGGCTCTGCCTCCTCGGTGTCAGAAGTGCTGATCTCAGTGTGGTGGAGATGAGCTTCCCTTTCCCGAGCGGCACGTGTCCTACATGGAGCAGGGATAAACTTTCCAGGATTCTGGGGTATTATCCTACTCCCCTAATCCCTGTTTCCTTGCTCCCAGGATCGTGAGCGTGAAGGAGACCCGGCTGACGAGTCTGGTGGCAAATTTCTTGGTTGGGCTGTCGCTGCTGCTCCTGCCTTTCCCTCTCCAGTGGATCCCAAAGCCGGTCCTCTACGGCCTCTTCCTCTACATTGCCTTGACCTCCATTGATGGGAACCAGCTCTTTGAGAGGGTGGCTCTGCTGCTCAAGGAACAGGTACATGGAATGGGACACCACAGCTGGAAGCTGTGCTCCAAACCTGAGCACACGACCGTACAAACTTGTGGGGTGTTTGGGAGTTTTCAAACTCCCACTGTGATGTTTTGTCAGCTGCAGAGTATGTGCATTTAAAAAAATAACGTAAAATATTTAAAGCATAACATCAGGAAACGGTGATCTTTTGATTTCCCCCCACAAAGCTTCAGGCAGGTAATTTTTTTTTGCTGTATTTTTCACTTTCATTTTGTATGAAATGCCACAAGAGAGGAGTTTAAACTCAAAATGAAACAACTCGCATTACTGAAACCTGTCTGATGTGGGGTGAAAACAAACCTGGGAGATATGTTTTCAAGCCCTCTCTATTACAGGTGCTAAAAAGGTGTTGGTTTTCAGTGTAGGAGGTAGCTGGAGCAAGTCTCCAGCTCATCTTCTCTTATGTAACAAAGGTCAAGGGCTTAATAAGCCCAATGTTTGGCTCTGCATCTCTGCTAATCTATCTTGATCTCTAATATTACATCCCAGAGGTTAAAACTGTGCAAGTTGGGTAAAGATTACATTTGTCATGTCAATTTTTGAATGAGGGTTGAACAGCTCCTGAGGTATGTGACTTATTACTTCTGGTTTCACTGCGAATTACGTGTGGAATTTTCCAAGCTTTGGTTTGGAAAATTAAAAAGTATTCTTGAATATGGAGATCTCCCCTTTCTCTGGAAGCCTTTTAATGAGTCATGGCACAATCTGAAACCCATGGAATCTGTACCAGTGCCAGCAGACAGTCGCTCATACTCTTCATTGATGTATAGACAGTGAGTCAAAGCCTGTGCTCAGACATGAGCAAGGAACTGTCAAAAGAAAACCACCATATTTAGCCTATTTATGTCATTTTTTCCCCCCCTTTATTCCTCAAAAATGATTAGCTTGTAGGAGTGGAGAAAAGTACTGCAGTCTGAGCACAGCCCCTTCCTGCACCTCCCTGATCTCAACTCCTGGTCTTCCCCTAGTGGGGTTCAGCCAAGAGGTGGGAGCACCAGGGGCAAGGATGGAGCCTTATGAAGGGTATAAAATCATGAGGAACTGGGCTGTAGGTGGAGAAACCATCCAGCAGTGACAGCACCCGGGTGCATCTGCTCCCCATCACCCCCTGCACAGCCCACAGGCCCTTCAGATGCTGCTGCAGGGCCCTGACAGTGCTCCTCAGGGGAATCTCATTACTGCACTTATCAAGATATTACATTGCACTCCAGATGCTCCCAAAGGCACTCTTGGCTGCGTGGTGTCTTTCCCTCTCCTGGTTCCCAGTGCTCAGTCATCCTCCGAGTGCTGCTGCCAATGCTGTGGTTTGAGGCGCTTGGTTTAACCCTCTGAATCCCACGTTGAGCTGTTGAACCTGTTAAGGACCTGATGTTGTGTATATGTGCAGATCCGTGACTCCCCTAAAACCCTGGCGTCCCAAATCCCGCGCCACGTCCTCCCATCACAATTCCAGGTCTCTGGGTGTCTGATGTGTGGCTCTTCCCTCCCCAGACCGCGTATCCTCCGACCCATTACATCCGCAGAGTGCCCCAGAGGAAGATCCACTATTTCACCGGCCTGCAGGTCCTGCAGCTCCTCATCCTCTGTGGGTTTGGGATGTCACCGCTGCCCTACATGAAGATGATCTTCCCACTCATCATGATAGGGATGATCCCCATCAGGTACGAACCTTGACTGCCTTCTTTTTTTTTCCTTTCTTGTCTCTTCTGTGTTTTTTGTCTTCAGGTTTGGACTGCTGGAAGGCCAGGGAGAGGAGAAACTGTTGGAGCTGGGCGTGTTTAGTCTGGAGAGGAGACTGAGAGGGGATCTCATCAATCCATACTAATATCTCCAAGGGGTGTCAGGGAATGGCCCCAGACCCCTTTTGGTGGTGCCCAGAGCATTAAGGAGCAATGGCCATGATCTAAAACACAAGAAGTTCCACCTCAACACGAGGAAGAACTTCTTTATGTTGAGGGTGGCAGAGAACTGGAACAGCTGCCCTGGGAGGGTGTGGAATCTCCCTCTCTGGAGACATTCCAAACCTACCTGGACATATCCCTGCATCACCTGCTCCAGGTGACCCTGCCTTGGCAAGGGGGTTGGACTGGGTGATCTCCAGAGGTCCCTTCCAAGCCCAGCTATTCTGTGACTGCAGTCTGAGTGGTTCAGAAGTACTTCCCAGACTACCCAGCTCCTTGCAGTGGGTGGTGGTGACCTCCTCTTCACCAGCTGCTCGGGCTTGAGGAGGAATCGTGCAGAGAGCCTGTGGTTTCACTGCTACTGGGAGTCATTCCAAGGGTTCTGGGCTGGCAGGTGCTGCTCTTCAGCTGCCCAAGAGGCAGAAACTCTCCTTTTAGTGCCTGATCTTCGTGAGAAGCTTCAATCTGAGCCTTCCCTCTAAGTGATATTTGATAATGTTCCTCATGGCTTTGCAATTTGATTTCCTCAGGCCAGTGCTCAGAGCAGAGCTGGAAACTTCTCCTAAGAGGAATCTTTATCTCTTATTTGGTGCTGGGATGACTTTGCAGACTTCCTGCGCTGCTCAAAGCCACTGCCAACGATCAGTCAGGTCAAACTGGCCACATTTAGTCTTAAAATGATCTTTAGAAGTGGAAGGGCACCGCAATATCTTGAGTCTGGAGAGAGAATTGTTGAGAAATTTAACTAACTTCTTCCTCAATGTTCATTAGCAGTGACTGCCCATCTTCTCCAGTTAAATCATTCATGCTCTCAATCCTTTGGATATAATGAGAAGCCATAATAAGATCTTGGAAGGAGCAGATCTGTTTCCAGTCCATTTGATTATTTTTAGGCCAGCCTGGCATCCAGTGATATCTGGTTGACTTTGAGCTTGCAGTCTGAGAGATCTTCTCTCTGATCTCAAAGTTCAGGGCTACCAATGTGATAATCTCCAAAGGCAGCTGTTGTGGTGTTTTCCTTGGCTGGTAAATGTGGGTCCAGTTCTTCCTAAAACAAAAGCAAATGTCAAAGCTACCATGGCTTTCAACAGGATCGGGTTAGAGCTGCTTGGACCGGGTTTTTAAAGATAAACAGTCTTGGAAAACACTGAAGTCATTGTTCCTGTGGTAGAATCTCTCACCTGCCCTTCACATTGGTGTTACTTTGGGTGAATGGATCAGTGGCTGGTAAATACTCCAGCTCTGTGCAGTGCTGGGGGATTTACTCTGGTGGGAATTGGAAGTTTCCATACAAGGAAGGTCAGTACAGAAAAGAAAATGTGGGACACTTTTTGCTAAATAGTCAATTCTTGGACATAGTATAACAAACTAAATTAGCGTGGAGAGAATTCTCTGTCGAAGAACCTGATTTTGTAATAAGAGTGGGATAATGCAGTGGTGAAAATATATTTTCTTTTGAGTAAATAAGATACTGCCACCTCATACTCTCTGTTTCTCATTTCTCTTTCCAGAGCAGTTCTTTCCTGGGAGCTGGATAACCAGCCCTGCTGCTCAGGGGAAGATGCTGCTACCTGGCACAGCCCAGAAATTTGCCCTTGGCTTTCCTCCCTCTCGTTTCTTCTGCCTTCGTGTAGTTTCTGTGGCCTCTAGCCAAGAAGGCAGCACCATGATCCATGAGCTCTGTAGTTAATGACTTTTTTCCAAGGATTTGGCACTCTAAATAGATGAGACAGAGTGGAAGAAATTAAATATATTTTTCCTTTTTCATTTTTTTTAAGAAGTGAAGGGAGGAAGACGAGATGGGACATCAGCCAGGGGTCAAAGTCAAGAATCAAACACAAATGAGTGAGACGTGACTTGGTGTCCCATCCAGAACACCAGCCATGTCTCAAAGCCCCATTTCCACCTGTCCAACAGCATTAGACACAAGATTTGCATTGCCAGTGGTGAGGGACCACTGGTGTGCTCTTAATGTGAGAGATAATGAGAAGCCATTGAAATCCATTATTGCAGTGGAAGAAAATGTGATCTGTGGGTATCCCCAGTTCCTGGCTTTGATCCAGAACTTTAGGATGACTAGTTTTTGGTTGCTGAGAGAAGGATCATCTTCTTTCCAAGCATTCTGTGATGCTCATGTGTCCTCTCATGGCTGTCAAGCATTTCATTTTATGGTGGGTCTATTTAAGGAGATCCTGGTACTTCTCAGCAGTAACTGATGTTTGGGATCTCTTGCACAGCTATTTAAGTCCCAAAATGTGCTTTCTGGTGCTTTGTGCCTTATTTTAACAGCTGAGGAACAACTCCTTTGTTAAACAAGGGAAAGTGTCACACTAAATATGCAGGAGGATTTAATGAAAGCAGCTTCAGAGCATATTGTTAGAGCACCACACCTTTGTCACCCAAATATGTCAATCCTTGAGGATGTTCTTGCAAACAAACAAATTTTAAGAAAACCCAAAAGTAAGTGAGTCACTGTCTCCACAATCCAGTGGAGAATCCAGTCACCAGGTGTAGGGATGGAGTCTTACCAGCAGCTGGAGGAATGCAAGTCATGGCTCTTCTTGTTTTCTTGCCATGGTCACGAGTCTTGCTGATACATTTGGTGCTTCTCTGAAGACCAAAGCTTCTGGTTTATCTGTTAAAGCTTCATTGTGGTGACAGCTGCAAGGAGTGACCTGGGGTACTCAGAGGACCTTTGTGTGCAGCTCTTTGAACCAGCAAGTGATGAAAAAAAGTAGAGATTAAAAATAAATGGGGATTCATGGCAAAGCAATGCATCCATTTGCAAACTGGAGGCAGCAGGAAGGCACTACCTGGGTGCCCCAGCACAAACCAGGAGTGTAGATTTGGGTGGGGTGGTACAATTTTGGCATCTTCAAGACTTTGTGGTGACAGAGCACTTTAGGAAGGTGACTTCTCTCCTGTGAGGATGAGGAGGTTCTCTTTCCTTGTCAGCTGAAAGGAGAAGGCTCCCTCCAGAAGGAACCTTGCACTGTTGTTCCTGTCAATGCTGTATTTGCTTATAGGATTGGTTGTTTTCACTGTCCCCCATTTTTCCCTTTCAACTGGGGGAGAATCTCACGGACAAACTCAACCGGGGGAGTCTTGGGGCAGACAAAAAAAATGCTCCGTGGCTCCAAACAAGCACTGACCTTATTTCTCTGTTTCAACCCTAGGTATAACCTGCTCCCAAGGATCATCGAAGCCAAGTACTTGGATGCTATGGATGCAGAGCACTAAAGGGGGTCCTCCCCCCAAAGGACAACCCATTTGGAGTGGGAACAGGCGGCTTTTCCGAGGCGCAGGACAATCTAATGCACTTCTTTCCTTCACCACTTTCTCTCTGCTCTAACGTGGCAGCACACACCTGTCAGAGACCAAGGGAATGCTGGAGTGTCCCAAACCAGCCTTGGACTTGGGAGGACGATGCTCTTTGGAGCTCTGAGGCGAGCAAGCTTTGTGGAAAATGCTACTTCCCACATCCCAAACCCGGGAACCCCAAAGATCAGCATGTCTGTACGGTTGGAGCATGGATTCAGAGTTGTCATGTGTTCCCTTCTTCTTTCAGGGTGGGGGGAATTCTCTCTTTGTGTTTTTATGCACCGCATCCTATTCTTCCCAAACACTAAGGACACCAACTGACCCTTCTTTTGCAGAATGACAGCCTTGTCCTGGCCTTTGAGTTCGATTTTCCCGTGCATCCAGTATTCCCAAATGGGTTTTCAGGGTGGGATGGCCTCGTGCTAAACCACTGATGGCAGGAGAGGTTTCTGGCCACTCTTCCAGATTAGTGGGTGTTTGGAAACAGCTGTAACATGTATTGATACAATCCCCAGCTTTGGATGAATATTTAATTCCTACAAAAGAGCTTGGAAACATCCAGAGGTTGGGCTCTCATGGCGATTGTTGATGAAACCAAAGCTGGGTCTGAGCTATTTGGGAATTATTTTGGATTTTCTGCCATTCCTTCTCAGTAATCAAACCCAGAATTGTAGTTTTGCACAGCTGCAGCATTTTTTTTTCTTGCACCCAGAGTCAGATACTGGTCCCAGGGCAGTTGTGTTATGGTTGCATATACATATGTACAGGAGTGCCTATGTGTACATATATACATATGGATTTGTGTATATATTTTGCATAGATATACAGATAGGCCTGATTCTTTCCAAATATCCAAAGTGTTTTGTGCAGTCAGTGTTTCCCATGATTGCACTTGTTCTCTGCTTCCGTGCTGCTTTTTCTCATTTTGAGATATGGTCACTTTTTTTTTTTCCCCTTTGGAAGCTGCTCAGTTACTGGTTTTGTTCATGTGTTGCTTTATTCAAGGTGTTCCTTTGCTTCCTTCGTCCTGTGGCTTGAGACCTTCATCATTCTGTCCTGATGCTCCAACATGTGAATTTTTGCCTTTAATTTCCATGTACAGAATGCAATGAAAAGTTTTCCTCTCTCGCCTAATCAATATTTGTTGGTCATTTCACTGTTTCTGTTTTGTAGCTGATCTCCAGTTTTCCCCCGTCACTCCCAGGTGTTATATTATATTTCTGGATGAATTGAACTTCTACTGTCTTTTATAAGTTCAGTTTATTTAATTTTGCTCCTACTGTGGTCAGGTTTGGGGTTTTTGTTTTGTTTGTTTTTTTTTTGAGTACTGTGAAACAAGCTGCCCTTTGGTTCAGAGCTTTGCCCCTTGCTGCACCTCAGAGGTCACAGGTGGAGCGTTCAGAAAGTGGTGGGCCTTGAAAATGACCCTTCAAAGCAGTAGAAACGAGGGAGGGAGAGCAACAGAAAACGAAATGCAAATATGTCAGCACAGAGAAGTGTTTCTTACCAGTTGCTTGCCCGGTAAATGGTGCAGAGTTTTTATCAGTGGGGGGTTCCTCCCACCCCACCCTCTGCACGATGAGGGGGACCAGCCCTGTAGTGAGGGAGGGTGTAAAGCTGTGCTGAAACTAAGCCAGGCTCAAACCACTGAAGATTTGGTATGTTTGCACTAAATTCAGGGGGTGTTTAACCTTTTTGTAGCACTCAAGCACGTGTGTTAAAAACCAATTTTTTTTGTTTCCGTACCAAACCCTTCATCTTTTGTATTGATCCTTGATGGAGGAGGGCAGTGTTGGGATGTTCCCAAGAGCGTGGCCATGGTTTATGTATCCCTGGGGAATCCCAGGGGAAGGCCCTGAGCTCAGCAAGCAAAACAACACTGTGTGATCCTAAAACCACGACCTTCATGTGGCACCAATCTAATTTTGTGGGGCTGCTGAGGAGTCCCGGGGTCAGGGTGGCCACCCCAGTGCATCAAAGCAGGTCGTTTGGCTTTCAGTCCCCCTCAGAGGGAGCAGGGGGAGCTCAGGCTGTGTCTGAGCAGGGCCAGGACAGCAGGAATAAACCTGTGTGTGGTTTCTGACCGCTTTTCTCAGTATTTCCTAGCTTTTGAGTCACTTCTGGGCTGAGATCACGGGTAGCTGTTACCAAGGCCTATGTGTAGGAACAGGATTGTGGAGGTGGTGAGAGTGTGTCTGATCTCCAGTCAGCAGAAGGGAGGGCAGGTGACAGCCAACAGCTCAGGACCTGTTGTGAGACAGGGAGTGCAAAGGCCTGATGAGGCTGAAATAACATGTTTTTCCCACAGATGTCAAAAGATTTAACCAAAGCTGCAATCAGAAGTGTCATCCTGTGGTGGAGTAAAACTGTAAAACACACATGTCCTGGGGGTGAATTTGTGGTGTCTCTGCTCTCCACAGGGAAAAGTCACCTTGTGGGGTGGTTTAAATCCTGTTTTGGATGCTAGAGCTGGAGAAAGGAGGGGATGTGCCCAAGGGAATGTGGCTTTGGTCCTCTTTGAGAAAGAGCAGAGGCTCTGGGTGGGATTTCCACCAGCACAGAGCCACAGTGGGGTGAACTGGCCTGCAGGTCTTGCCAGAGGAAATAGTTTTGAGATGTACCCTCCACTCCCCACTTAAAGGACCAAAACCACCCTCATTAAAAACTCTTTGAAAGCACCAGTTTCAGATGGGGTCAGATGTTGCCGAGATAATGTAAAATGCAGGTAGCAGGGAGGGTTAAATATCCATCACAACTCTTGTTTATATCCTTTATTTTGCTTTACCAGTGTGACTTCAGTGTTTGTGTTTTCTTTGTAGCATCAGTAGGATTCTGTTTTGCAGGGTTTTCATTCTACAGGGGCCAAAACAGGAAAAAAAAATAAAAGTCAACTGATGGGAAATCAGCACAATTTGGGGGGGTTGGAAAAGTTGTGCTGGCTTAGACTGGTTGAACATTTGGACCCATATCTCCAATATATGGGTAGAAGGGAGATGTATGGAGGCCTCTTGTCTCCTGAGGGTTTGTCATGATCCTGCAGAGGATTATTTTTATTTTTCATGCCTTTTCTCTTCTCGTTTGCTTCTGGTTTTGCTGACTCAAATGCAGGCGTTTCCAGGAAGTGGGCTGACCAGGGAAGGAGGGTTTGTTCAGAGTTGATTGAACACTTTAATACTTCTGTGAAGGTTGAGACAATTAGAATGTAAAAGAAGATTTATTATAAGCTCTTTATATACGCACAATGCTCTGTGTAACTGTTGCCAAAGAACTGGGTTTGAGAGATGAGCTACTGGGAGAGTCCACGGTGTTCACCTGGGACCACAAGGTAGGGAAAAGCTGCTGGAATGAGTGGATTTGTGGAAGTTACTTTTTGACAGCTGCCAAAACGATCAGAAACTGGGGAGAGAATGAATTTCTGCTCTCAAACGTGTGGTTTTTGATCCTTGCGTTGAATGTAGGAGCGAGAATGAGCTTGACAATTAAAGTTGGATTTATACCTGAACAGTTTCCTTGGTCTGAGACTTATTTTGTTGCCTTCAAAAATAATCTTGACGTGCTTTGTATGGAAATGGATGTGTTTCTCCATGTAAATTAAGGGAAGTTGGTGAAAACATGGAGTGCTGAACAAGCAGGGCAGCACTTTCAGGATTGCTTAGGAAGCGAATCTGACAACTCCACCTGCAACAACCCCCAGACTCCCAGGAGTCAACATGTGAAGCTGTTAATAAATGTCAGGCTCTGCTTGGATGTGCATCAGTGCCTTGCTGTGAAGGGATGGGGACGGAGTGAAGGAATTCAGCTGATTTCCTCCAGAGCTGCTGAAATGCTCCAAGGTGAGCCCCAACAACTGGGACGTGACCCCTCTTCCCAGTGACCTGTGAGAAGTGGGATGCTCTGAATAGAGATCTGGAAGATGGTCACTCTGGGGTGGTACTGCAGGTGAGAGAGTTCTCCCCAAAAGCTCCACATCAGCTGTGCCCAAAGACTGAAACTGTCAGGCTTTGCCTGTGGTGTCTGGCTGCTTTAGAACCGGGGCTGTGTTCTGTGGATGCTCCTTGGAGAAACATGAAGTTGGCCAAAGCTGGAGAGAGCTGGAGAACACTCAGGGGTGGGAGGGAAAGGGTTGGCAACAAAAAGGGGTCTGAGACCTGTTGTGTCACCAAAAGCACCTCCTGTTTCCCAGTCTATGTCCCACCAAGCATCTACACCATCACTGGCACACGTTTGTGTTCCTCCTTGATAAAGTTTTTTTTTACTGTTTGTTGCATTTCGAATGTGCCCTTTGGAGTGTTTTGCCTGCCTGGAAGTTTAAAGGGCAGAACCTGGCTTGGCTCAGGCTCATCTCTTGTGTCTCTTCCCCCTAAATCTCAGCACAAAGCCATTTTCTATCATCTCCTGACCCAGCTCTTCACTTCCCCAGCCCTCCTCTGGAAGCTGGCTCTGGAATCTCCACCGTGGAAATGCTGCCAAAGTGCCAAGTGGGAATTTTTCTCTGGAGAACTTGAGCAACAGTGTGGCAGTGGCTGCTCCTTGGGGCTTGCTTTGCCATCATCAGGAATTCTGAAGGATTCGTAACTCCCTAATAGTTTCACTGTCCTCTGCTTCTCTTCAGCTGTTGTGGCCCAGTGTTCCAGTTGGGCTGTCCTGCTTTTGTTTTTCAGGCTTCCAAAACAACTCCAATGGACATAATGGGATGGGTTTGCCCCGTTTTTCTCTCTGTGTTGAGGCCTGTGGATGTCAGAATAGTCTCCTCTAATTGTTTTCATATCTGATGAAGGCATTTAAGTGCCAAACCCTGGCCAGTGCAGGACTGGCTGCAGAGAGCAAACCATCACTGCTGTGGGAAGAGCAGACAGAGGAGAGAGTTGCTGGAGCACAGAGAAACACAAATTAGCACTTTTCCTCTTACAGCTTTTGTGTGTTTTCCTTTCACACCAAGACAATCCCTGGCTCTGTCTTTCCTCCCCTCGTACAAAATGCTGCATGATCTTGGAATCCCTTGGCTCTGTTCTGCTGTCACATTAAATATTTAAGAGCCTGTCCTGGGGGAGGTGCTGCCTTCTGCTCCCCATCTGCATCCCTGCTGCAAAGAGCTGCTGTCCTGGAGGGCTGGAGCACCTCATCCCTGGGACAAATCCTTGTCACTGCAAAAGCCAGCAGGACCCCTTCTGTGCCCACAAGTGGGAGCCCAAACAGGGGAACAAAATGCAAGGAGCTGGAAAAACAGCTTGCAATTAAATTTTCTCCTCCTTGAGCTGAGCTGAGCTGGCACTTCTTAGCATGTAAAGAAAAAAAGAAAAAGGGGCTCTGGCAGCGAAGTATTTATGTGATATGAGGGTTGCAGAAAACCCTCACATCGAATTCAACAGGTGGGGGGTCGGTGTCAGTGCTCAGGAGGCTCCTGGAAGGGCTGGGAGCAGTTCTCTCTCCACCCAGCAGCAACAACTAGTGTCTTAATGTGCTTTTGTTTAGGTAAGTTTGACATGATTGGATGGCTTGGGTGGTTTCTGCAGTGTCCCTGTGAGTGATGAGGGGGGAACAGGGCCCTGCTGGGCTGGAACCCTCCAGTGCTGGATCCCTTTTCAGGAGGTGGCTCATGGACATCTGAGTGACACAAGTGAGCTCAGGCCATGTCCCCTCCCTCCTCTTTGAGAGTTGTGTTGGTCACCTTTCTGTTATGTGAAGCATCACATGTTCCTCAAATTTGGGACCGGTGGCACTGATTTCAAACTGCAGCCCCAGGTGAGTCCCACCCTACATGAACAGGATTTTAAGTGATTCACATCATCACAGAATCCCAGAGTGGTTGGGGTTGGAAGGGACCTTCAGGATTATCCAGTTCCACTCCAGGGGCACATTTCACTATCCCAGGTTGCTTCAAGCCCCGTCCAACCTGGCCTTGGACACTTCCAGGGATCCAGGGGCAGCCAAAGCATCTCTGGGTGACCTCTGCCAGGACCTCCCCACCCTCACAGCCAGGAATTCCTTCTCAATATTCCATCTAAACCTACTCTCTTTCAATTTGAAGCCACTCCCCCTTGTTCCATTGCTCCATGCCCTTCATTGCAGAGATTCTTTTGCCTCCCCAGGGATTAGCAGCTCCCTCCCATCATCAGGACTTCTGATCCTGGCATTAAGTGCCCAAATCCAGAAGCTGTGTCCCCTGGGATGTGTGTTGGCCGTGTCCAACCTGAAGCTGGGCTGTGAACTGCCCAGCAGGTTTCAATGGATCCCTTCCCATGGAATGAAGCAGGATTCAGCTGCAAGGCACAGCAGCCCCTGGGAAGTGAGAGGCTCGTTGTGCTGCTGACCCTGGGAGGATCTGGTGGAGCCACCCTGATTGAATAAGGACAGTGGCTCAGTGCTCTGTTATTTTTGGGGGTGTTCAGGCCCCCCAGTTCTCCCAGTCCTCTTTGTTGATGGGAATTTATGCCTTGTTCCCACACAGGAAGGGATTGAACTCGATGATCCTTCTGTATCCCTTCCACCTCAGGACATTCAGCGATTCTATGGGATGCTACCCCAGAAGACAGAAATTCTCTTACTCGGAAGTGCAGCAGTTCAGCTGCTAAAAAAAACCCCAAACTTTATCCAATTAAATATTTAATTTAATATTAATGCAAACCAACCCTTTGCTCCCACCTGAGAAAGGGGCTGTATCTTAAATACTCCCTCTCTTACTCTTCAACAGAGCTCATCCTGCATTTACACTCCCTCCAAGGAAAGCAGGAGGAGAAAGAAACCTTCCTGAGCTCAGCTCAAATCCTTCATCCCCTTTCTCTACAGGGTTGGGTTTATTTTCCAGTGTCTCCCAAGGGTTTTCCCTGGATAAATCTTTCTGTGTTGGGTGACCAGCAGGTTGCTGGGAATATTTTAGGTGAGGGAAAGCCCTTGTTCCTGTTCAGGGAGACCTGGCCTGTGGATACTGCACCTCCTAAATCTCCTCTCCCAGTGCACGTCTCTGCCTAGTGCTGATTTTCCAGGGAATTATTTCTTTGGATAAGAGTTGCCTGGGACAAGGCAGAGGGAATATTCCTTTATTGTAGAAGGAAGTTCTATGTTTAAAACAAAAAAAAAAAAGAAATATGCTGTTTATATATTCCTACTTTGTACCTTATCAGTGTCTTTTATTTAAACCAAAGCTCCCAGCGTGGCTTGGGCTTCCCTCCTAGTGCAGAGTTTGTATTTCTCTGGTGATATTTGTGTCATCCCCAACACTTGGAGCACTTGAGCATCTCAGTTGTGGGTGTAAGAACACACATCTTATTTGTGGGAGGCTGGGGAGCCAAAAATTGGATTATTTCATCATTTAATGGGGAAGGATAAGAAATAATTGCACCTTTTACCTGATGTGGTGCCCTGAGAGCATCTGGACCCAGCTGTGATTTCCTTGGCATCATCCAAACCAGAGATGAGCCCCAAACCTGGTGAATATTGTCATATGGGACTGGGAATGACCCACTCCTGCAAGGAGTAAGTTCTCTAGTTACCTACCACAGGATCCAGGCTTGGATAGCTGCCCTCCAGCTCCCTCAAGGATCCTGGAGGAGCTCCCTTTGCTGGAAGAGTTGATTTTGAGTGTGAACACAAGCTGAGGTTGAGGTGAGGGCAAGGCTGAGAATGACGGGGGTGGGTCTCAAAGCATCATCTGGGAGGAGCCAGAGCCTGCAACCCTGTTCCTGGTCTCCAGCCACTGCATCTCCCCAGGTCCTCTGGGATTCCTCTCCCAGGTCTGGTCTCCACCAAAAGGAGCAACGTTGGTGACCCTCATAAAAATACATGTAGATAAAGTAAAATATATGTGGTAAGTAGCAGGCCAAGGGGGAGGCAGCTTGTGTGGTGCTGATTTTGGAGGGCTGCAGGGCATGTGGGCAGCCTCAGATTTCTGGGATGTGAGGTGCTCCATGCTCTGCCATGGGGATTGTTGGGATGTGCCCGTTCCTGGGGCAGGGCAGGGGTGCTCAGACCATGTTTGCTGCACCAGTCTTGTACCATCCCACTGAGAAGAGAGAAGAAACGGGGTCAGGGGAGGCTCAGGAGCTGGTTTTTGCATCTCTCTTTTGCTCTTTCAGGATGACTGGAGAGCTTTAAGTGTGTCCTATCCAAGGCTATTCCCTCCTGGACACACTGGAGACCTCGAGCCCAGGATGGAAGAGTTGGTAAGAAGTGGTTGTGCCCCCATCAGACAGAGCCTCCTGGGAGATGTGGGCTCACCTGGAGGTCCCTGTGGGATCTCCCTTCCTCCAGTCCAGGAGGGTCCCTCCCTCAGGTCCCTGCTTGGAGCCCAGAAATAGCCTTGGAGAGCTGGGAATGCTGTGCAGCACCTCTGGGGCTCAGGGCTAGACCAGGACAGTGAACATGCAGGAATCCAGCAAACCCCTCGGGATGGATGCTGAGGAGAAGGAAGGAGGTGGGAAGAACGTGTTTGTCACCTTCTGGATGTCACTGCATGGAATTTTAGTGGATGAGCATCTGCCTGGCAGGGCCATAACCCTGCAAGGTGCCAAGTGCCCCCGTTCAAAGCAGATTTCTAATAATAGCTGGGCTAAATGGCAGTGGCATTTGCTGCAGATTGGAGCTGGAGAAGGAAAGGGTCAGATGGGGACATATTTCCCCCCACCATGTCCTTCCTTCCCCACCAGGACACAAATGTGAAGCTCTGCCAGGAGCTTTGCAGGAGGATTGAAACCTGCACTGGCCAAAAATTACATGGATAAACTGTTCAAAGAGGAGCCAGGCCCCAGGGGTGTGAGCTGGGGGTTTGCCCTGTACTGTGGCTTGATGTGGAAGGCATGGAAAAAGGGATTATTTAGGGTGGCTGCATCTTCAAATTGCTCTGGCTTTGTCAGTAGGTTTCCCTTCTCAACATCCTGCTTTGATTTAAACTGAAAAGGGGGTTTGGAATATTCCTCCCTGCACTTCCCAGCCCTAAAAAGGGTTGAAATAGGTCTCTGGAGTGTTCCAGGTCTGTCACAGCCCCAGGATGTGCCACTGCAGCAGAGCTGGTGAGAAGGAACCCATTAACCCCTGTGCTCTGCATTTTGGGGGGATCAGGAGCCCAGAGATGGACCAGAAGAGAAAGCAGGAGAAATGTTGCAGCCAAGAGTGGGTCAGATACCCGAAGTTTTTAGTGTCAGAGCCAAAAAAAAAGCCGTGAATTGAAGTTTATTTATTTATTTATTTATTTATGTTTGGGGTGGGGGTTCGTGTTCGGTTTTTGGGCAGCACTTTGCAGCCCCGAGCCCTCCCAGGCACTGATCCCCGCTGTTTTTTCAGCAGGGATTTAATCTGCTGAGAGCAGGTGCCATCTAGGGGACAGACAACAGAAGACAAGGAGGGGTTTCACTTCCAAACCTGCAATATTGGCTCCTCCACACCGACCCACCGGCACTTCCAGGTGCTTTGGCACCGAGCACAGAGAACCCCGGGCTCGAAATGGAGAGTTAGTGGGTGCATGGCTCGATTAAAGCTCAGCCAGCCCCACATCCTGAGCAGGAAGCACAAATCATGGAATGGTTTTGGGTTGGAAGTGACATCAAAGCCCATCCAGTCCCACCCCCTGCCGTGGGCAGGGACACCTTCCACTAGCCCAGGTTGCTCCAAGCCCCATCCAACCTGGCCTTGGACACTTCCAAGGCATTGCCTTCATGCAGCACTTGTGTCCAAAGCCAAAGACCAGAGGAATCCTCAGAGAAGGCTTTTCTTTAGTGGTTTGCTCTGCAATCACAAGTGGGATGGAGCACTGTGAGCTCAGCCTCTGCAGGCACAGCTCATGTTTCCAGCTCTGGGCTGGCCATGATGTCCTGCAGGAACCTTCCCTTCTCCTGCTGCTCTGCAGAGGGATGTATCCTGCTGGCTTTTAAACTTGGCCAGAAGTAGTTGCTCTGCATCACCCACTTGTCTCCCTCAAGGATTTGGATGGTCCAGAGGTGTAACAGGACAAGCAGAGAACCACAGAGCTGTGAAGGTTGGAAAAGGCCTCTGAGATCATCAGTCCAACCATTCCCCAGCACTGCCAAGGCCACCACTGACCCTGTCCCCAAGTGCCACATCCACAGGGATTTTAAACCCCTCCAGGGATGGGGACTCCACCCCTGCCCTGGGCAGCTGTGCCAGGGCTGGACAACCCTTTCCAGGAAGGAATTTGCCCCGGTATCCATCCTAAACTTCCTCTGGCACAGCTTGAGGCCATTCCCTCTCCTCCTGTCCCTTGTTCCCTGGGAGCAGAGCCCCAGACTCCCTGGCTCCCCCCTCCTGTCAGGGAGTTGCAGAGCCAGAAGGTCCCCCCTGAGCCTCCTTTTCTCCAGACTTTTCCCCAGCCACAAAAGGGGGCTGGTTCCACACTACATGACTCCACCTGAGCTCCAAAACCTAAACCAGCAGCTCCCTCCCTGGATTACACCTAAAATCAGACTCTGCCCAAGCCCTTGGAACAGGTGGATGGGAGAGCAGGAGGTGGGAATGCTGCACATCCCTGGCTTTGAATAAACAATGAGAACTAATGAGACCAGCTCATTAATAAAACTCTGGCAGATGGGTGACTACAGGTGTGAGCCAGAGCAGCAGGGCCCAAAGGTTTGTGTGGGAAACTTCAGCTAAATCACTCATTCCTCACCCTTTCCTCTCCTATTTCAGGTTTTTGCTTTTCTCTGGCTTCATCATCCCCCTTGGAAATCCTTTTGGCACCACAGGAGGAGCTGCAGGTCAAAAGTTTCCTGTCAGGGGCTTCTCTCCCTCCACATCATCCCCAAACATCCTTCCTGCTTATCCCCATCCTCCCCTGGGACCACCCCACCTGTGCAGGGCATCGGGATGAAGCTGCCAGCACGCCTTGCCCTGGATTTATCTGCCATGGGGCACAGAGAAAACTCCTTGAGAGCCCTCCCAGGTAACCAAAAATTGTGATTTCAGCACCAAAAGCTGCCTGTTGTCTGTGCAGACTCCAGCAGAGGGAGCGTGGCTGCCTGGAACGGCGTTAAAACCCTCTGCTCGTCAGCAAATCCTCCGTTTGGAGGTGAACTATCAGGATGCCTCCTTTGGATGGCGTTTTCCGGTGACATTTCCAATTGCTCCCCATCTGCTCAAACGGCAAAACATATGGGGAGCCTTTATAAATAACTGAAACGTTTAATTTTATAATTTTTATTTTTCTATTTTTAAGGAGGTGCAGTAAATAGAAAAAAAAAAAAAAAACAACTCAGAGCTTGAAGTCACAGGTAAATCTTTAACTCATCCGTGCTGGCTTGGTTTTTCCCTTCATGGAAACGGGATTTTAGGCAGAAAGCCCTTTGCTGGTTGGATCCCCTGGCTGAAATCCTTTGGCTGTTGATGTCACCACTGTGGGCTGGGAAGCCAAAGGGATGGGAGGATGCAGGAATGGTCATCTGGGCTGAGAACTTCACACCAGGGAATAGGGACAGGGAAGTGTCCAAGGTCAGGCTGGATTGGCCCTGGAGCAGCCTGGTCTAGTGAAAGGTGTCCCTGCCCATGGCAGGGGAACAAGAGGATCTTTAAAATCACTTCCAACCCAAACCATTCAGTGATTCCATGAGATCTTGTTCTGGTCCAGCCAAAACCATTCCACTTAAATGCCATAATTTCTTATTTGGGGTCTCTTCTTCGAACGCCTTTTGTCCTTTTTGAAATTGTAAGTTGACTTTTGAGGGACAGACATGTGGTTTGAAAAGCAGAAATGCAGAGCTTTGCTGCTTTCCTGGGCCTTCCAAGTGCCTCAGTTTCCCCCCCCCCCCAAGCTCCCATTCAGTCACCACAGAGCTCTGCCAGCCCCATTCCCCAGCCCACATCCCAAGGGAATGAGACTGGCCACCACCATGGGCTGGACCCCAAGTCAAGGCCTCGGTGTCTGGGAGACCCAACGAGGTCTTGGGTGCCACATTCCCACCTCCCTGAGCTGGTGTTTGCTGGGTGAACACCCCTGGGGATGTTCTCTGTGACTCATCAGGAGGAGACGGGAGCAGGGGAGCCTCCGAGGGAAAGCAGGAGATGCCCGTGGAGAGAAGGTGATGATTTGGGTCGCTGAAACACCTCATTCATCCTTATTCCTGATCCCAACCCTGGGAGAAGCCCCATGGTATCCCCACAGGTTTGGGTTATTGGCCACACTACTGTGGGAGTGGGTTAAGCTTCCCCATTTTCCAAATCTGAGGGGGTTTGGATACCCCAGAACCAGTTCATCCCAAACTTCTCTCATCCTCAGAGATGGTCCCTGAAAGCTGGTGGGTCTCCAGTGATTGTGTCCACCTGGGTAGGCTCTGCCTCTCCAAGGGGGAAATGTCCACCCCCGTGGTGCAGGGAGGGTTTTCTTTGGGATCCACACCCGTGGTGCAGGGAGGATTTTCTTTGGGATGCTGCTCCCGAGAACACGGAGAGGCGGAGGGGCCTCGGAGCTAATGAGATCTCTCAAAATTTGCATATTAATAACTGTACCTGTTACCTCGCCTGTTGGACTTAATAGGGCGTAATATTAACAATTATTTGTTAATAAAATAGCCACTTTATGGCCATTTGTACACGGAAATGGAATAATGTACCTGGAGGAAAACAGTACAAGGACTTTGTTCACCCCTCCCCTGCTGCAAATGGAGGGGGAAGCTTTGGGGTTTTTTTGTGCCCTCTGCTCCTCAGCTTTATTTTGGAGGACAATTTTCCTTGGGGTTCGTCCCTCTGGCTCCAGCAACACCCCTGCTCCTCCAATTCCGTGCTCCAGTCTCCTCAGCCAAAGGAAGAAAGCTCCAGTTAGTGGCTGAGCTGAGGCACACCGGCCATTTCCTCCCCTAATTGCCATTAAATGCAATTAGTGCTTCCCAGTGCCCCAGAAACAAGTGTCTTAGCAAGGTCACTGTGGCCTGTGGCTGGAGAAATGCTGCACCAAGGGTTTCAGCCAGAAAAATAATCATTATTTTAATTCTTTCTTCACACAAAAATCGACATTTTCCCTCCTGTCCTCCCAAAAATCAGCCCGTGGAGAGAATGTGCCCTCGGTGCACAGTCCCATGAGCTGGCAGTGGCTTTCTGCCTGTTTTTGCAGGAATTCTGTTGCTCCCCAAGTTATGAGAGCAGCTCATTCCCCTGGAAAGGTGGGAAAAAAACCTTCCTCTGGAGTCCCCAGACCCACAGGAGGTTTGAAAGGGAGAAGCTGTGTGGGTTGTATCCTACAGAACCGGGGCTGGGATGGGAACTAAGGGGATTAATGCTGCCCCCTGAAGCTCCTGCAGGATTTTGAGGCTCTGCCACGAGGTCCTGGAAGGCCAGAACAAAGGGCCCATGAGGTTCATCACCTCCATAAGCACCTTCTCTCCTTCCTCCCTGCGAGGACTGGGCTGCTGTGCATAATCCAGCTGCTTCCCAGCAGTGCCTTGAGAGGAAAAAAATCCCTCCCTGTCTCTCCTTGCTAGTGCACAGGAGCTGCCTGGGGTGTTGTTCTCCCAAAGGCAACCTCCAGGAAGCTGGAAAAGCCCCTCCTGCCCATCTCCCACCTCGTATCCTTCCTGCCCACCCCTCTCCCAGGGGTGGAAGCAGGGCAGGAGTCTGAAGATCGGGCAAAGATCGTTTCCCTGAAATTCTCCCAGCATCTGGCCACAGGCCACCTAAGCTGGTCCTCGGGGGGTGCTTTTCTTTTTGGGTGAGTTTGTCGGGGTTTTCAGACTGCAGAACCCTTCATTCCTGCAGCAGGGAATTCTGCAGATCCCCTTTTTCTCCTTGGAAATACGGGATGTATTTTTCTGGCAAACATCAGCGATTTCAGACCGGCCACGGAGGCAGTTCCCGGTCCCCAGACCGTGCGGGGATGGGGGTTTGCAGGTTTGTATCGGTCCCATCCCACCTTGGAACGTCACTGCTCTTGAGGGGCTGGGGAAAAAAAAAAAACAAAATAAACAAAAAAAAAAAAAAAAACACCTGTAATGGAAAAAGGGAAAAAAATTAAAAAAAACTGGGAGCTCCAGCACGTCCTGCCCTGGTGAGGAAGCTATTTTCGCCAGCCTCCCACACACGCTGCGAAGCTCGAGCAGCGAAGGAGAAACCCCGGCGTTTAGCGCAGCCCGAACAGCCCCGTTTCAGCTGCCCGGCGCTCTCCTCGCACATGGACCTTTTTCCGGGAACATCTGCCCCAAAAATCCCTCGGGGGTGGCGCCGGCTCTGACCGGAGGTGATGCAGGGCTTGGCACCGCCGAGATTTAAAGGTGTTTTCCCCATCATCAGCCCTCCGCGCTGTCCCCGGGAGGGCTGGAGGGTGCCGGGGTGTTTGCACGGTCATGGGACGGGCGAGGGAGCTGCTGGCACCGGGGATGAGATTCCCGTCTTGCTCCTGAAGTGCTCGGCACGGGGCAGGGCAGCGGGAATAGCTTCCCGAGCCTGCAAACAGCTCCAGAGCCGCCTGTCTGCACCTCCCCTGTCCGAATTCCAGCATCCCGAGGGGCGCGGGGTGGGGCAAGGGGAGAAGCACCACGCTGTCCATCCTCCCCGGGATATTCCCAAGGGATCTGCCCTTAGGAGCAGCCAGTGCAGGAGGTGTCTCTGCTCCGCATCTTCCACCCCGGGAGGAGCAAACAGCGCCTTGTCTGGTGCCCTGGGTTGAAGCACCGGAGTGATCCCTGCTCCAAAGTGTCCATGAAGCATTTGGTGGAGAGGGAAGTGGATGTGGATCTTTGCGTGTTGTTGCCTGGTTTGTTTATAGTCCTTGTTTCCGCGTTCCTAGGATAAGGGAAAGGCTCATCTTTAGGGATCTGCCTCTCCCTGGCTGTTTGCTGCTCTCCAGTGAGGAGCTGAATGAATGCGGGACCTGCTGCACGCAGGAGGGGTGGGAAAACACGTGGAATGGGGAAAGGAACCCTCTCCTGTAAAATAATAATAAAAAATCCTGAGGAAGGGTGCTCGGGAAATAGCTTTTCCCCGTCCCCCCGCTTGCTGGAATCCAGGCTGCTCCTCCTGCCTCGCCGCCTTCAAAGGCATCTCCTCAACTTCCAGCCTTTCCCTCCAGATCCTCATTCGCTCCCTTCCCTCTCCCTCCCATCGCTGCAGGATCCAGCCCGGACCCCCCCTTCCCGCTCTTTGCTCCTCCCTGGGGCTCAGAGGGAGCCAGGGACCATCTGGGTCCCTGCCCGGGAGAGGG
This sequence comes from Chiroxiphia lanceolata, assembly GCF_009829145.1. Classification (NCBI taxonomy): domain Eukaryota; kingdom Metazoa; phylum Chordata; class Aves; order Passeriformes; family Pipridae; genus Chiroxiphia; species Chiroxiphia lanceolata. The sequence continues at coordinate 2,909,271 of NC_045640.1, forward strand.
AGGGGAGGGCGGTAGGAGGGACCGGCGAGGCGGGGAGGGGACAAGGATGCTCCGGGGGTGGCTTTTTGCTTCCTCGCCTGCCCGGAGCTCGCAGGGGCTCGCCTGGAGGATGTCTCACCCCCTCGGCACAGGTAACTCTGGAACCCCCATCACCCCAGACCGGGGTGGGATGCAAAAGGGAGGAGGGGGTTGCAATCCGGCTTCGATTGAAGCAAAACTTCAGGGGGAAAACGGGGTTTGAAACAAAACCAACCAAACAAAAACGAGGATGCGGGTCGTGCGCGATGCTCGCAGCCCCGCACGGGGCCGAGCCCTGCCCCAAAGTTTCCTTGTGGATGGCTGGGAAATACTTCCAGGGGTGGATTCCCGGGCGGTAGCTGCTCTCCGTGTATCCCTGCTGTGCGTGGTGGCGATGCTCTGGCTCCGGGAATGAGCTGTGGATGGGGACTGCGCGTGGTACCCCGGGGGTGCTGCAAGTGATGGATCCGCTCCCGCCGCGATCCGCAGCTCCACACGGTGCTTCCGCGCCTGTGGATGGTTCCGTGTGGCCATTCCATGCCATGTGCGTGGATTTGCAGTCCCGGCTTTGAAGTTTGTGTGTGACACCCGCGGGAGATGCAGCCGGCGGGGTGGGGGGGGGGGGGGGGGGGGTGGTGCGCCCACATTCGTGGCTGTGACTTGTGCTGTCGCATTCCCCCCGATATCCGCGTAGGAGACCGTGGATGTGGCTGCCTGGGATTAAATGTATGGATGCAGAGGAGAAGTGCAAGCCCAGCAGCACAGCTCGGCAGTGGCACACAATCCGCGGGCAGCTTTTCTCTCCGGGAAAAGCACAGGGATGACCGGGGAGATGCTGCAGGCGGCTTGTGCTCCTTTAAAAGTGGAGAGGAGCTTTCTCCAAGCCTCCCCCGGCAAACTGCGCGTCTTTAAGGAGACTTGGGAAGCGGCTCCTTGCTGAGCACGTGAGATCCAGCCGCAGCTTCGGGAGGCAGCAGCCGGGGAGGTGGAAGGGGAGGGAGAGGCGAGGAGGAGGGGGGACAGAATATTTTATTTTCTCAGCGCGCTTGTGACAAAATGCTCTGGTTTGTCCTTGCCGGAGGTGTCACTGCCGGGGCGAGCTCAGAGCATGCTGCTGAGGGCCACCCCCAGGAGGTTCCTGGAGCAACACCTTCTCTTCGTGGAGAGCGCAGAGCGGCAGCCCCCGGCTCGGGAATCGCTCCCGAATCCATTCATGACTGAGGAACCCCCAGCCGAGCCGGACCTGCCGCCCTCCAACCTGACCAACGCCACGGACTGCGGCGAGGAGATCCTGCTCTATGGGGACACCGAGAAGGTCGTCATCGGGGCCGTGCTCTCCATCATCATCCTCATGACCATCGCCGGCAACGGGCTCGTCATCATCTCCGTGTGCATCGTCAAGAAGCTCCGCCAGCCCTCCAACTACCTGGTGGTGTCCCTGGCGGCCGCAGACCTGTCGGTGGCCTTCGCCGTCATGCCCTTCGTCACCATCACGGACCTGGTGGGGGGAGAGTGGCTCTTTGGGAAGGTGTTTTGCAACGTCTTCATCGCCATGGACGTCATGTGCTGCACGGCCTCCATCATGACCCTGTGCATCATCAGCGTGGACAGGTAAGGGGGGCACGAGGCGCCCGCCGCGGGTTCGCTGGGCTCCAAAATAAGGGGCTTGCTGGAGGTTGAGGGCTGCTGGGATCGTGTTCCTGGGTGGATTGGTGTTTCTGGGTGTGTTTTCTAAGTGGTTTTCTATAGGGATTCGGTGCCTCAGTCCCTCTGAGGCTTACAGGTGCCTTTCCATAGGAGTTCGGTGCCTCAGTCCCTCTGGAAGAGCTGGGCTCACAGGTGCCTTTCTGTAGGAATTCAGTGCCTCAATCCCTCTGGAAGAGCTGGGCTCACAGGTGCCTTTCTGTAGGAATTTGATGCTTAAGTCCCTCTGGAAGAGCTGGGTTCACAGGTGCCTTTCTATAGGAATTCGGTGCCTGAGTCCCTCTGGAAGAGCTGGGCTCACAGGTGGTTTTCTGTAGGAATTCAGTGCCTCAGTCGCTCTGAAAGACCTGGGTTCACAGGTGCCTTTCCATAGGAATACAGTGCCTCAGTCCCTTTCATAGAATCACAGAATCATAGAATCAGCTGGGTTGGAAGGGACCTCCCAGATAATCAAGTCCAACCCTTGATCCAACACCACTGCAGTTGGAAGAGCTGGGCTCACAGGTGGCTTTCTGTAGGAATTCGGTGCCTCAGTCTCTCTGGAAGAGCTGTCTCAGGGTGCTTTTTTAAGTAACTTCCCTAAGTTACTTCCTTGTCTTCCCCCTTTAGGCAGCTGCTTCATGTTGTTCTTCCTTGCCTTGAGGAACAGCACCTGTAGGATAGACCCACCTGACCTTCTCTGTGGACCATAAAACTATTCAGGAAAGCAAAAAAAAAAAACCACCCAACCCCAGATGCTCTTTGAAAATCGAGGTTCCAGGGCTGCTGGAGCCAGTCCTGTGGGATGCTCTCCTGCCCCCTGGACTCGTGCCTTGGCTGAGGATGTCAGCGACTCCCCCCACCCCATCCCAAACTGGGTTTAGCCCAGTGAGTGCATTTGTGAGGGTTTTCTGGCTCCAGCTCCCACACCTGTGGGCTGGGAGGGAAAGGCTGAGCCTGCCTGGCAAACTGGCAAGGCTTGGGCAAGTCAGCACCTTGTGGGTCTAATTATAGAAGCCCAGCCTGCGTCATGAGGGACACGGTGCTGCCGGGGGGCCGGGGCTGACGTGGGCTGGCTTTGTCAGGGGGTCAGCCTGGGTTTATCTGGCACTGCTGAGCTGGGCTGGCTTGTGACAGCAGCTCAGGGAAGGGCCACATGCCACGAGATGTCCCTCCAGCTGTGCCACCTCCCCAGTCACCTCCGAGGTGTGAGAAAGGGTGACAAAGCAGAAAGGACAGAGCAAGCCCTGCTGCTGCTGCTCCGTGTCACCCCTGGCAAGGCCACAGCAAGTCCTGCTGTGGAGCCCTCCCTGACACCAGGCACTGCTCCCCTGGGAGCTGCCCTTTGCCCCATGGCCCTGAGCAGCTCTGAGCTGCTGGTCCAGAGTAAAACCCCTCCCAGGCTGCAGCCAAGGTCCAGCTCTTCTGCTGAACTTGCTTTATTTTAATAAAAGGCCTTTTGGAAAAAAGCAGGTGCATTCCGAGCTGATAGAAGCCTGACTGTGTTGGAGGGAAGGGATTAAATGCAGGAATGAAATATGTTAATGCTTCCTCCTGATGGGTGAGGAGCAAGGAAGCAGCTACACACTCATCACATTGGCTTTGCTTTAAAAATTTCCCTTTCCTTTCCTTTCCTTTCCTTTCCTTTCCTTTCCTTTCCTTTCCTTTCCTTTCCTTTCCTTTCCTTTCCTTTCCTTTCCTTTCCTTTCCTTTCCTTTCCTTTCCTTTCCTTTCCTTTCCTTTCCTTTCCTTTCCTTTCCTTTCCTTTCCTTTCCTTTCCTTTCCTTTCCTTTCCTTTCCTTTCCTTTCCTTTCCTTTCCTTCCCAAACATTCCCTTCCCAAACATTCCCTTCCCAAACATTCCCTTCTCTTCCCCTCCCAAACCAAACTTTTCCTTCCCAAACCAAACCTTCCCTTTCTTTCCCAAACCTTCCCTTCCCAAACCTTCCCTTCCTTTTTCTCCCCTCCTCTCCCCTTTTTCCTCTTTCTTTCCCCCTTTCTTTTTTCCCTCTCTCCTTTTCCCCTTTCCCCTCCCTCTCTCCCTTGCCTAACCATGTCAGCAACTCCCTCCACTCCATTTGAAGTCCTCAAACCCCCTGGTTTATCCCACTACATGGGATAAACATATATTCCCTTTCCTTTCTTTCCTATCCCTTTCCCTTGCCTTTCCCTTTCCTTTCTCTTTTCTTTCTCTTTCCTCCTCCTTTCCTTCCCATTTCCTTCCTCTTCCCCTTCCCTTCCCCTCCTTTCCCAACCAATCCCATCCCATCTCACCCCATCCCTTGGAGAAAGACTTTCCCCAAGATCTTTCCCCAAAATCATCGCAGTTGATTCCACTCATCCATCACATCTCTCCTTCCCAGCATCACTGTTCCTGTGAGCAGATCCTTATCCAAGGACTCCATGCCCAGGATTGATGTCAGTTTGTCTTTTCCCATTAAACTGGGACTGGGCAGGAGGTTTCTGGGGAGTGTGGACACCACTCCTACCAAGGCTGATTCCCAGGGGGTGCTGAGGTCCGTGGGGAAAGGCAGCAGGGAGGAAACTGCTCCATGTAGGATGGGCAGGAATTGCATAGAGGAAACCCCTGGATTAAATGGGAGCAGCCCTGTGATTGCTCTAAGCTGCACTTCCAGGTTGTACAGCCAGGGAAGATCCCTCTAAACTGGAAGACAAGATCCTGTTCCCACCTCACGGGGCTCTCAAACAGCTCCTCCTCTCTGCTGCACCTCTGCCAAGCAAACCCCACTCCAACTTTTCCCTTTCCCTTTCCCAAAAGGGAAAAGTCCTTTTGGGATGTCAGAGAGGGAGAGGGAGCTGCAGCAAAGGAAAGGATGGAAGCACCAGGTGGCTTCAGACCCCTCAGCAGAGTGAGGGAGGAAAAACTTGGGTCACAAGAGGCTGCCCCAGAGCCTGAAAATTCTGGCTCAGGCTTGAACTTCAGGTGTGTTGGCCCAGGAACAGCACCCCTGTTTGTTCCCAGAGCCTCATCCTCCCCTGATGGGGCAGTTGTCCAAGGTGTATTTCCAGCTGGGGAAAGAGAAAACCAGCAAGGACTGAGATTTGGGCAGAGGGAAGGGGTGGACAGTCCTCCCAGCTGTGCCCACCCCGGCCCTGCGTGGGAGGAAGGGGATGCTGCAAGTGCAGGAGGGAATGGGAATGACTGGGATGTGCTTTGATGCACATAAGAGGAGGAGGTGACTGGGGTGCTGTCCTACTGCTTCCTGCCCCAAGGATCCCCAGGAATGGGCTGTGAGTTGTGGGAATTATCCCAGGGCGGTGTCTCGAACACCGTGTTGCTCCACATCAACCCAACATCCTCACTGCTTCCACAGGCAGTGGATGGAGGTGGATGGAGGATCCAGGATAATTCCTGGATCTCCACCTTCTCCTGAACTGGAGATGGGCAGGATTTTTGGTTTAACTCTTGGTGGAAACATCCCCAAAAACCCATCTCTGTTTCTATGCTGGTACAGCCACAAAGCTGCAGCACCAGGACAGCTGAGTTTGCAGAGACCCTGAAAACCCAAGAGAGATTAAATGGTTGTTACCTCAATTAATCTAAATCTCCCCCTGTCCCTCCTGCCCTGCAAGGAAGAAGAGCACTGGTGCTTCTGGGAAATACAAATATTTCCCCCAGTTCTGCCCTGAAAGCCAACTTGGTCAGCACTGTCAGGCAGCTCCTGCCAAAGAGGAGGTTGTGTTTTTATTGATGGCTGAAGTGTCCTCATATTTTGCTTAGCTTAGAGAGAAAAGAGACTTGGTTTGCCCAAGATGATGAGTACTATTAAAATGTAGGCTGCTATTATTGATTATTAATGCAGAGCTCTTCCTAAAAGCCTTTTCATTGAAGCTGGGAGAACCAATCTTGTCTGGAGTGAGATTTGATTGATTTCCTTTGAAATCAAAAAAGAAAAATGCTGGAAACATCCATCTTTCCCTTACATTTTTCTTATGTAAAAGCCTGCCAGTGTTACAGATTCTTTAATGTCACAAACCAAAAACAAAACAACAACAACAAAAAAACCACCCTCTTTTGGCTGCTCAGCTTTTGATAAAACTCTCCATAAAAATGCCAAGCAGCTGACAAAAGGAGCTCCCCAGACCCCACATATCACTTCTGGTTTTCCTGGTGGAGAAAAGAGCCTCCATCCATTTCCCAGGCAGCCCTGCTGGGGCTCTCCCATCTCCCTGGCGAGTATTTTCCACCCAAAATCAGATTATATGCTCCAAATTGGGATCACCCTCAGATAAAGGATGCCTCCCAAAAGTCAGCGGGATGAAACCTGCACAGCATTTTTCTGGATTGCCTTTCCCATGTCCTCCATCTGAATGTGTCCCAGGCTGAGTAAATCCCTGCACTGACTCTGGGATGGATCCCTGGGATGGCTCCCACCAACCCTGACTTAGGGCAGGGGCAGATGAAGCCATAGGGAGCTGCAGCCTCCAGCTGCCTTTTGCATCCTCCTCTCCTTCAGCAGGATGGGGCAGGGATGGCATCAGCCTGGAAATCAGGGAAGGAGCTTAAATTTGGCTGCAGGGGAGCCATGGAATTGTGGTAAACCAGTGTGGCCAAGGGAACCCTAATTCTGGGCTCATTTGTCCTCACTCAACCCGCGTGACTGGAGGCTCATCCTTTCCCAGTTCACCAGCTGCAGGATGGAGAAAGGGGTGCGATGGCTTCCCACTGCCAGAGGGCAGGGTTGGATGGGATATTGGGAAGGAATTCCTGGCTGTGAGGGTGGGGAGGCCCTGGCGCAGGTTGCCCAGAGAAGCTGTGGCTGCCCCTGGATCCCTGGAAGTGTCCAAGGCCAGGTTGGATGGGGCTTGGAGCAACCTGGGCTAGTGGAAGGTGTCCCTGCCCATGGCAGGGGGCTGGAAACAGATGATCTTTAAGGTCCCTTTCACCCCAAACCATTCCATGATTCCCGTTGAGTGTAGAATAAACTCACAGAAGTGGCTCATCCATGGAGCTGCTGGTGGAGCCCAGGAGGGGGCAGGACTCCCACCCCACACCCGGGGCTCGGACTGCCCGGGCATCCCAAGGAATGAGGATGTGGAAGAAGTTTATTGCCCAGGGAGTGAGTGGCTGCTCAATCAGCTCAGCACGGCAGGGGAAGGGAGGGGCGAGAGAGGGGGGCGGAATTCCTGCAAATCCTCTAAATCGCTGCTCTGGGAATTGGCTTTTGTTACCCGATCACCGCTAAACTTGACCGGCAGCAGGACACACCCACCCCCCCCCAAAAAGAAGGAAATTCAAAGGGAGCGAGTTCAGTTTGAATTTCGCTGCGTGTCAGAGCCACCTCGGCTCCCTCCCTGCCGCAAACACGGGCCTATTTTGCGGTTTTTCCTGCTCTCATCGAAATTAAAAGCGAAGACCTCAGAACGGCCCCGTTTCCTCCGGCAGCGCCGGCACGAGGCGCCCGCAGATGAAACGTGTCGGCTTTGCCTGCTCTTTAAATCCTGTCACCGCGCGTTTTGCTCGGCTGGAGTGTAAATTCCTTGAAGTTCCAGCAAATCCCGGGCGGATCGGCTTCCAAAGAAACCCGGCAATAGCATAACGAAGGATGTCGCACAGCACAGCCCTTATCAGTCTGCAAAGTTCTCGGCTTGGATGTGCAGAGGAGTGGGGTTTGGGTGGTAATTTTGGAATTGCAGCAGCAGGGCAGGGTTTTCTCCCAGCCTAGGGAACATCCAAGTCTCCTCTCCGCGGATCAGGAGGGAACAGGTTGCACAGGGAAGCTGTGGCTGCCCCATCCCTGGAATTGTTCGAGGCCAGGTTGGAGCAACCTGGGCTAGTGGAAGGTGTCCCTGCCCCTGGCTTTTGGAATGTCAAATTCCATGAGATGGTCTTTTAAGGTCCCTTCCAACCCAAACCATTCTGTGATTCCGTGAACACAGATGGTCACGGAGAGTTTGGGTTGGTTTTTGTAACTAAGATTGGCTCCAAAATATACAGAGGAAACCAGGAAAAGAATAATTCAGTCAGTGAATGAATTCAAATTCATTTTATCAGGGAGTCAGAGGAGAATACTTTGGGCTCTGAATTGATTCAGCAGTCAGGAAGGGAGGAGAAATTAGATTTTTTTTTTATATATTTTATTTCCATCCTCTAATCTTGGGGGAGGATCTGGAAAAGGGAAATAATCCTTCTGGAAAAGGGAAATAATAGAGAAGCGAAAATCTCTTAACACCTACAATGAGACTGACTGTCAGAAAAAAAATGATACAACAGAGATAAAATTCTCTGCAGAAATGTTCTCTCTTTTTTGGCAGAAAAGCCTGTTCTGTCCCTTGAACAACTCTCAGCAAAAAGTGTCCATAGAGCTGCTGTTCCCACTGCCCCTCTGGACTGACATTGTTTATCCAAGAACAATTAAGAGGTGATGTGACCCTGCCTAAAAATACCTACAAATGCCTGACAGCAGGAGATTTAAATGAAAAAGGCTGTGACATGAAAGAAATCCATGTGACCAGCTCAAGGTTTTTGCTGGACTGATTGGAACTTTGTAGCAGGGAGATAATTTTCCAGGGGGAGCATTGGCTGACAGAGGCCAACTCCCTACCGATTTATTGGATTACAACTGGAATTTGCAAGCAAGAGTTGACACAATTTTTCAGTCACACAAACCCCCTCAATCAAGAGTGGGGATGGTTCAAATTTACACCCTGTAGCTTAACCAGGAACTCCTTTTCTCCAGGCTGAGCCTTCCCAGCTCCCTCAGCCGCTCCTGGTGCTCCAGACCCTTCCCCAGCTCCGTTCCCTTCCCTGGTCACGCTCCAGCCCCTCAATGTCTTGTTGTGAGAGCCCCAAAACCGAACCCAGAACACTCCATCACCCCATCACTAGCTTTGCTTGCAGTGCTCATCTAGGCACACCCTCAAGTATTCCCAAAGGCAAGATCACTCCTTGACCTCCTCAGGACCATCTCAGCTGCAGGTTGTATTTCTTTCTGGAGTTCCCGAGTTGTCTGGAGATACAAGAGCAGGGTGTTGTCCTTCCCACTTCCCACTAAACATTGCTATGAGTCTGCTCATTTCATCTGGAGTCACTCCTGTTTTATCCTGGTGCGTTACCCACCCCACTACTGGAGTGGGTGATGCTGCCCCTGGGAAGGGCACCAGTCTGGAGTGAGTTACATGTCATGGCCAGAAGCTGTTGAATATTCTCTGTACAGAACAGTTCTGGTGGGAAAATAAGCTTTTTAAAGCATTTTTATTCCCCCAAACTAAGCATTTTAAGCATTACATTCCCCAGGAAACCATGCGGGGTTTGAACTGTGCTCAGCAGTTTAATGACACCTCGTGTCATGGATTGTCCATCCCTGGAAGTGCTCAAGGCCAGGTTGGGCAGAGAAGCTGTGGCTGTCCCTGGATCCCTGGAAGTGTCCAAGGCCAGGTTGGACAGGGCTTGGAGCAACCTGGGCTAGCGGAAGGTGTCCCTGCCCATGGCAGAGGGTGGAACTGGATGGGCTTTAACGTCCCTTCCAACCCAAACCATCCTGTGATTCCATGATTCTGCACATGGAGTGGCTGCAAGGAAGTGGTGGGGAACAGTTCAATCAGGGTGTTTAGGCAAGTGAACATTTTCATTTGGTGAATTAATTTCTTGTCCCCTCCAAGGGCCAAAATTCTCATTAGACATTGGGAAGAAGTTCTTTAAAGAGAAAATGATTGGGCATTGCAATGGGCTGCCCAGGGAGGTGGTGGAGTCACTGTCCCCAGAGGTGTTTAAGAAGAGACTGGATGTGTCACCAGTGCCATGGTCTGGGTGACAAGATGGGGTTGGGTCACAGGTTGGACTTGCTGACCTCAGAGGTCTTTTCCAGGCTGCTTGATTCCGTGATTAAAAGCTGATTAGGAACGAAACCCACCCAGCTGCATGCCCACCTTGCATCCCTCCTAACTCTTTGCAACTCCTCTCCTGTCCAGGTACCTGGGCATCACTCGCCCGCTGACGTACCCGGTGAGGCAGAACGGGAAGCTCATGGCCAAGATGGTCTTCATCGTTTGGCTCCTGTCTGCCTCCATCACCCTCCCTCCCCTCTTCGGCTGGGCCCAGAACGTCACGGTGGAGAGGGTGTGTCTCATCAGCCAGGACTTCGGCTACACCGTGTACTCCACGGGGGTGGCCTTCTACATCCCCATGGCCGTGATGCTCGTCATGTACAGCCGCATCTACAAGGCGGCCAAGGTGAGCGCCGAGAAGCACCGCTTCATGAACTTCCCCAAGCACTACGAGGAGGAGGGAGTCTACTGCCTGGAGGCCTCCAGCCGGGGCCACCACAGCTCCCGGCGGACCAAGGCGGCGGAGGAGTGCGCCACGCTCTCCAAGCTGCTCCGGCAGGACAGGAAGAACATCTCCATCTTCAAGCGGGAGCAGAAGGCGGCCAGGACCCTCGGGATTATCGTGGGGGCCTTCACGTTCTGCTGGCTGCCCTTCTTCCTGATGTCCACGGCCCGGCCGTTCATCTGCGGCGTGCGCTGCAGCTGCATCCCGCTGCGGCTGGAGAGGACTCTGCTCTGGCTGGGGTACACCAACTCCCTCATCAACCCCCTCATCTACGCCTTCTTCAACAGGGACTTGAGGACTACTTTCTGGAACCTCCTGAGGTGCAGGTACAGGAACATCAACAGGAGGCTCTCGGCCGCCAGCATGCACGAGGCCCTGAAAGCCACAGAGAGGCACGAGTGCATCCTGTAGGGCCACATCCTCTCTCCCAGTGCCTGACCGACCGGCTCCTGCCTCTCCATTTCAGGTTTCCTTGCTTCTCCCGCCCTCCTGGAGCTGGCAGAAACCATTTGTGCCGTTGTTCCCCCCCTGCCAGACATCACTGCACCCCCTTCCCCTCGCTCTGTGAGGAGTCGTGGCTCTCCTCACCTCGGGAACAAGTGGAGGGAACTCCCCTCAGGAACAAGTGGAGGGAAACTCCCCTTGGGAACAGCCCTTCCTTCTCACCATGTCCAAGGTGGGGGCTGAAAAGCCGTGAGCAAGACTGGCGGGGGGGGTTCAAGGTCTACCAACTGTGGGTAACTCAAACCACCTCTCTGTGCCTCAGTTTCCCCATCTGTTATTTAAAAAAAAAAAAAAAAAAAACAAACAAGGAAAAGAAACCCTCCCAGCCAACCAAACATAAAAAACACCCTAAAAACTTGATGAGACTGTGGCTCTCCACCTTCACAAAGGGCTCTAAGGTCTGTGGAGGGTACACATTACACTATGTAAAGATGACATTGGCTGCACTTCTCTATGGAATACGACAGCAGCTCCGTTGTGGATCCAAGCTCTCATGCCATCCCAGCTTATACAGACTCTCCCCACGGATGTAATTGCATTTCACACTCTGAGCTCATGCCCAGGTTTGCACGTCAGAGCAGTAACACCAATGACCCCGTTTCCCCTCACACTGTAGCACTGCAGCACTTGAAGGAGACACTCCTGCAGAATCCAACGCCAGTGGACACGGAGCTTCCCTTATGGTTGGACAGGAAAGTCTGGCGACCTCCTCGCCAGGGCAACGACCGGTGAGCAAAGACACTCGTGTTTATTGGGCTGGACTGTAATTCATTCTCAGCCAAGTGATGTGTGCTCATCATTTGTGGCTAATTGACTCCGTAAAAGCACGCTTTGGTTGACAACAGACGAAACCATATAATTTCTCTGACAGCTTTACAGTGCTTCAGTATGATGTCCAGCAAGCTTGAAAAAATACACTGGATGATGTATCTTTTTGTTAAAAAAAAAAAAAAAAAGAAAAAGTCTGGTTTCCTTATTTTGGTGTAGATCCTTTGGTCTCTTTGACTTTAAAGCGTCTCTTTATTTTTATGTGGTGGTGGGACTTGTCTTCCTGCAGATCCTCTTTGCTCATGATCAACCTTGTTGTGTCAACCTGGCAGCCCCACAAACCTTTGCCTGTTTGTAGATGATCATTGAATCGTGGAATCATGGAATGGTTTGGGTTGGGAGGGACCTCAAAGACCATCTCGTTCCACCTCCTGCCATGGTCAGGGACACCTTCCACTAGCCCAGGTTGCTCCAAGCCCCGTCCAACCTGGCCTTGGACACTTCCAGGGGAGATGATTTGTACTTCAGTTGTTGAATATCTCCTGTCCTGGGTTTTCTTGTTAAAGCCAGACTGTTCAGAGGCTGAGGGAAAGTTGTTTCTAGACCTCCCCTCCCTCCAGATTTTCTTTATCAAGCAAGAGTATGTGAGTAGTGGGAGTCCCATCTCTGGCAAAAATACAAGTGTGATGCCTTAATCCATATCTAAGTTGGGTGTTGGATGTCTTGGCTGAGTGCTGGTTTAACTTCTGTGCTCTCACTTCTCCTCTTCTTACCAGCCATTTCCATCCTGTCTGATTTTACACTTGCTTTTTCTAGAAAGATCTCCAGTTTAGACTGGTAATTCACAGCAGGGAGGTTGGACCCAGGGACTGCAATGTGTCCAGATATTCTCCAGACTCCTGTCCTCACGCAGAGAGTCAGAATTGCACGTGGGAGGAGCAGGGGAGGTTGTAGCTGTTGTGTGGGTCTCCAGCTGGAGATACTGAAAGACCAGACAGCAAAGAGATTTGAAGGAGCACATAATCAGGAGTGATCCTAAGGGTGTAGCTGGAGCCCTGCTTCACCTGCTATTCCAGGCAGAAGCTCTTTGAAGAGGAGTGAGTGATTTTGCTAAGGGTTTTCACAGCTTTCTCCCATGGTTTTTACCTATGGTTGTGTGTCGGTGTTGGGTTTTCCTGGACCAGGCTGTTTGCTGAAGGCACAGCAACCACATTCAGTCCCTTTTCCCTGCTGCTCAGAGGCTGCTGTCCCTGTCCAGGAGCAGCACAACATCCAGTCACACCAGCAGCAAGGACCTGTCCTTTACCACTCTGCCCGAGACGGATGTTGTTGCCCAGCCAAACCCAAGTGGTGCCCCTGGGATGTCCTGTGGTCCTGCATCCCCTAAACCACAGACCCCACAGACGCAACGGGGAGGGGAGAAGGCACGACACACCCTCCTGGTTCCACATGAGCTTGTTCTGCACCACCCCTCTGCTTTCCCTCGGCGCTGTGTGTTCCCCTCAGTGCACTTGTTGCTCACCGCGGTTGCAACTTCTCCTGATGCTTCTGCTTCCGAGCCCCCACGCTCCCCATCCCCAGGGAATGGTCTGACTGCCCATCTCAGGGTCTGCTCAACAAAAACAATCCCTTTCCTCCCCCAGAGTGCTCTGGGCCATCATCCCCTCTGACACAGCGTCTTGGCAGCAGCTGCTGCTGTTGCTGGTTCTGTTCCTGCCACAGGGACACGAAACTCCTGCAGGCTCCGATTTCCTTCCTCTGCTCCTGCAGCTCCTTCCCTGCCGCGGAGCCCTCAGTGCCCTTCTGACAGAGCTGTCTGGATTAGAACTAACCAGCTGCTAATTCCAGCTGTCTCCTCGGGATGTGAGAGCCCCAGGCCAGCCCATTTCACATCCAGGCTGGTTGTCCTGCTGCAGTGTATTTATTTATATGCCTCAGGTCAGAGGGGCACTGTTTTACTTATTTTCTGTATTAGGAATTCCAAAACTGCCTTCAACAATTATAATCTTGTTTAATTCCACTTAACATCCCTATGATGATGGTATTTCTAGCACTGCTTAAAAATGTTCTGCAAAAGAGCCATGAAACAGTGTTTGAGCTTTTTAAATTAAATCAGAGAAATACTGTTTTTTCTGGTTTGATGGTTCTTCCAGAATAAAAACAGTAAGGGAAAAAAAATATGACTCTGGATGATCCCAAACCTAAAATTCTTCTAAGCAAGGAATTGAGCAAAATTATTTATTTGTCTTAAAAACTCCCAATGTTTTCTTTGACTTGGAATTGAATGTTTTGCTGCACTCAAGGCTCATCTGACAATTTTTTCCCTTATATTTTCATTTTTAGCTGTAGAAACATTTAAATGAAAAGCTTTCTTCCAAGAAACCATTCCAAGGGTTTGCACCCACGAATATTTAAACACAACAGCTTCACTGAAACCAAACATTTTTCTCAAAAAATAATGAGACGGTTTGTAGGATTTTTTCCCAGTAGTTATTGACTCAAACTTTGAACATCTTGCTTTTTATCTCTCCAAGATTAAATTGTGTTCAGGTTGGATAAAATGATGTGCATCCAAAGACACCAAGGACTTTTCCACGCACGAGTGAGCACCAACCGTTTAGTTAAGCCAGTCAAGATCCTTGTAGATGAGCCACTAAATCATGCTGAAAATACTCTGTAGGGTCTGGGTTTTTATTATTTTAATCAGACAGGAATCAATGCATTTGGCATCTCCAAAAACAAACAAAAAACCCCAACAAACCTGGCTTAAAATAAATCGGAACCATTTTGAAACCGATTTTAGCACGTACACGTGTGCTAACAAAACTGTGTGAGGTTGAAGAGAAATCAGCTCTAAAAGAGTCCCCATTTAGGAAAAAATGTGAGCCCAGGGAGAAAATCATCAATTTAGGAGGAGAAGAGGAAGTTTTCTTGGACAATGAGGGAGTCCCAGCAGGGCAACAGCAACACAGTGGAGAAGAATGAGGAGCCTCGGGCGGAGAAAATTGAACTAATTCAGGCAGAAAATGAGTAGGTCACAAATCAGCTTTTTATTCCGCTCCCTGTGCAAGGGAAATTCATCCAGGAATTCAGGCAGAGTGATCTGGGGAGAAGAGGCAGTTTTGACAACCCCCCCAGCAGGGGTCTTTAGGTTTTTGATACCGACGTCAAGCAAAGCCAGGAGGGGTCAGGCAGAGATGCACCAAGAAGCTCAAGGGGGTTGAAGCCTGGGTGTCTCCCCCCAAAAAGCCTCAATCCCCCCACTACCTGAGCTCAGCACTTCCCAGATAGGTTTGGCTGATGAGTAAGTGCTGGGGATTTGCAGAGGCAGCTCAGCAAACCCACCGTGTTCTTCATGCCCACAGGAGTCCTGCCACCTCTTCCACCTCCTGGTGACAATGATGTCACATCGACCACGTCAGACTGGGAGATGATCCAGCCCGAGATCCTACCTGGAACACAGAGCAGTGGTGGATTCTTACAGACACAGGCCAACAAACCTGTTGTGAGATCTTTCCTTGTCCCACCAATTAAATGTTCGGGGACCCAAAGTGGCCTTGGAGTGTTTATTAACCTCCAACCCGTGCTCTCCTTCCACCCTATTTAAGTTTTTCCCACTCTGCCACCCCAAGCTCGAGGATTTAGTTATTTTTTAGGTAAAGGAGTGTCTCCCTTCACCCTTGTAAACCTGCCATCTGCTGAGCTCTTTAGGCCCTGGCTAATCCTTGCATTAGGAAGGAGAATGGGTGATTATCCCTATTCACCCTCTCCAGGCCAGGTGGGATTTTGCAGACCTTTGCCATATTCTTCCTTTTGAAATTAAAAGGATCTATTCAACCCACAATTCCTTTTCCAACAGCAGGATAGGCCTTGGGAAAATTATCAGGACAAGGACAGTCTGGATCACCTGCCTTCCCACCCTCCACTACACTCAAAGCATCCAACCTTGTTCAGTTCAGGAAATTCCCTGTTTAGACATGGTTTCTGTGCAAGGCTTGGTGTAATCCCGTTTTCCCATGGGAAAATGCCAAATCTTCCATCTGGGATTGGGTAACCCCACATAACAGCCCAGGCTGGGGCAGGACTTGGTGCCCAGGGCACTGCTGAGCTTGGCAAGGAGAAGGCTAATGATGGCCAACCAGTGCCCTGAGGGGAATTTTGGGGAAGGTGGATGCACAGAGGTGGAGGAATCTCTTTCTTTGGCCATATTCAAACCTCAACTGGGTCAGGCCTTGACCAACCTGACCTAATCCTGGAGGTGTCTTTGCTCTGAGCACGACACAGATTCAGAAGCCTCCAGGTTTCCCTTCCAACTTCAGTATTTTATGATTTGGATGATTTGTGTAGTTTCCCACTCAAACATATGTAAATATTTATTTCCATATTTTTTTGGCAAGACAATCTACAGATCTCCTACCTACCATGTGGAAAAGCTTTTTCTGTTTTGAGCCTTCTGAGTCACATGTCAATAAAACTGAGAGTCAACCCCACGACACTTTCCACCTGTGTTCTTATGTAAGAAACTGGTTTTCTTTGTTTGTTTTATTGCCATTTTAATCTGGACACGTTTCATATTCACAAAGCAGGATCTTTAGTTGCCTCATTGTGCCTCCCTCTTGTGCATCACTCTGAGACAGAGCTTAAACAAAACCCCAATAACACCAAATGAACAGGCAGGTCACTGCTCAAAAGTCATTTTTAAGCCATAGTCAAGGCAAAAAAGTGGATATTTCCTAAAAAACCAGAATGGTTGGGTTGGAAGGGACGTTAAAGATCATCCACTTCAACCCCCTGCCATGGCAGGGACACTTTCCACCAGCCCAGGTTGCTCCAAGCCCAGTCCAACCTGGCCTTGAACACTTTCAAGGAGTTTTTCCAGCCATTTCCAGCCCTTCTCAGCACTGGCACACAGGGGAGAAAGGAGACTGCTCTGCTCTGGTGATTCCACTTTTTTTTAATGACAAAATCTTCCATGCAGAACCTACAGTCTCAGACAAAAAAAAAAATCAAGAAGAAAGCTGGAGTAGAAAGATGATGTTACACAAATGCCTTTATCTGAGAAGAACTGAATCTCTCTTGCAAAGACTCAGTTTTCTTTAGCTCTCTTTGGCTGCACCAATAATTCTCCCTGGGTGAGCCTTGTATTTGGCCTCTTGGTCATCTGGGTGGGCACCTGTTTAAAACACACAAAAACTCTCACCTGGGTTGTTTCCACATGTTTGAGATATCTGCCCTTCTGTGGCAAGAGTATCACAGCTCCCTGAAAAAAAAATGGGGTAAAGGCAGCACCTCCTGTGATAAAATAACCCCAGGAAGGGTTTTTTGGCTTTGTGATGGAGCGTGTGAATCCAAGAGGTTGAGCCTGGGGTGGAAGGAGCTCACAGGTGGACCAGGGTAGGATTTGCTGGTGATGGACATGAATGGGGTCCCTGGACAGGGGATGTGGAGAGGGTCAAGGCCACGTTGGATGGGGCTTGGAACAACATGGACTAATGGAAGGTGTCCCTGCCCATGGCAGGGGTTGGAACTGGATGACATTTAAGGCCCCTTCCAACCCAAACCAGGGTGTGATTCTATAAGGTGGAGGTGCACCATGGCTTGGTGTCACAGTCTGAGTGGGAGCGGAGGTCTCTCTGCAGCCTAAACCAACACAGGGTCTGACATCCAACTCGAGGGAGGACAACATAAATACAGCTGAGCTCCATGTCCTCTGACTGCTGGAGAAAAACATCACCAGGGTGGGAAAGCAGCGAGAAGAACCATCCCAGAGACACCGACAGAGTCAGGATATATCCAGACAAGCCCCCAGCATTTCTGTGCTAACCCTGCTGCGTTTCAGCACCAAAGGGATGAGTCCAAGGCCCAAACCTTCCCCTCCAAGGCAGCCACATCCCAGACTATTTCAGATCCTCTCAGTCCTGGCAGCCTCCAAGCGCCGCGCGTTTTCCCGCTCCCCCCGCCAAGCACACGGACCTTGGACAGCAGCAGCAGGACTCTCGTCTGCTGCTGCACCACTTGCCAAATAGCTGCTCTAGCAATTAAAAAAAAGACAAATCTTTCCAGGCTGCAGCGTGTGTGCCGGGCTAGTGGAGAGCTGGAAACTCGCAGCACTCTCACAAGACAGTGAAAATTAACTCCTTCCGGGTGATGGGAAAAGGCCGGATAAAAGCTGCCTGATTTGGACCCACTTTTTCAGCCTCTCTACCACTCTTCACTTCGGTTCTTTGACCCTTTTGAAGGTGGTCAGTGGTCTGTTAACACGGCAATTAAGAGAAGAGGGAGGAAAGAGTGGCCAGATGCCAGGCACTTGGTGACAGTCTGTGACAACACAGCCGTGAGCTCGTAAATCGGGAGCGCGGCTCAGGAGGGCTCCGCTCGGAGCCTGTGATTTGTCTGTGCAATGCAGACAATCCGAATGCCAAATGTGCACTTCCAGACTGTGAAATGCCTGGGTCACCTCACTCCCGGGCTGAAGCTTTGGACAGCAGCTTCTGTCGAGTGCCTGGTGTGAGCACAGCCATGGGAAGTGCAGCCACAGCTCCAGAAGATGCTCTCGATAAATTAGTGCCACAGTATAAAAAGGATATAAAGCCATTAGAGAGTGTCCACAGCAGGGCTATGAAGATGATGATGGGTCTAGAGGGGCTATACAAGGAGAGGCTGAGGTCACTTGGCTTCTTCAGCCTGAAGAAGAGGAGAGTAAGGTCAGACCTCATCAGGGTCTGCAGCTTCCTCACAAGGGGCAGCTCCAATCTCTGCTCTCTGTGAGCAGTGACAGGATCCAGGGAATGGTCTGAAATTGTGCCAGGGCAGGGTCAGGTTGGATCTCAGGAAAAGGTTCTTCCCCCAGAGGGTGGTTGGGCACTGCCCAGGCTCCCCAGGGTAGTGGGCACAGCCCCAAGGCTGCCAGAGCTCCAGGAGGGTTTGGACAACACTCTCAGGGGCAGGGAGGGATTGTTGGAGTGTCTGAGCAGGGCCAGGAGTTGGACTGGATGAGCCTTGTGGGTCCCTTCCAACTTAGGATATTCCATGATTCTTTGGTAAACTAGGAGCAGTAAGAGGTAATGACTATGGTCCTGCAGTGTCCCAGCAAAGCTGCATGTGGATTACCTGGCTTCCACTAGTCTTTAACTTGTTTCCATGCTCCTTTCCACCTCAAGACTGTGTGCAGGTCTCCTGGATGAGAACCTAAACCCTCAGGTAGGGGTTGCCTGGGAGAGTGCTGAACACTCACCTGTTAATTACTACAGAAATTAATATTCCAGGATCTTTATACAGAGCTTTGGGAGGGGTTTTTTTCCATCCCTTCTTAAAGGCTGAAGGAGAAATATTCCTGATAACAAGCCACGTTTTTTCCAAGCACCACATTTCTATAACACTGTCAAAAAAAAAGTCTGAGCTACATATGGAAATTGATGCAGCTCAGAGGAAACGCTTCTGGTTGACTATCCTTGGAGACATTAATCAGAGTTTAGCGCTGTCACTTCTCAAGAGTCACTTTGCTGTTGTATCTTCAAGAGACATCAAAATGCCAACAGCCCTGAGCAAGAACAAATCCAGCGTGGAAACAGACGGGTGTGCCCGCGGGCACCTTGTTCCTGGGATGCAGCCTGAGGATCCAGGACCCTGGAGACCACTGATGGCTCACCCAGCCCTCCTCCCCGACCTGTGCATGGCCCTGCCAGCACAGCATCCGTGGGGAAACAACTCAAACAGCTCCTTGGATAAGAGTTGGGGCTGCCTCAGCTCTCAGAGCCAGGCCAGGATACAACATCCTCCTGGTACAGTGGAAAAGCGTTGGGAGAAGAAAGGAGGAGAGACCCAGTGTCTAACGATGATGAGTCCTCAGCTGAACATCAGGAACACCAAAAAGCATGAAAGAGCACTGGGAGGGAAATAATAATAATTTTTTAAAAGCAGCATTTTTCTCCTGGGCACCTAATACAGTTCTAAAAACTGCTCCTAACCAGAAAATCCTTGGCAGCGTCAGTCCTTAGCCCGAAGACCCTCCAACAGCAAATTCACACTTTTCCTACCCCACTAGTTCACAATGCAAGGTTGTTTTCTAGTAAGCAAGCACCCTATAATACATTTTTGAGGAAGGATCTAGGGTTGCATCTGTGGTTAGAAAAACGTCAGCAGGACTAATAGAGATGTAACAGAGAAAGCAGAAATATCGCTTTGAGAAAACGCTACCAGAACCAAAGATCGGGGAAAGAAAATCAAGCAAACAGCGATTCTGGATGTGTTGTTTGTTAAAATCAGTGTGATGTAGTGCCTTTCCACCTCTGGTTTTTTTTTGTAATATAGCACATAGTTTTTGTCAAAGTCACTAATATATGTTTTTAAAAAGGTTCAAGGAAAGACAGATCAACAAAGATGAGCCACTGAGCCGAGAGAAGAATAAACCAGTACAACCACCACATGTAGAGTGAATCGATACATCAACACAATCCCATTATTAGGTTTGAATTCTATTGTCCAGTGTCCTAAACCACCAAAAAGAGCTGAAAGAGGAGGGGAACTGGGCTTTTCCCTACCAGTAATACTTTGGAATGAGGGAAAAGGTTGTTCTCCGACCAAAAGGTGAGGAAACCTTGGGCATGGCCGGTGCCGAAGGTGGGTTGGCACCCAAAGCAGCGCATGCTCCAATGGATGGTTGTGAAAGACAATATTTAGGGCACGTCAGGCCTGGGGAGATGCTCTTCTGGCATCCTGCCCATGCAAGAGTTGGCAGGAAAATGTTGTGTGTCTGAGCTGGCTCCTCTCAAACCACAACTTGCCCAGATATCGGCCCCAACCTTCGACTCGCGGCTCCGGCGCCCGAGTTCGCTCCCATAATCCGGAATTTAGGAACAGGGTTCAGACCATCACAAAGGGCTTTGTCAGAGCAGCAGCAATAATTCAGCAGAGGGAAAAGGAGCTAAAAGGCATCAGCTGCCTTTCTTTGAAGAGGACACACTCCCTCTCTTCTTCTGGGTCACATCACAGCACGACAGAGACGTCTCCTTCCTCCAGCCTATTGCCAGGAGAGAGTTTTAGGATCTAAACTTTATAGGGGATGGTGTCTAGACATAAAAGGCTCAATGTTGCCTTGAATTTCTTTCAGGGAATGCTTCAAAAGAACATGAACCTGACTGGCTAGAAAATTAGCTTCCTTTGCCTTTTGCAGACCCAACCAGCAATGGCTTCCCAAATCCTTGCAGCTTTCACACACAGATTATCTCCACTCACTTATCTTGTGTTCAGAGCCACCAAAACACTTCTCTTCATCAGCACTCAATTTGCAATTCCCCATGGAACACAGAAACAGGTGCAAACATTTAATTTTGGATTTCTGCTCTTGCTTAAGGTAATCACACAATGGCCCCATTGCAACTGCTGGGGAGAAATAAAGTTAGGAAGTTGTTTTCCTGACCAAATGCAGATTTCTGCTGTGCATGAGATTAATTTCACCCTAAACTGGCTGCTTTTTTCCCCAGACATTTTAAAGAGAGCCCAGAGGGACCTGCTGAGAGCAGATGTCTGTGCTGGAGGTATCTGAATTTGAATGGATGAATCCTACCATATGTGTAACTCTTCCACAACTTGAGCTGTAACTGTGTCTTGGAAAGCTGGGTGTAAATCATGCCAAGTGTTTTGACCCAGAAGTCCCACATATATAAGGACTGCCTTGGTCTGCGTCAGTAACACCATTAAAATCAGACCACAGAATGGGTGAGACATCTTGCAATTCCTAGCACAGAAAATCAGAGAGGAATAATGATCAGGAGGATGCTCCGAGGGCTGGAAGATGTGATGAAGACAGGCTGGGAGAGCTGGGGGGGGTTCCCCTGGAGAAGAGAAGGCTCCAGGGAGAGCTGACAGCCCCTGACAGGGCCTAAAGGGGCTCCAGGAGAGCTGGAGAGGGACTGGGGACAAGGGATGGAGGGACAGGACAAGGGGGAATGGCTTCCCACTGCCAGAGAGCAGGGATAGGTGGGATATTGGGAAGAAATTCTTGGCTGAGAGGGTGGGGAGGCCCTGGCACAGGTTGGGTGCCTCTGGATCCCTGGAAGTGTCCAAGGCCAGGTTGGACAGGGCTTGGAGCAACCTGTGCTAGTGGAAGGTGTCCCTGCCCATGGCAGGGGGTGGGACTTTAAGGTCCCTTCCAACCCAACTCATTCTGTGATTCCGGGTCTTTAACTTTATGGAAAATTGTGAGTTCTTCAGTGTTTGCTGGAAAATCTCAAAGGGCCAGACCTGGGATGGAGTTGATGCTCTAGATCAGTGTCCATCCTGCAGCAGTTGGGTCTCCTGTGGGTGCATCTCCACTTCCTTCTGCATCAGGAGATACCCAGGGAGAGCCTTGGCCCAGCACATGGTTTTCCACTCCTCTGCCCAGCTCAGGATCTTAAAGTGGCCATTTAGAGCAGTCCATGGTTTAATTTGGATGTGACAGGTGCACAAATGCTCATCTGGCCATGCCAAAGTACCCAGGGGGACTGTGGGACATCAACATTCCCTTGGGACGATGCACTGACCCAAAAGATGTGGCTCCTTGAGCCACATCTTACTCAGAATCACTAATGTGACAAATTAGGGTCAAAGCTGACCCGGGAGGGCCCAACCAGACTCAAACGAGGTCATCAGGGGCAATCTTTGTTTTAATTCAGGGATTAAAAATACACACTCACAGCATACTGCAGGCCACAAGGACTAAGTCAGTGACACTTCAAAAATATCACAGCTTTTAGAAAGCTGAGAAGACATTATTTGGGATTTAACCAAAAAACATCTTTCTGACTGACACAACGCCACCAGCTGATGGGAAGTTCAGTTCTCTCCCCACCCCCCCTCTCCAAATGTCCTATAAAAATAAGTGATGAAAAACCAAAAAAAAAATAGAGATCATAGTGAAAAAGTCTCTTGACTGTCAAAACATCCATCAGCAAAATGAAAAACAATGTGGATATCTCACACTTAGCACTTTTGTACTTACTGCCAGAACCAAGACAGAAATATTCCAGTTTAGGATCTGGACAATAAATCAAAGACCCAGCCTTGGAAAATTTCCTCTTAGTACCAAGAAAAGTTTCCTTGCTACCTACAGAGATGAGACCCACTTACAATCCTCCAAAGCTTTTATTAAGGCTTTCTTTGCACATGTGCTATTTTTTCCCCCTCTCACAATATCTCACTGCAGGTGGGAACGGGAAAAAATAGTCTGCAGCCTAGTAATTAAATAGGCTTGGTTTTAATACTGCAAATTACAGCTAAATGCAACTGTCTCAGGTATATATAACACTCCAATCACTGTCACACCTCAGTGCTCTTCCCTGGGAGCTGGATTTAGTCTCTCATCCCCCTGCAAAGAGTGCAGTGGGATTATTTTCCTTACAGTGGAAGGGCTGGAGGAGTGGGGGGAACCTCCTGGGCACCCCACAGACACCTTGTTGCACAACACTTTTCTGGGGTGTCCCAAGGCCAAGCTGGAGAATGAGCTCCCCCCACATTTTAGCCCTTCAGGAGCTTCTCAGACCCTCACAACTGTGTTGCCCAAGGTGCCCCCTCCCCAGCCCAGCCTGGATCCCTTCACCACAAGGTCTGGGCAGTCTCCAGCTTGGCAGCAGGACCTTTCCATGAGGTGGCTCTTTGTTTCTGGTGCTTTATTTCTTTCACTCCCTGCTCAGGATATTTATAGAGAGCAATCACAGGACGCCTCAGCTTTCACTGCCCAGGTGGGATGAGCCAAAAATCTCCTCTTACAGGACAAATTCTTAGTTCCTCCTCCCTTACCCTGTTCTGGTTTGGGCCCATTTGCTGGACACAGGTGACCAAAAGAACATGGACACTGGTATATGGGCTCTTCCCAAGATATCAGAGATATGTGATGATAGAAAAAGGGGGAATATCTTCTCACTGTCAGAGGGGCAGGGTTAGATGGGATATTGGGAAGAAATTCTTCCCTGTGAGGATGGTGGGGAGGCCCTGGCACAGGTTACCCAGAGAAGTTGTGGCTGCCCCTGGGTCCCTGGAAGTGTCCAAGGCCAGGTTGGACGAGGCTTGGAGCAACCTGGGCTAGTGGAAGGTGCCCATGGCAGTGCAAGCAGGGGATTTTTGAGGTCTCTTTAAACTCAAACCATTCTATGAGACTTGTATCAATGTCCTTCTGTCCAGGAACACACTGGAAAGAGAAGTTACCCACCCCTCTGCACCCAGCAGAGCAGGTGGGACTGGTGCACCCATGTGCTCTTCTCCTACAACAGATATTGAAGCAACTTCCTTGACCTCCTTGGTCCCAGGAATTTGAATTTCATGTCCATCTACCTAAATTTCCCATGTAGGTTGTCCTAAATGCTGCCATTGGTACTGTCCCACCAGCTGGGCTCTGTGCACTCCCAGGACAGAGAGCTTTCCATAGCCCACAGGAGATCCAGGAAAATCCCCCTTCCTTCCTTCCTTCCTGGACAAAGCACAGGGAAGTAACAGATCTTTAGCACACATCTGGCAGTGGGTTTGGCTTCATGCTGAGCACAAACCAACCTGTCCTGCAGAGAACAACCTCAGTCCTGCCCCATGGCAAGGGCTTTCACCAGGGGCAGCTGTGCTGGTGCAGGACTCACTGCAAAGATTCTCTGACCCAGTCAGAGACGGGTCTGGAGCAGCCCCGGGGCCTGAGTTTCATTCTCAAATCACCCAAATCTTTCCCTCAGCTCATGCCACAGCCAGGACTGTCACTGGATGGCTGCTCAGCCACCACCTCCTGCCCTGACCAACCTGTTTGACCCTCACGCCACTGCCCAGAGCTGTTCCCACCTCCAAAATACCTCCAGCCCAAGGGAAATTCCTGCTGCTGGTCAGGGCTCTCCACCAAGCTTCACCTATGACTTAAGTCAGGTTTCTGGGTTCCCTGAACTCCTGTTTCTCCTCCAAACCCTTTTTTTATCATGAGTTTCAGTGGATAAGGAATAAAAGATTGTATCCAGCACTAGGCTTACAGTCAACTCCCAATAAACCCCCTCTGGACATGTTTCTCATCCATTACACTCAGGTATGTGTTCTATATAACCAGGGCCAAATGACAGTCATCATTTGTTCAAAACATATCAGTGGTGCAATCAGGATCCTGGGATTTCAGCCCAGAGTGGGGAAAAAAAAGGCTTTAAAAGCAAATAAAACAAACACGTGTTGCACGAAGCGACAAGCAGAATAATTTAATTGCCGAGTTTTGAAAACAAAAGAAGAATCTGCTATCTGCTTAAAAGCAAAAGATGTCCCAGGACTCTGATGTTTGCCAGTTAAAATGCCCCTTTGATTAGTTTTCTTGTTTGTTTGCTCTGTAGCCCACTGGAGTCACTCCATCTCCAGCTCAAAATCGCATCTGTGTTTCTACTTGAGCGGAGCACGAGTCACCTTGGAAGGAGCACAGCAGAAAATACCAAATAATAAAAAAAAATAAAAAAAAAATAAATTGGCAAATCTCTGAGCAGTAACTGAGGGACAGCTAAACCAACTTCAAGACACCGTGCTCTCCCTCACTAGGCCAAAAAAAAAAAAATGTTCTTTTCCTGGGATTAAAGCAGCTCTCCTAAATGAGGCTGCCCATGATTGACGCTTTAATTGACTGGCACAATTTCATGCTTTAATAACTCTGGGCTTCTCGGTTTAGCCAGGAATAAATTTAACTGTTAAGTCCTTCCTTGTGTGTAAAATCCTCCTGCCTGGAAGTTCCAACTCCTTCTTTTAAAATGGAAACTTGGATTAACGAGACTCACCAGCGTTTCAGGAGCTTGGTGAAACAACCTGCACATCCTCTGCTCGATACACTCACCAGTTCCCCCAGTTCCTTCCCTCCTGGGCCACCACAACTGGCTGGAAAAGGGCTCCAGGTGGGATTTCTTTAGGACAAGCCCCTCAAGCATTCTGGGAGCTCAGCATCACACTGATACCTGGTCAGCAATTAGTGGGATTATCAATTTGTCCTCAGGCTGGCGACCAACAGAAGAGCAGGAAAACATCTCTTTTTCTGAGCAGCATCTTCTGTGCCTCTGGTCCTTGCCCTTGTCCCAGAAATTACTTACTCATGCTGGTAATTTTGCAAAATCTCGTGTGTGATACCAAAGAGGAGAGTTTTGGGCTGGTTTACCTCCTCCTGCCCTCCATCTTTTACATAATATTGACACTGTGGGCCTGGTCTGTGGTTGCAGTGCCCTTCCTCCTTAGTTTAGAGGAGAGTAAAGAAGGGTGAAATGCAGCTCCCAGAAGACTCCATGTTTCAGGCTGTATTTTTAACTTTTCAGTCATTTTGCCTTTTTTTTGTTCCCCCCATGTGTCTAAATCATCTAATTTAGCAATCACAGCTGGTTCCTGGACTGAACACTTCTTTTTTTTCTAGAAACATCCTCCTCCTCCTCCTCCTCCAGCACCTGAAGTCAGGGATATTTAGAATCATTTCAGGTTGCAGAGAAAAGAAGCTGCAGCTGCAAATTCAAGTGAGGTTCAGCATTTAGTGAAAGAGCTGTGAATCCATCAATCCTCAACAAGGATTCGAACTTTTGGTTTCCCATCCCTGGTGCCTCACGCACAACAGGATCACTCAGGCACCTGAGACCGCATTTGAGTGCCTTTGGTCTGGAAAAGCCTGGGTTTTTTCCCCCAAAATTTCTTTGATTAAGTGAGAATAATCCCCATTTCAAAGATCTCCCCTCCAGATGATCACCCAGCTCCATCCTTGGACTGTCCCTTCCTCCCCAGGAACAGGGATGCCTGAAAATTCCATGAGTCTGTGGCAGGGAAGATCCTCCTGGGGGTTTCTGGATGTCAGAGAGCCCCATATGGATTGTTGGTTACTCCCAGATGAGCTGGAGGAAAACAAAGAGGAGGTCAAAACCATTAATGGGCCACTTCTGCAACACTGAACTGGGACTTTGGAGTCCTCCCTGCTAGAAGATGGTCTCAGATGTCCCCAGGAGTTACAGTAGGACCCAAAGCCCTGCCAGAAAAACTCCCTGGGCAGCACCCCTGCCTAATTAATGGATCTTGGTGGATCACATGTCCTTGCTTCTCATGTCAGAGCTTTGTAGCCAAAAAAAAAAAAAAAATAACCCAGCAGAGATGCAGGAGCCTTTGTCCCACACTGCCCTGCAGTTCAGGCCACACCTGGAACACTGTGTTCAGTTTTGGTCCCTGCTACACAAAAAGGATGTGGACAGGCTGGAGAGGGGCCAGAGGGATGATCCAAGAACTGGGAAGCTGCCATGTGAGGAAAGGCTAAGAGAACTGGGTTTGTTCAGCCTTGACAAAAGGAGGGTGAGGGGAGACCTTGTCTCCATGTTCCAGTACTTAAAGGGTGGCTACAAACAAGTGGGGATTCCCTTTTTACAGGGAATCACATGGAAAGAAGGAGGGGTAACCAGCACATGTCAGTCCTGGGGAGGTTCTGATTAGACACAAGAGGAAAATCTTTCACAACAAGAACGACCAGCCACTGGAATAATCTCCCCAGGGAAGTGGGGGATTCCCCAGTGTTTGGTACTTCTAAGATTTAGCTGGATGGGGTGCTGGATCATCTGGTCTAGACAGGGATTTTGCTGAGAAAAGTTGGACCCAATAATCCCCGAGGTCCCTTCCAACCTGGCAGTCTGTGATTCCATGATGCCATGAAAATCTGGGTAGGATGCTCAGCTCAGTGGTGTAGATTTACTAACACACAACTCCTGCAAGTTTTCTCCCCGGTGTGAGTTAAAGCCCCAGTGGATGTTGGTAAAATAAATGGTTGGTTCCTATAAAAAATTAAATACCATGATTGCTTGCTAAAATATGAGGGGGTTCCATGTTTTCCAGGACTCTCTTTGTGTTGTAGGAATAAGCTCCCTGAGGAAAACTCAAGCCTGGGGCTGAGGTGAAGGGAAGTGGTCGAGGTTTTCTCCTGCAGTGTTTCTGTTGCCCAGGAAATCACAGAGACAAGAAGCAAGACCCCCCCATCTGTTGGCTCTCCATCCACCTGGTAGGAATTTGGCCTTGAAATGATGTAAGAGGTGCACAGGGAACAGTGGGAAGTGGATAGGGGACAATGTGGGGTTTTGCTGTTTTGCTCTCACCACCCAAACCAAGCATTGCTCTGCTTTGTTTGAGGGGCCTGTGGTGCTGTAGTGAAACCACATCTCAAACCTAAGCTTTGACCATTCCAGTCCTAAATTTAGACATTACCTCTTTTCTGGATGGAAAGCCAAGCATGAAAGTGGTAAAAATAGGAGAAATTCTTGATGTTTCTGCAGCAGTGCCTGGTGGCTTTTAATAATTAGCATTACCTTCTGTTTCATGATGATGGATCCAGACACCTCTGGTATCAAAAAACTGCCCTTCTTTGCCAAGTGGAGGAGTTTTGTGGTCACAGTGAGGGATGCCAGGGGCAGGGAGGGAACCTAAATGGCTCAGATAATCTGGTTGCAGCCCAAGGAGGATCCATCATCGAGCCAACACAATCACAGCCTGTAAATCTCACAAAATCCCAGGATGGGTCAGGTTGAAAGGGACCACAGTGAGGTCACCTGGTCCAACCTTCATCCCAGAGCACGTGGCACAGGATTGTGTCCAGGTGGTTCATCTCATTGGGTCCCTGTGTGTTTATTCATCCCCAAGTGTGCAAAGGACTTTTGCTTTTTCCTGGTAAGAAGAGGTTTGCTCAAAATGGACCCTGAAGCTACACTCCCCTCCTTGGAAACCCCATCCCAGGTGGGGTCTGCCAAGGAGAGAATTGGTAGGGAATATTCTGAGTGAACTGTGTTGGAGGTTACTGCCACAGCAATGCATAAAGCTGACAAGCCCCAAATCTGCCTCTTCTTTTTTACATAAACACCTCTAGGGCAAGCAAAAAATATTTTAAAGAGGTTGTGGTGGTGTGTCAGGGCTCCCAGGCACCTTCTTCCAAGTCACTTGTCTCCACATCCTGGTTTTCCCTACCTGCAAGAGGACATCCAGGGAGACCCAAGTGTGGCTGTGGAGGCTTTATCTGGCTGAGGTAAGAGGCAGGATGAAACCCCTCGCCCCCCCATGTCATCCCTCCTGCCCCCTCAGTGGTGTTTCTGGGATGCAGGAGGACATCCCTGGCTCAGCCCTCAGGACACTGAAGGATCATTGCTCCAGAACTTCTCTGTTCAGCCGGGTCACAGCGACATGGGGGTGGGTAGGAGGCAACATTCCACTTGTTTACTGTTGGGTTATTTAGTCATGGTTCATTATTCAGCCTCCCCACACAATACATTAGGACCTGGAGACCCACCATACTCCTTGTCCTAACTTGGAATCCACTAATTTTTCTACTTCTCAACGTCTTGTTCCACCACGGTCTCTGAAGATGGACTCGTTGCTTTCTCAGGGCACAGGGATAATGGCCACGTGGTTGGTGGCCCCTGCTCTTCTCCCTGTAGCCACAAGCACAGGATCAGCCACCACCCATCACTGGGAAGTGCCAGCTCTGCCTCCTCCTCCACCCACATCCCCAGGGATGAGACTCATCCTGCTCTTCCTCAGCATCCAAACGCAGAATGAACCCTCACCTTCCTCCCAAGGAAAAGGCTGCTCCAGCTTCAATCTGGCCACCCCTAATGAAAATCCTGGCTTTGCTTTGTCCTGCCTCAGTGATCCCATGGTAGTGAACAAAGACCCACCAGTGGAGTTCGGAAAAATTCACTCCCTTTAAGGGAAAAGCAAACATGGACTGAATTGCCCCCAGCTGCTCATGGAAGAAAGGCAACAGGACACAACTTGGGAGATGCTTCAGCAGCACTTAGGGATAAATGGGCTTTCAAAAGCACTTGTTTTGAAGAGAAACTGGCAACAGAAACAGACTCTTTTCGTTGGGAATGGTGGGAGGAAGGTAAAAAATAACAGTGGTGGAGAACTTCACTCTTTTCTACGCCTCATCTGCTGCTTTATTAGTACTCCTAAATCTGTTCTGCTAAGTATAAACACCACCAAATTTATATAAACTTCATTAAAAGCCTGTGTCTCAACTCTGCTGCTCCTGTAGCACACCCAGGAAATGGAGAACTTCAAACTCCTCTGCAGCAAAATAAGTGACTGTGAGATAAACAAACAACATTTTAAGGGTGTTTTTGCTTTTTTTCCCCCCTGTTTGTTTATTTTTTTTCCGCTTCTGTAGCTTCCCTTGTTCTGTGCCTCCAAGGCTTGTGGGGCTTCTCTTTCCCTTCCTGGTCCTTTCTGCCCAGACCTGGAGCAGCACTTCCCATCTCCTCACAGTGCATTAAAAAAGAGAAGTGGAACCCTGATAAAACACCAAATGTGATGGGCTTTGCTCTTTTGAGAGCTTTTATTTCCCTGCTGGTCCTGCACGTGCCGGTGAGGAAGAAGAGGACCATATTCCTGGTTGGTTATCACTTCAATAAAACCTAAAGAGGGTGGCTGGCTGGCAGTGCTTGCAGGAGCCACAGGTGCTGGTTTCTCTTTGGGAGCTCTTAAGGGATTGCTGGGATTTGGAGTCATGTCCCTGGTGCATCCACTGCCTCAGTATCCCCAGGAAGTTTGACTCTTGTCAGATTTGGGCACTTTTATTCATGGAATCACAGAATCAAACAGTGGCCTGGCTTGGAACGGACCTTAAAGACCATCCAGTCCCACCCCCTGCCATGGGCAGGGACACCTCCCACTAGCCCAGGTTGCTCCAACCTGGCCTTGGACACTTCCAGGGATGGGGCAGCCACAGCTTCTCTGGGCAACCTGTGCCAGGGCCTCACCACCCTCACAGCCAGGAATTTCTTCCCAATATCTCATATAAACCTACTCTCTGTCATTTTGAAGCCATTTCCCCTTGTCCTGTCACTCCATGCCCTTGTAAATAGTCTCTCTCCATCTTTCTTGCCAGCTCCCTCAGTTACTGGAAGGTCAGAGTTAGGTCACCCCAAAGCCTTCTCTTCTCCAGGCTGAACAATCCCAATTCTCTCAGCCTTTCCTCACAGCAGAGCTGCTCCATCCCCTTAATCAGCTTGGTGGCCCTGTTTTGGACTCACTCCAGCAGCTCCATGTCCTTCCTGTGCTGGGATCCCAGGGCTGGAAGCAGCTCTGCAGGGGGGTCTCACCTGAGGGGTCAGAGGGGCAGAATCCCCCCCTGCCCTGCTGCCCACGCTGGGGGATCAGCCCATGGTACAAACACTTGAGTCTTTTCTTACTGTACAATTAACACTCTGATAACGAGAAATTCGGGGCAGAAAGAGATCTGGAGGCAGGACCAGGGAATGCACAGCTGTGTCAGGGCTCACAGACTCACCAAACCCCCTCCATGCCCTCCTTTGGGTCTGGCCAAGATTTGCCTCCTCCATTCTTCAGCACAGACAGGGCTTTGAAGAGAGGGAAACCAAAAGGCTGGAATTCAGACCAGCTCTCATTTCTGTGCAGCATCCATCTATCAGACAGGCCCAGAGGAGCTGTTGTCCCTCTCACCAGTGCTGGAGAAAAACCAGGGAGGGAACCCAGAAAAACATCTAGATAGGATCAAGTTCACTATCACAGTGTGATGCCTCTCTCAAGGGGAGCATCTGCCCAGACAAACTAAAACATATCCTCCACTTGACTCTCTCTGGTTGGAAGAAACATGAAAACACTTAAATTTTGTGCCAGAGCTGCTAAAAGACCTGGCTGACAAGATGCTTTTCCATCCACCAGTGAGGAGCAGGAGATGAGGGCAGAGAATTTGAGTATGTGCAAAGCATATCCCC
Source organism: Chiroxiphia lanceolata (assembly GCF_009829145.1). Classification (NCBI taxonomy): domain Eukaryota; kingdom Metazoa; phylum Chordata; class Aves; order Passeriformes; family Pipridae; genus Chiroxiphia; species Chiroxiphia lanceolata. Next base: position 2,940,252 of record NC_045640.1, read on the forward strand.
CTTGCTCTTGCCCTTCCCAAATGCCTCAAACCCTGCGAGGAACAAAGTGTCCCCCTCCAAGATTAGCCCCACCAGTGCTCACCAGCAATAGCTGTTCCCAGTGGAGCTTCCCTGGATATTCCAGCTTGTGCCTGCTCTTCTCCCACCAATTTTAAGCACTCCTGACAGCTTGAAGGAGAGGGTGGGTTGCTGTTGCTGCAGCTCCACCATCTGCCCTCAGCCACGCTCCCTCCCCAGCTGCCTCTCTGGGGTTGGGCACTCGGCCAAGGCAACCTCTCAGTAAGGAAATGCTGAGCCCTGCAACCCTGAGCCTCTTGTGGAAACCTCAGACCTGGAGGTTTCTGTGGCCAGAAATCCTCTCCTGGACAATGGGAGAGACGCTCTGACACATGCAAATACTCCCAGAATAACTCTGGGATGTGCCCATGATGTGCCCGTGAGCCACATCTACAGAGAGGAAGGTGCCCATTGCCCCTTGCCTCCCTTCACCATCAGGTGTTTACTGCCATGGATTTGTTTCATGGGATGGATCTATTAGGTAGGTTCAAGAGGTGATCCAGTCTCTATGATGGAAATAACTTTTCCTGCCACGTTGAGGAAGGGACAAAGACCAGGATGCAGCTCCTTGCCCTGTGAGTGGTTTGAAAGAGGAGGGCACACTACAAGCATGTGGCTTTTGGGAAAACAGATCCTCAAATAGGGCATTAAAACCATGACTGTCTGCTGCCTGGAGAGCTGAAACAGGAGGAAACACCAACCCAGTTCTTTAGGGACCCTGCTGAAGGGAGGACAGGTACAAAGAAACCTCAAGCAAGAGACTGGCAATTATTTACAAGGCTACGGTTTCCTCCTTTCTTCCCCAAGGTTTGTATTAATGCTCACTGGAAAATAAACCATCTGCAAAACATCCTCCCTGTGATCTCCCGTGCACTGGGGGACGTCTGGACACACTCTTTAACAATCTCTAATCCCACAGCCAGAAAACTCTCCCTGCTGCCTCGTGCCCCGCGCGATAACGGGGGAAAACAAAACCCTGCGCAGGAACCGGCGTCTGCAGCAAAGAGCCCTCCGGATTCCAAGTATTTCCTTTCACCGGAGTAAATTATGTTTTATGACTATAATTAACTGGGAGCCAGTACACACTGAGCTGGTTTTGAGCTGACTCAATGCTGTCTGCAAAGCACAGTGTGATAAAACAATATTCAAATCAACTTCTTAACTAAGCTGGCGAGTGACACAATCCGGGGACGGGTGCCAAGAGTAAGTGGAGGTTTGCAAAGCCCCGGGCGCAGAGAGGGATTTCAGGGACTTGGGAGTATTTTCTTTAAAGAGATTGGGTTTCCCAATCCACGGGCTGTGAATTGTGGATGGGTTACGGTTTCTGAAGCAGCTGAGTTTCTACAGCTTCGCTGTTATGTTATTTTTCCAGCAGAAAGAAAAAAAAAAAAAGATATCCCAAAAGGATTGGAGATGTTTGAGGTTGGAAGTGACAACTGTTCGGAGGTTTGGGTTGGATATTAGGGAAAATTTCTTCACCAAAAACGTTGCCAACTGTTGGAAGAGGCTGCAAAGAGCAGTGGCGGAGTCCCCATCCCTGGAGGGATTTAAAAGCCGTGTGGATGTGGCACCTGGGGACATGGGTTAGTGGTGGCCTTGGCAGTGCTGGGCTAAGGTTTGGACTGGATGATCTCGGAGGGCTTTCCCAACATTAATGACTCTATGAAAAGCAGAATCCCTGGAAACATTCAAGGCCAGGTTGGACTGGGGTCTGAGCAACATCATCTTATTGAAGATGTCCCTGCTCACTCCAGGGGGTGTGGAACTAGATGGCCTTTAAAGGTCCCTTCCAACCCAAACTATTCCGTGATTCTGTGACCTCTTTCTCAGGGCTGCCAAGGTGTGAATGACTGGGAGACACCTCAAACTGAAAATACCTTCCTTTTAGACAGGTCTGTATGTTGACACCTACTTTTGAGCTGCCTGCTGAGGTGTCTCTGATGGTCACTGGAGGTCATGGCTGTGCCACCAGTGGAGCTGGTGAGCAGGTCAGGCCATCCCACCAGCCTCTTGGTAGTCCAGAGGTACATGGTGACAGCTTTTCATTGTGACCAAACAATTCATCTTGAAGCATTTGCAGCCCCAGTGCCTCAGGAGGATCTGCTGAAAGTTTGACTTTCAGCAGAACTTCCAAGTGCTGGTGGTTGGTATAATGGACCTGAGGGGTACCCAGAACGTGCCTGGGGCTGCACCAACCCTAAAGTCACGCTCTCTGCCTCCTTCCCTGCCTGTGTGACATGGCCACACTTCCAGCAGTGCTCATAATAGCTATTAATCACCACTTCTTGGAAAACAACGTGTTCTGAAGGTGTTTGACTTTTACAAAGCCTGTAACTATTCCTGCCCTTTAATAGGGCATCTGTCCTTTAATAGGTTATTTTCTTTTTGCTGGATATTATTGTGCTGAACCCCACAGACCTGCAAACCGGAGCTCTCACCCTGGTTTTTTTTTCTACACGATCAAAAAGCAAATTATTAAAAGGCTGAAATTGAAATGAAACTTTTAATTTGAATGAAGCAAAAGAATTTTTCATTGGTCTGATGGAAAATTTGCATTTTTTGTTCGTGGGTGAGTCTGGGAAGTTGATTCCACCTGGAATGACACTCCTTGGTGAGATCACAGATTCTTCCACAGTCAAAGGCAACAATCCTGCCCTTAGTTCCTGACGTGGTGATGAGAGTCACCCCCATGCACAGCCAGCTTTGCTGGCTTCTCAGAAGAGGTGGGGGTTGTTTGCTTGCCAGTGGTAGCAAATATTTCAGAATTAGCGAAAATTTCACGGTTTAGATCAATATAATAATAAATACAGTTTACGTCCACAGAATTTCCAGTTATATCTGTAGAGTTTTCAGAGCAGGGAAAGGATGTTCCAGGGCTGCCCTGAGGCAGGGCAGAGGAGATGAGAATTTTATGGGGTGGTGTCGTGCTTGTGACCTCCAGAGTTTGGGGGTTCAGGTCAACTTTGGGTGTCTGAGATGCCAGAAAATGCGAGAGGGAGGTGGAATGCAGGCAGAGGAGGCATTTACCTGTGTGTGTTGGCATTCCACTCTACTCCCAAAACTCAGGACACCAGGATGGGCTGCTGGAGTAAACGCAAAGCCCGTGGGAGTGGGTTGGCACGGACGATTTCCCTCCTGGCAGGAGAGCAGGGACGGGAGCTGGGTGCCCACTGCCCACAGGGGCCGTGCAAATGTGCAGGGAGAAGCAAGATTTGAGGTGCTCCAGGGTAGTTCTCCTGCTTTCTCACCTCTCCCGCCCTCCCAGCGGTGCTGTCACACCTGCAATCCCTGTTTGCCGTGGGCAAACAGCTCCGGCTCCCTCGGGATATGCTCAGGCACTCGCTGCTTGTCTGTGGTTTCACCCGCTGGGTGAATCCCGCTCCTGAGGGATGAAATCTCTTCCCTCTGTGGAGCAGGGCTCAGTCCCCAGGCCTCCCTGAACCTTGTCATCTGAGGAGGCTCTCAGGAGCCTCTGGATTACTTATGGATGCCTTCAGCTCCCTCCTGAGGAACAGGTCGTTGTGTCACTGAGCTCCCCATGAATCCCACGCTTGTCACTCTTTTCATTTCTTTAATTAAATTGGACAGAGGAGAATGATGGCCTGAGCCTCTGGCTGGGATGAGACACATTTCCAGGACAGCACAGGGGACATTAACCTGTCTCCTGCCCTGTTGACCCCACTTGAGGAGTTGAAAAAGAAGCCTGGGCACAGCAACTATCAATCCTAATCCCCTTTCCCTCTGCTGTGAAGACTCTGAAGCTTCTACTGACACATTACTGTCCAGTGTGGGCTCTGGTTTCCCACAGTCCAGATGGATATTAGCAGTGGCAGAAGCTGTCTGGATGAGAAGCAAAAAAGAGATATAGCTGGAGGGCAGCTATTACATCCAAAAAGATGAAGGGGAAAAAAAATAAAATAAGAAAAAACCCTAATAAAATTCTAACAAACTTCCCCGGGGGAATGGAAAGAAGGGAAATAGACTTTCAAAGAGCAGATGTGACTTGCAAGGCAAGCACTTGCCAGGATACACTTCCATTCAGCAGGTAGTTCCAGGCATTTGGGATATTCCTGTTCTCCAGCTGTTTGTAACCATGACTGGGCTGGACAAGGGACCAGCAGGATGGAGCACGATGGACATCCCATCTCCCACTGTTAAGTCTGACTGCTCTGCTTAAATCACCTCCTGCACCACTTCAAACTTACTCCTGGACTCTACACGTTTCAGGATGACCATTTTGCTCCTTTTTTGTTCCTCTGATGCAGTGCAATGTCTCCCAGAAATACCTAAGTGAAGAGCTGGAGGGAACTGGTCCTAAATCCTTCCCCTGCTTTCCAAGGACACACATGATGAGTCTGTAGCATCCTGGGCTCTGGCCGAAGGTCCCTCTGCGTCCTTTCCCTGGGATAAGCCACACCCTGCCTGCTCTCCAGGGAGCCACAAAGCATTGGCTTCTTAACTTCGGAGCTGTCCAGGTGCTCAGAGATAACGGAGGAGCAATAATGGATCGCTTTGAGTCGCCAATCACTATTTATTTCCCTCACTTCTTCCCTAAACTGTGAGTTCTTCAAAGTGTTGTCATGGCTACTGGGGAGTGAACTCGACTCACTCTGGCAGCCTTTGTTCCCTCCAAGTGAGCTGATCTCAGATTCGTCAGAGCTCTCCTGTCACCGGCTGCAAAAAATATCGCATCTATTTCTTGAGAGGAGTTTCTTTCACGAGTCTTTCTCAGCTGAATAGAAAGGGCACAGCAACAGCCCGAGCTCGCTGTCAGGCAGGGATTTTAGTGCCCCTGGGTGCTCTCGGCAAATAACTCTTTAATTGTTCCCTCTTTTCTCTCTGCCACACATCCAAAGGTCAATCTCCTGCAAGGTCTTATGTAATCTCCCGTCTCGGATGCATTACAATATCTCCTGATCAATGGTTAAAATTGGCGTCTTTTTTTAATTTTAATGGAACCTCCACCGGAGAATAAATTCCAAGAGGGTTTTCAGGAGCGCTGAAATATATCTCATGGTTTTGGCTCAAATTAGTGCATGACATAATTCCACTAAAATCAATGAGATTGTACTCTGGGATGCTTCTCAACTGCTGATGTTAAAGCTGTATGGCCATAGTTTATTGCTACTTATTGCTTACCCTGAATCTTTTTTAATATGATCCGAGTCATGGATCCATCACGAGGAATTCCCAAGGGTTTTGAGCCACTCATGTGGAAATCAATGGGCAGAAATGAGCCAGGGAGAGTTACCCCATGCAAATATTTTAAGTTCCTGATCACAATGTGGCATCAGTACATGTGGGAAACGAGCAGATGCTCTCCTGGGGAGTGTAGAGTCAAAACAGATGATGCAGATCTATGGCAGATACTGATTTCTGTAGCTGTCAATATCAACAAAAATAATCTGGTTTTTCATTAGGAAAGCTACTTGGACAGATTTGTCGCTATTCAATAAATAGTCCCTTAACAGTTCTTTTACAAAAACCCATAGTTATTAAATTCAAAAGCGCAGAAAGAAAAGAGATGTGCAAACACAGACCTGAGGAGGAGCAAGGTGAGACTGGGGTCAGAACTGAACGTCTCTCTCTGTCACAAGGATGCCCAGGTCCCTGCTCTCCAAGGAATTGCATTGTTCCTACTGCAAAAAGCCTTTGGGAAATGTTACAGCTCGAAATGGTGGGTTGGATCTCTGCAGAACAGATGAAACCCCCTCGGCAAAGTCTCTTGAATGTAATGGCAGTAATATAACATAAATCTCATTCTATTAAAAGATAAGTCGAAGGAAGAAGAACCTGCCTTTACCCCCCTGTTTTCTTGTAGCACTTCAGTTGCCTGGACATTTATATCAGAGTAACCTCCTTTAGTTTATTGTACCCAAAGCTCCATTTTCCTTTGAACTTCCCAGCTTTCCAAAGTGTGTTAAAATTAGTACCTCTCACCCAGCTATTGACTGAAGCATATTTGCAGATAAAAACACTTCCTTCATATCTCTGCTTTCCACAGTTGCTCATTCATTTTGTTGTTGTTGCTGCTGCTATTTTTCTTCACTAAACCTCTTTCCATTGAAGGATTTCTGATTCTCCCAAAACCAACCACGCAGGGGGCTCATAAAGCTGATGTGTGAAAAGAACACCCGGCCTCGCTGAAGGGCTGGAGCTTTTTTACAGAGCATTAATCCTGTCAGCATTTGAGTTTCATGATCTATTCCTGCAAGGCAAGAGCCACTCGGTGTTAACCTGCTTCAGGATCGGAAATGACAGCTTTGGAATGCCCTGAACAGCCTTGGAGGTTGGTGCTGCAGCAACTAAATTACAAGGGAAAACTTTTCTTGGATGTTCAGTTGAAAGACAGTTCAGAAACACTCCCCAGCCCCAAACTCTTGCATGAGGTGCAGCTGCAAACTCTCCTCACTGACTCGTCTTGCAAGCTGGAGTGACCTGTTCCTCATCGTCACCCAAGGTATCTGCCCTCAGCTGTTCCTCAGTCTTGGGACAGGACTTGAATTCAAATAGTGGGAATCAAATAGTTTCCCATCCTAGGAGAAGTCAGGATTTCAAAAACATTCCCCATCCTTTCGAAGGCAAAATGGATTCTTTGATGTTTGATGCAAACTCACGCCTCTCCCAGACGATGAGTGAGGTGGAGAAACGGAGCCACGGGGTTGTGGAATCTGGAAGTGAGGTCTCCACTCTGCATCCTGCTCTTCTTCCTCGCCTCAGGTTTGGAGGAACCCACAGACTGTTATCCCACCCCAAACCTGCCTATTTCTTGGAAAAGTACAGCATTACCAAGTTTGTCTTACTCTGAAAAGTCCAGCTTTGGTGGAATTCCTTTTCCATTCCCACCCACCAATGATGTCTTTGGAGTTTAAGAAGGAAAATCCAAGACTTGGTGTTGGAAGAGACACATTTCCCGTATAAGGACAGCCAAGAAATGGAACACGTTGCCCAGACAACTTGTTCCACCTCCAACCTTGGATGTTTTCAAGGTCAGACTGGATGTTTTCAAGCGTTGTCAGACTGGATACAGCCCTGTGTGAGCCGGTCCAGCCACAAGCTGACCCTCCTTTGAGCAGCAGGTTGGACCAGAGACCTCCTGAGGTCCCTTCCAACCCAAACTCCCCTGTGATGCCGTGTTATTACGACACTGTGGTCTTGTTAGGGAGCAGTCCAGCAGTTCCAGAAGCTTCCAAGGGTGTAAAGAGGAATCCTGTGAGGAATTCGAAGGCACAGATGTGGCCTCTGTCCCACTGTCCACCAGCACAACCTCTTGACAGCCCTTGGGCTTCTTGAAATCCTGCAGCCTGCAGTGCTACCTTTGTCTCCAGGACTTTTTGCCTTTTTTCCCTAAAATGCACTGAAAATGGGACCAGTGGTGAGGACTGTAATGGCTGGGAAGAGATTTCTATTCTCAGCACTGCTTAAAACTGCAGAAGACTGTTCCACTTGCTTCCCTTCTCCACTGTGCTCTTGTTAAATAGAGGCAATTTGGAGCCGCAGTATTTATAAATGATTTAGCCCTGTGCTGTGCTGAGCCACTGGAACAATCACTGGTTCTCCCCCACATCAGGACTTCCCACCAATGGGGATTTGCACATGGGGCAGGCAGGTCTTTTGAACTCCTGGTTGTAGGTTTTATCCTTCCCCCTCTCCTTCCACCTGCGGGAAAACGCAATCATTCACCCGTCCCCGTTTCTGGATGTATTTTCAGGCGCTGAAGAGCTTGACCACTCACTGTTAATCAATAGAGCTGGAGTGTGGCCATCAGTCTATTACTGTTCCAGCCTTCTTCAAAGCAGAAAATGTCTGGAAAAATGAAAGGCAGAGATGAAATACACGCATTTCTCTGGTAATATTTCAGAGGCAAGGGCGCAGCGGTAGCTTTCTTTTTTAAGCCTGTACCCTATATATAAAACATATTGGAGGGATTTGGAGAATGGAGAAAAATTAAAATCATTAAGGAGCTGACAGAATTGATTTGGAGTCAGAGGAAAAAGGCAGAGAATTAAACGTGTGCAGTGTGGTGGGGCATGTCTGCCAGGGATGGGAGTGACCCGAGCAACCAGGCCCTGGCTCTGCTCTGAGCTGGTGGGAAACCAAGTGGGGCTGCAATGGTCTCCTGAGGGTGCCAAGACCTGTCATGAGGAGTTCTGTGATCCAAGGGTTAGAGCTTTCCAAATTTCAGGTCAGTCCAGGGCTCAAGTTTGCCTTCTGGTGCCTCAGGGAGGTTTTCAGGTGTCACATGTAGATCTTTCCCATGGAGGTGAGGTCTCTCAGGGCAAAATTCCTACCAGTGTATTGAAAGAGGGAGCAGTTTCCATTGGCATGATGGCATCTTGGCCTGCCTGGCCAAACCTGGACCAGGAGACATCAAACCTTCACCTGCAGGGACATCAGCAAGAGGAAGAAGCTGAGACAGCCTGGACTGGGCAAGCCAGGGATGTGTAAAAGCCTCTCCACGAGTCTCAGGTTATTTTAGGAACTCAGCAGTTACTGTGAGCACGGCTGTGCTCGAGGCAGCAGATGGAGGATGCATAATTTAAAATAGGAGTGACCAGATGAAGGTTTTTCCATCTGTTTTTCAAGTGCAGCAGTAGGACAAATCCTCTCACATCCGATAAGACTCACCCAGGAGCTTCGCTTCCAAGGGACAAGCTGTGCAAGCCCAGACCTTCAGGGGTTCTTCCCTCCTCTCTGACAAAGCACAACCCTCTCTTTTCCATTCCAAGAACCTCTTGGTAGTAAGAATCCTAACTTGTCATCATGAAGCCTGTCCTTGCTTGGATTAGGAGGCCAGTAAAAAAAAAAAAAAACACCTCAACATTTGATGTTTTCCAGGGAACAACTTTATCTGTCCCTTCACTCTGACAGTCAAGAGCCCCTCACAGAAAGCAACTTAATTTCAGTGTGGTAACCAGTCCTTTCTCTCCTGAAAAGCTGAATCAGTCACATGAATGTCACTGGAGATAAGTGGCACATGGACCATCAGGATGAGACTACACACAGGACATTGGCTGGACAACTTTCACTGAAATCAGAGAATCACAGAATGGTTTGGGTTGGAAGGGACCTTAAAACCCATCCAGTTCCACCCCCTTGCCATGGGCAGGGACACCTTCCACTGTCCCAGTTTGCTCCAAGCCCTGTCCAACCTGGCCTTGAACACTTCCAGGGATCCAGGGGCAGCCACAGCTTCTCTGGGCAACTTATGCCAGGGCCTCCCCACCCTCACAGGGAAGGATTTCTTCTTAAAATGCTGCTTTACATCAAAGAAAGCTTATATCCGAAAGCTTCCAGAGAAAACAACTTGGAATTACTTTTTAATGAAGAACAGCTTATATAGAAGAATTTAAAACATACAGCAGACAACAAAACATTTACCACCTAATGGGAGAAACAGCTACACAGGGCTGTGGATGTGGAGAGGACTTGGATAAGAAAGGTGGTGGCACCTCCATCCTTGAGGTTCTGAAGACTGGGACAGACAAAGCCCTTATGAATGTGATCCAGCCCCAGGGACAGTCCTGCTTTGAGCAGGTTAGAATCAGGACTTCCAGACATCCCACTCATCCCTGAATGTCTCCAGACCCATTTTTCCTCAATCCAATAAGCATTTGGACACCCAAGATGCCATTCCTGCAGTGAGGAGCTTCACAAGTCTTACTTCTGGCGGGGTTTTTCCTCACCTCCCTTAGTGAGATCAGCCCACATTCTCCTTTACTTCCAATGTCTGCCTCCATCCCAAGGGAGTGCTTTTCCTCTAACGTGATTAGGTCCTCGTTGACAGGCTGCCTGGAAAGCAAAAAATCGGGGTGGAAAAGCGGATTTTCCAGCGGTGAGAACTGATGCGCGCTGGTCTCCCTTCAAAATGTTTGCACAGCTGAAATATCTGTGCCATGAGAGATTCAGAGGAAGGCATTCCTCACCGTCGTCTTCCTCCTCCTCCTACTGCTGCAAGGATGTGTTTTTCATCCAGGAGGTTTATGAAGGTCATTGCTCACTCCAGATCAGTTTGGCCACTTGGAAGTTGCCGTGGGCTATGATCTTTCTCATGCCTTTTTGCAGCCACTCAGCCATCTGGACAGCTCCAAAGAGGCATCTGTTCACTCTGGTTTCTTGCTGGGATGGAGATGCTCCTCTTTCAGCTGAGAGCCAGAGGAGTTTATCCTGGAATTTTCACTCCACAGCCTGGGGTCACTCAATGCCAGCATCGTGTGAAAGGCTTGGTTACCAATGGGGTGAGTCTGTTGTTCCAGCTGGAAAAGCTGGAAGTCTCCACAAAAGCCAAAAACAAGAGCAGGGCAGAGACATCAGTCAATCCATGACCCTACAAGTCTTTCCCAATCTAAATGATCCTATGAAGGACTGTGGAGAGCAACACCATCCTAAGGGCAGAACATCTGCCATGGGTCTGAAGATGGACAAAACTGGATGGGGCTTGGAGCAACCTGAGATAGTGGGAGGTGCCCCTGCCCATGGCAGGGAGTTGGAACTGGATGGCCTTTAAGATCCCTCCCAACCCAAACCATTCTGGGATTCCATGATTCCAACATGATCCCGTGGGTTTATATGAACTGCACATGGCTGGAAAAGAAATGGGGCAGAAGGAAAGACACAGCTTTAGGGAAGACAGGTGATCTTATGGAGAGCTCATAAGACACTTGTGCTCATCACCAGAGATCTGTAGAGCTGCAAGAAAGACCTCTAGCACCTGCTCAGAAGCAGGACCCATTCTTAGACTTTCCTTTGTAGGTTTTCTTCAAACCAATTTCTGATCCCTGCTCCCAGAAAGGGACTGAAATACTCACAGCAAGTTCCAAGCCTTTTTCCAGCCTCTAGTGCTTCCTAACCACAAAACAAAGTTCTTAATCCTTAGTGGGTAGCAAGTGCATCCAGTGAGTCTTACACATCACAGCCTTTTAACTATGGGGAGCTGATCTTTGCCTTTCCTCTTAGTCCCACCCCTTCTTAAATAACTTATCCCAGCTCATTTTACCATGTGCTGTCTAAATGGATTAGTCTTCTTCCCACTTGGACACACACACTGCCTAACTTCTCAAGGTCCCTTTTGGGAAGGGACCTGAGCCTGGACACCAAACTGCATCCAAGACTGGTCCAGTGTCACTTCTCCAGTCACCCACTTCCAACCAGCGGGAGAAGAAGTCAACAGACACCAGTCCCACTGTCTCCACCATCTGGCCTGGAGTTTGGGAAGGAGGATTTTGTCACAGTTGTTTCATTGTCCAGGTATCTCTGAGTGCACATCAGCACTGCTAGTAAATCAGGAGAGGACCAGTGGACCAGAGGACCATCCTCTAAAAGGGCTAGTCCTGCCAGCCTGGCTTTGGATCCTGACCTGATCTAGAGGTCCAGGAATTGATGGAATGCCTAAAGATCCCAGTTCTTGCCTTTGATTGTTTCTCTTAAATGCTCCAAACAGAATTCTCCCATGGCCAAAATGTTGACGGGGTTTATTTCCACTTCTATCTTCATCCACCTCTCTGCTTTTCCTGGACCACAAACTTCTTCATGTATAAAATCTTTGTGTATAAAATAACAGCTTTCAACTTGCTGAAAAAACCACAGCTGCCGCAGCAAACCCTTCCTGCCTCCAGGCCATAACACTGGGAAGCAGAAATATGGAAAAACCAAGAAAAGGGAGTTTTACCTTAGTCGATGGCAATGCACTTAAGGAGCACATGTTTGCTTTCCCTGGGCTCGATTCCAGGGCATGTTTTCCTAATTACCCAGAACTGGGACCTCTCCAGCCGTGTGTTTGAGCACCAGGGGCTACAGGGGATGGAGCTGAGTTGGCTCATTTGGCTTCTTAGTAAAAGATGCCTGAAAGGATGTTTGCTGAAGTGGTTTCCATTTGGGAATGGGTTGGGTTCATCACTTTCAGAGGAAATGTTGCAGAGTCACAGAGTCACAGAATTGTCTGAGTTGGAGGGGACCCACAGGGATCATTAACTCTGTGTTATGGGTGTTTGTCGTGGGGAGGGAAATTGAAAAGGATGGCTTTTCCCTGGAAGTGTTTGTCCCTGTAAAACAAAATGAGGGGCAACCCCTGCTTGGAAGTTACTTGTTTCTGGGCTTTATCACCCTCATTTGACACCAGTATTATCAGATGAGCATCTATCTGCTAGTGACACTATCAGAATAAAACAGTTCGAAGGCATTTCCAAGCTGGGATGTTCATTCCACGGGGAAATTTTTACTTTTCATCCTTCCATGGCAAAACCTTGCTCTGAACTTCCAGAGGAAAACTGCAGTCTCCACTCTGTGCTGCTGCCAACCCTCAGAAGGGGAAGGGATGCTCAGCAAATCCCAAAAATGATGAGTAGCTGTTGGTTGTCCCTTGGGCACTCTGAGCTCCCTACAGGTACAACAGCACCCGGTTCTTCCCATGGATTTCCTGCCCTGCAGCTCTTTGCTGTATTGCAAGGGGAGAGTTTGTCCTAGAGAAGGATATTTTTCCTTTCCCTGGAAATATTTACAGTGGAGAGAATGAGCTGGATGCAGAAGAGGCCTGGGGAGAATTGTGGGATGGTGGTGAGACTACTCCTGTCCTTCCTTCATTGGCATCTCATGCCCTGTGGAATCCCACAATTCCAGGAGCCTGGGGCCACAGTGGCAAAGCAAACCAGAGCACAGGGAACTCCTTTAAGATATAGAGTGTTTTCCGTTTCCTCAGGAGCGTTTCTTCCTCTGGCAACCTCACACAGGATCTGAACTGTCCTGCTCTGTACCTTCAGCATCCCTGCACGGCACCCAAGTCTCTTCCAAGGCTGCATCTATCCTTGATCTGGGGCAGGTGGACAAAATTACCACCAAATTTTCATGTCCTAGTTCCCCTTCTCATCAGCCTGAGTCACAGAATCATGGAATCACGGAATTACTAAGGTTAGAAAAGACCTCCAAGGTCATCGAGTCCGACCTGTGCCCGATCCCCACCTTGTCACTGAGTGCCACCTCCAGTTCGGTTCCTTGGACATCTCCAGGGATGGGGACTCCACTACCTCCATGGGCAGCCCCTTCCAAAGCCAGACAGCCCTTTTTCCATGTTGAAATTCTTTGTGATGTCCAACCTGAACCTCCCCTGGTGCAGCTTGAGGCAGTTTCCTCTTGTCCTGCCGTTTGTTGCCCGGGAGAAGACACCAACATCCTCCTTGTCACAATCTCTTTTCAGGCAGTTGTAGGGAGCAAGAAGGTCCCCTCCTGAGCCTCCTTTTCTCCAGGTTGAGCCCCTCCAGCTTCCTCAGCTGCTCCTGCTGCTCCAGACCCTTCCCCAGCTCCGTTCACTTTCCTGGACACATTCCAGCCCCTCCATGTCCTTCTTGTCGTGAGGGGCCCAGAAGTGGATACAGGACTCAGGGTGCATCACGTGAGCCCATGGAGCAGTTCACACAGAGGCTTCACAACCTCCCTCCCCCTCCCAGATGCCCGTGCTGGACAGCCTTGACCATTTTGCAGCATGTCCTGTCACAGGCATTCCCAGAGAAATAGAGGAAGAGGCTGCAGTGCTTGAAGGCACCGTGGTGGCTTCTCCCCATCATGGGAGCTGCTGGGATCACCTCCCCAGTTCATTGGGATGGCTGCAGCTCCCTCCTGAACCCTCTCACACACACATGCACGTGCTTTGCTCCGCTCTACAATTCTCCACACTTCCCCTTTGTGCCCAAAACCCCCTTCCATAAATCCTCCTTTCTCCTCAACCTCTTTTCCACCCTGTAACAAAACCCAAACAGCTGCACAAAATGCATTCACAGGGCTGGGATGACCATGGATACTCAAGCCCTGGGGGCTTCAGTGGGGCTCTTTGATGGCAACACCTGCTTTCCAGGGCACACTGAGGACACAGGAGTGCCAGGAATGCACCGTGGGAGCAGCAAGATGCCAGATGGGGCAGGACTTGCCAAATAGAGGCACAGAAATCGAGGGGTTAGAAGAGAGAAGCTGGTTTGTCTCACCCTTGGGCCTGGGGTCGTAGGTGAGTTTCCGCCTGTCCTCCCTTGCCACATGTGAGTACTTTGTTGTAGCCCCCCCCCAAAACCACCATCTGCTGGGATGTGGGGGATGTGGGGATGTGGTGGGACAGTGGGACTGGGGGTTGGAGGGGCTGGAGGCCCCATTTAGCTGCAGGCAGTTCATACCTGAGCAGCCAGCAAAGCCTTCCCTCACACGAGCGTCCCAAAACCTTGGGCACAGCATAACTCACTCTACCTTAATCCTGAAAATCCACCAGCCCTTCTCCATCACTCTGGAGGAGCCCAGAGAGGCTTTCTAAGTTCCCCCCCCCTCCTCCTTTTGGCACTTTGTGCCTCTTGGGCACTGAACAGGCTCCCCAGGGAATGGTCACACCACCAAGGCTGCCAGAGCTCAAGGAGTGTTTGTACAACGCTCTCAGGGACAGGGGGTGATTGTTGGGGTGTCTGTGTAGGCCCAGGAGCTGAACTGGATGCTCCTTGTGGGTCCCTTCCAGCTCAGGATATTCTACAAGGTCAAACAGTTCATCCGCCTGGTTAAAAAATATAAAATCCTACCCATTTTCATCCTCGATTCTGCCCGTCCAGAGAAAGGTCTTCTTTGTGACATGTGGTCAATTTAAAAAGCTCTTCAGCAGCATCCTGACTTTCCCAATCACCTACAGTTCCATTACAGCAGCTCTGTTGAGCTCCCTGCTCTCTCCATATCTCCCCTGGGGGATGTCCAACACTTCTTTGATCCGAGGATCTCCGCGTTTGCCGTGCACGTGATTTGCAAAAACCTTGAGTAGGACTTTTGTGCTCCTGAAATTCCACTCAAAAATGTACATTTTGAAGGCTGGCATGGACTCAAAACGTGGTGTATAGCATCACATCATGGTTGGGCTTTTAGTAAGAAAGGTCTTCTCCGAGCCAAAGCTATTTACATGGGATAATGAACCCAAAGCAAAGCCAACTGTGGGCTGGCTGCAGTTACCAGCAATATTCCAGATGTGAGTGCTCAGACCAGCTCAAATCAGTGCAAACAGTGGCAACAATTGATCATTTTGTGTTGTCTCCCTCACAAGGAAATAAAAATTTGAGGCTTGGGTGAAATCTCTGACCATTTGTCCTGCCTGGAGCTTTTGAATGTGGAGGACCACTAAGTTTTCCTACAAAGTATCACAGAGAAGGTGAAGACCCCTCAGGATAACGGTGTCCCGGGATTTGGTGGGCACTGATGGAGGAGAGAAACCCCCTTGATCCTTCAGCTCTAACAGGATTAACCACTGATAAAATGTGTTTTGAGTTCGTTCTAAGCAGCAATTGCTGCAGGGAGGGAAGTAACACTGGAGAAGTGGCATCTCGTGGAACGTGCAGAGATTTTAAATCCCTCTTTATCCTCCAAGTGGCAAAGGCTGAATCGAGTTTGTGTGGTGGGGGTTTTTTTAATTTTAAAGAGGGAGGGGGCTGTGGTTCTCCCAGGACAGCAGGGGGCTGAGGAGAGGGAGGGAGGGTCAAATCCCTGAGGAAAATTTAACTTCTCTGGCAAAAAAATTCCAAATTTTCTCCGAATCCAGGCAGGACCGAGGGGGATAATTCAGAGAACTACGAGTTCTCCTCAGAAGCCCTTTCTGCAGAGCTGCTTTCATTTCCAAGCTACTTTGGAGATAGGAAGGTACCAGGAGGATATTTTCAGCCTAACATGAAAGCACCATTTTTTTTCAAGCAGAGAAAAACTATTTGGGGCTTTCCCCCCCCCCCTTTTTTGTGCACTGCCCAAGGAACGTGTCGTCGGTTCATCCCCGTGCCAAACCTTCCTTATTTACATGTATTCCCAGCAGGGGATTGACTAAGCTTTCCATTACTCCACAGCATTTGGCTCCTGCACAAAACCACTACAAGGTTTGGAGGACTGAAAACATATAAGGTTATATGGCGGGGGGGGGGGGGGGAAGAAGTTGCTGTCAACTGAAGGTGACTTTGTTTTCCACCCTAATCTTCTTAAATAAATTAATTTTGCAATTTTGAGTGGATCTCAGGAAGGATTCTTCCTAAATCTGGGAAGTCATGTTTTGATCCAGCAAATAAATGACCTATGCTTCAAAATGTATTGATTTTTTTTTTTTTATTTTGTCACTTGACCCCTTTTTCTGCCTGGAAATCCTCCCACCAGCTCCTGAGCCCGGGCAGAAAAAAAAAACGTCTTCCCTCTGAGTTGTAATAAACACAATTGTTTTTGGCTTCATTGTATTTCTAAGAGAGCCACAAAGAACATAAATTCAGTTACAAAACCCCAGGATATCCGAGAGAGAGAGAGAGAGAGAGAGACGGAACAGCAAAGCACTGCATGTGGCAAATCCAGCCTGACAGCTGCAAAATAAATAATTCCTGACTATCAAGGAATCGGAGCAGAAATCAGCCATGGTCATAATCTCTGGGTTGTGGGAAAAAAAAAAAAAAAAAAAAAAAAGGATTTTAGAAGCTCTGGAAGGGAGTTTATCACCACGTTGCACGTTTTCCATCTTTACTGTCAGATAAAAGCATCCACAGCCATCCCCGTTCCCAGGGTGTCCCAGGCTGGGATAACTTCACAGTTTCCCTGTGGTGGCACTAAAGCTCCTCCTCTTAATCCTGTGGCTGCCACCACGAGAGACTGAGTGCCTTTAATTAACAAGGAGGGAACAGGATGAATTAAACCTTAAGGTCTGAGTCATTAACAATTGAGAGCATTTAGACAAGTGGTTTTCCCCGCAGTGGGGTGTTATTATTAATTATAATGATGGAGCAGCAGATATTCCTCGGGATCCACAGCAAGGTATTAAATATTGCAGGGGGATAAACGTGCACTCTGAACCCACAAGAAAGGCTTAAAATCCCTTCAGGGCCTGGAACAAACCATCCATGTGCATGTTCCCAACCTTTGCCAAGCCCTCTGGCTGCTGGGGAGGAGATGTTCAGCTCCCAATGAACCTGACAAAACATATGCTCCATGATTAATCAGCATGTCAAGGATGGTAAGTCCCTTATTTCAGGTATATATCTAAAAATGTTATGTATATATAAATACATATATTATATATTTTATATATGAATATATAAGTTTCTATTTTATACATAAATATATAAAATATATTTATGTATTTTGTATATAAATATATATAAATCCACATATATTTCATATATATATATATATTTCAGGGCTTTAGAGCTTTATTGCAAGGGGTGATGTGTGCACACCTGAGGTGTCAGAGGGATGGGATGGGTGAGCAAGGGATCATGGCACTGGGAAGCTCCTGGCACCAGGACACTGGGAAGCTCCTCTTTCAGCACTTCTCAATCACCCTTGTCCTGGAGTCCAGCTCTGATGGAATCAGGAGCTAAAACTTGTGTGGTTTGGAGGTCTTGAGGGTTTGATTTGTGGGTTCCACCAGCAGGGGTTGAAAGGGAGCCTGGTCAGAATTTGTGGATTGTTACATTGGATCTGTGCTAATCCACCCCTGCATCAAAAGGGGCATTTCTTTATTTATTTATTATTCCAGCCTTCCAGGGGATCTAAAAGAAAGATGGGGAACAAACCTTTCCACAGGGCCTGTTGCAACAGGACAGGGGGTGATGGTTTTAAACTGAAAGAGGATGGATTTAGATCAGCTTTAAGGAAGAAGTTCTTTACTATGAAGCTGATAAACACTGGCACAGTTTGTCCAGAGAAGCTGTGGCTGCCCCATCCCTGGAAATGTTCAAGGTCAGGTTGGATGGGGGTCTGATGCAGCTGAAGATGTCCCTGCCCATGGCAGGGGGGGTTGGACAGAATGACCTTTAAAGGTCACCTGTCACCCAGGTACCCATTTGCAGAGATTTTCCAACATTCAATAAAGCATTTTGAAAACCTTCACTGCCTTGAATTTCTCAGAGCTGTTCTTTGGAGAACCTCAGTCTGGGGCCCTGCTTTGCCCCCGTCACCCAGCTTGATCTGAACCGACATAAGCACGTTGGCTCCAAGCTCATTTTAAATCACAGCTTTTAAAACCTCTTCTTTTCCTTCCAAAATAAAGTCTGAAATACCTTCACCTCCATGACTCACTGTGATATTATGTGTCCTGCCTCATTGCACATTACACCAGCAATCTTTTTCTCAGCTGCAAACACCACTGTCAACGATTTTGTATCATCAGCTGGGTCATTGGCAAAAGTGTCATGGCCAGAAAGAGCCCTTCAGCACGACCCACAACACCCATTTGTTATTTCACCATCAGCTCTTCATTGATTTTGGCCAGGGGAGCCAAGGAGCAAAGCCTTCCCCTGGAGTGTTGGGGTTGGAGGATGATTTTTTGGACAGGCAGCACCACACGACATTCCTGCACCGAGCGAAACGCTCGGCTCGGCTTCCCAACACTGCCTCCTCCTCTCACCCACACACCCACTCACACTCCATTTATTTAAGCCCCCAGAGAACAAACCACCAGAGAAAAAAAATTAGCTCTGAGGCAAGGTAGGAAAAAAAAGCAAATAGAAGTCTGCAGAGCCCAGGAAGGGGTTACGGGGGGTTGAGGATTTGGTCAGGACCACCCCGGGGGATGCAAACTGCCTCTCCACCACTTATCTCACCGAGGCAGAGCTGTCACACCTCTCCCACACACCATCCCTCCCGCAGCCCAGCAGGGTCTGAAACACAAAATGGCCTCAGACTTAAAAGGGAATTATTTATTTATCCTGCTGCGAGATGTTTTTAATTAAGGTTGCAGCCAGAACTCTGCCTGGTATTCAGAACCGGAGTTAAGATGCCTCATTATTGATTCAAAAGCCTATGAAATTTGGATGGGCTGTTCAGCAAAGTGATGCTGTTCATTGCAATTAAATTGGGTAGGATTAAACTTCTGGAGTGCCATCCTCGCTCAAGAGGGCTCAGTGACACACTGACTCTCCAGTTGACCCTCTGTTGCCTACAGAGACCAGGAAAGCCCTAGAGGTCTTCAACCTTAAACTTTAAACCTTCACCACCACAAAAATAACAACAGCTGAGTGTCTTTGATTACAGGGAAGGTGCAACACCTTCTCCAGGTCCAATGTGCACAAGGAAAACGGGAAAAAAACCCCAAATTATTCCCGTGTCTGGAGGGGGTTGCACATTTTTGGAGCCAATCCCAGCTGCCTGGTGTATTTGACTCACGGCTTGAACCTCCATAATTGGTGCTACCAAACAACTTAGGAGGAGTGTGCAGTAATACACTCAGTCCAAAAATCTCACAAGGCCTATTCCTGGCTGGAATATGGGGGGAGGAATATCATCCCAGCCCACTCTGAGGCGCTTTTCATCAGGCGAGGTTTTCTTTCTCTTGCAAGCCTCTGTTTCCATTTTGATGCGGTTTTAAAATAAAAAACATATAATCTAAACTGTTGCAGCAATTTTTCATCTGTTTGAAAACCACAATGAGCAAATATTTTAGGAACAGTTGCTGTAAGGAAAAGAGGAAAAAAACCAAAAAGCTGTGGGGGGGGGAAAAAAAGCGAAAATCAAGGATTTTCTTCAGGAGAAAAAAAAAAAACGCCTCTTCACCCAAAGCCAGTGTTTGGCCTTTTTCTTAAGAAAGGGGAAAAAAAAAAGACACGGTTCAGTAAAAGCTGAACATTCAAAAGGGTGTGAAATGAGATGGTGTGAGCATTAGCCTTGTTCTGACTCTTTTAAAGTCTCAACTCACCTAATAGCTCTGTTTCTTTTCAGCTCGGAGACAGAGGAAACAATTTGTACAAATGATCGCTTGGAGAAAGGCCACGGTAATTTGTAGATGCTAATCAGGCTGTACCTGCCAATCATGCCTTATTTTCAGTAGTATCTGTGGTTTGCAAATGCAGGGAGTCAGAGCAGGGTATCTATTCATAGGCACAAGACAAAATAGATGTATTTTCTCTAGTCAGAGGCATCACAAAAGCATCCTCCTTAAAATTATGCAACCCTTTGCTATTAGCAGTGATTCATGGATGCAGGCCAGAATAAATATATAAATAGATAAAGTTGATCTCTGGGACATTCCTGAGTCATCTGGAAGCCAACCTTTTGTTTTGGGGGACAGGATGACCCAGCTTTTCCCCTTGTCTCTTGTACCACTGTGAAAATGTGTGTGTGTGTGTCTCTGCCTGGCACAGTCTGTAAAACAGAGTTTGTAACATTGCAGGGATATGCATGGGTAGAATTAATATCAAGGCAAGAATTAATATCCAGGCAGGAATTAATATCAAGGCAAAACAGCCTGAATCTTCCAACTCATCCCTACTTTTCTGGCTAATTTTGTATTTCAGTTGAGTCACGTTCAAGGGCCCCATTTTTTGGCAGGACCGAGTGCCAGCAGCTCCTGCTGATGCTGGAAGTCTTGGGAAATGCTCTGCAATTTGGAAACCCGGGCCCTGAGCTGTGATGCTGGTCAGAAAGGAGAAATTATTGCATCTTTCTGAGCTGCTGATGGCAGTAGATGAGGCTCTGTGTAACTCAGCACTGCTTGGCTAAAGGGTCCGGCAGCAGGGCTGGACAGGGGTGGTCCCCTTTGTCCTGGTGAGACAAGGCTACCTGGGCCTCATGGTGCAGGAATATCCCTCAGGCACAAGGGATGTCCCACAGACTTGCCAGCTTGGGGCAGGACAGATGTCTGAGCTTTGGAAATGGAGCATTGGGTCAGAGCCCAGGTCTGGGGTGACCTGGGCAGCACAGACCTCGTAGGGTCACACAAGAGAGGGTTGTTGTAGCTCTGAGCATGGTGCAGTGCCCTGGGAACACACATCCAGTTGGCTTGGTGCTCCCAAAGCTGTTAACTTGCTGCACTTCCTTCTTTCCCTCCCTTTTTGACAGAGGAGAGTGCTGCCAAGGGTTGAGAGAGGAGGATTAGGGAGAGATCAGTAGGATTTGCCTGGGATAACCACGTCTCAGGCTTCACCAGCTTCTGAAGAGCAGCAGACAGAGCCAGCCCTAAGGGTCTGTGAAGGCTTCACCCACTGATTTGATCCCTTCTGTTGCTCAGGTGACAAACCCTGGTGACTCCAGGGATCAGCGAGGGAACAGCACCTGGAAAAAGGTGACCTGAGGGTCACTCAACTGCCTCCCTGAACTGGAGAAATGGGCATTGCACGTGGCAGTGATGGGTAACAGCATGAGGGAACAGGAGCAGGATGCCCAGGGAAATGGTGGAATCACCATCCCTGGAAGTGTTCAAAAGGAGTGTGGATGTGGCACTCGGGGACAGGGTTTGGTGGTGAACGAGGTGGTGCTGGGTCAAGGGTTGGACCCGATGGTCTCAGATCTTTCCCAATCTAAATAATTCTACGAAGCTGTTCCAGCAGCACTGGTTTGGGAGAGCTGCCAGCAAAGTCTTTCCCTGAAGCAGTTCCACTCCAGCAGAAATGCCAAGGAAAACATCAGCAACATGGGAAGCCCGGCCAAAAGCCTGGGGAGACCCCTCCCTCCGTCCTGCTACTGGTGCTACTTTTGTCGGTGTCATCGCCCATCACATGGGCCTTGGGAGTGGTGAAAATGAATTTACTCACCCATACAAATTGCTGATTTTCTCTCGAGCTGCAGGAGCAAGAAGCCATGTATTTTTGGAGCAGCTCAGGCAAGATATCAGCTGCTTATGTGTGTCCGAGAGCAGCTGTTTATGAAATTTTTAAGCCCAAATCCTTACTTGAAGTTTCTGCTGCTTTACAGAGCGTGGCCTCAAGAGTTGTGACCAAAAGTGAACCCTTCTCTTTACTGGACTCAAAAAGCCCAGCTTTGGGGTTGAAACCTCAGCTAATGCTGCGGCCACAAGAGCAAGGCTTGAGTTCATACTCCACATCACCAGGTAGCCAGGTACAATTACCATCCACCTTAGCCTGGCCTTTTCCATCCAGGAATCTCAAAGTAGATTGCAAAGGAAAGTCTTGGAAGTTTCTTGGAAAGCTTGGCCATGGCTGGAGCTCCTCTTGACCAAGTATTTGGTCTCTTCTGGAGCAGGGTAAATCAGCTCTTAGAAGAGGTCTTTCAGAAATTTGTACACAAGCAAAACAGGGAGGAAGAAGTTTCCCTGGTTGTGAAGGAGCTGGGATGAAGTCAGATTTTTCCATCAATGCTCCAAGCTTCCATTTCCCCCTATTTTTTTTTTCTCCCTGCTCTGCCCTCTGGATCTTACTGAAGCTGACTATCTTCCTGGTCTTTGGTTTCCAAGCTGGAGCTCTCTCAGCTCCCTCACAGCCACACCCAGTCCAACTCCACCACCCCCCAACTGCTGCTCTGTGCTCAGTGGTCCTTGTTCCTTCAGACATCCTGACCCACGTGGTGCCTCCTTTCTCTGAGAGAGGAGTTTTCCCACCACATCCATCACAGCCTTATTCCTGTCCCAGATCTTCTTTTCTTTGAAGGGCAGACGTTTGCAGTTCCTCACCCAACTCAACCAATGCCCAAGAAACATCCCTGTTGCTTGTGGGAATCACAAACCCATGAGATGAGTGGTTTGCATTAAAACTGCTGGGTGAAGATCTGTAAACCTGGAGTTTGTGGCAAGACAGGTGAAGTTTAGGCCAGAAATGATGTTTGTGATGGTGTCTGAGATGCTCCTCCGGTGATGCAATGGCTAGAAATCTTCATCAGGGACCATTCAATTTGGTTGAAGGACTGTTGTATGAACTCAACATTCATATTTCACCCAGAATCCAAAATGTTTCAGATTATCTGCAGGGGGAGAAGTGGAATGAAATTGGGTATCCAGCTAAATTCTTAACTGGAAAAAACTACAGAAATTTGCATCACTCAGACCCAGACATGAAATGTGGGCACAAAGCACTGCCCTGTTGACCACACCCAGTTTTCCCAATCACAGCCTTGCCCCTCTCTGTATCTATGAAGCCATGTGATATTTTTCCAGAGGCTTTGTCTCCTCCCATCTCATCCTTAATCCCCAGGCCCCAGACAGATCTCCAGCGGCAGACGCTTCCCAGAGCTCCAGACATCTCCTGGCACTTTGCTCTGCCCTTTCAGAGCATCTCTGCTGAGACAGGTTGGACCCCCTGATGGGAAATGCATCCCTTCCTGCCCTGAGAAGCTCTGACAAGAGGATTCTCGGGACTATTTTGATGTTTTGCTGCAAGGATGAGACAGGACAGGAATGCAGGCAGAACCCACACCTCAGGCAACTCATGCCACAGGGATGAAGGCAAAAAATAAGGGAGGGAACCTTTTTTTGCTTGTCCAGAGTGTGGCAGGAAGATTTTTGCCTCTCAGACTCTGAGTCATATGAGTCTGTACGACCCAACTCACCTCCCCAGGCCTGTCTTTACCTGTCAGCTGAATTTTGCTTGTTCCAGTGCAAAGTTGGCCTCTGAGGGCTTTAAGTGCTCAAACAAAAATACAACAAAGGCAACAACAAACAACACAGCAACCTACTGTGTGTTGTCTCAGACAACGAATGCTAGAGGGAGGAAGGCAAAAGTAGGCAAGGGGAACCTCTTTTTGCTTGTCTAGAAAGATTTATTTATAGCTCTGCCATGGCTGGGTAAGGACAGGGCTGTGTCTCCAGCCCAGCTAAAGAGGCTGAAACCAGCTGGGAATATATTTCTTCAAGTTTTTGGGACTGGCCACGTCAGCTCTGCCAAATGTGCAAAATCTCTTTTCAACATCAGATGTTCAAGAGCAGTGGTTTGCTCCACAGTTCATGTCTTCACCCCCAGTGCTCAGGCACGTCCTTGGACACTGAAAAACCAGCCTACAACCCAACGAGGAGGGGCATCACCATGGCAGCTGCCCACTCATGGGAGATGCCTCTGCAGAGTCCTGAGTTGCTGCATTTGGGGTTTGCACAGCCACGTGCTGGGGAGAGGATGAGGATGGGGCAGGGCAGGCGGGATTAACACATGGGAAAATTCAGTTTTGCTTCTCCTGTCCTCTTCTATGAACCCTCTTCATCCTTAGGACACCCTTGACTTAATTTGCCAAAGACTGAAGGGTTTTTGTAGGAGGACTCCACTATCCAAACCATGTGTTGATGTGCTTCCTCACTCATCTGCTGCTGGTTGGTGCCAGATCATGGACCATTCTGACTGCCAGCATGGTCCACTTTGCCATCAGCATGGTTTTACCTTACAGTTTTGTACATCTTCAGAGCACCTGTCACATGAGATCACCAGGTTGGGTAAGTCTGCAGGCTCTGCTGTGCTCCCCAAAGAGGGACTGAGCACAGAGCTGCCCTCTGCCCCCCACGTGTTCATCTGGGAGACAGAGCTCCCTGACAAAGGGCTGCTGATAAAGGCACAAAACCCTGTATTTACAGAATCACAGAATGGTTTGGGTTGAAAGAGAACTTAAAGCTCATCTTGTTCCACTCCCTGCCATGGGCAGGGACACCTTCCACTAGCCCAGCTTGCTCCAAGCCCCGTCCAACCTGGCCTTGGACACTTCCAGGGATCCAGGGGCAGCCACAGCTTCTCTGGGCAACCTGGGCCAGAGCCTCACCACCCTCACAGACAATTCCTTCCTAATATCTAATCTAAACCCACTCTTCTGCATCTTAAGGCCACTCCTCCAGTTAAGTCCATTCCCCCCATTTAGTCTCCTCTCAAAAGATGCCACCACACCCAGTTTCTGCCACGGGACCTTGTTTCCCCAGCCAAGAATCCAGATTTCAACCATGATTCCTGAATCCTGAGTGCTGTTTTCCCACAGCATCCAGCAAGTGACATTCTCCCAGTCCTCAGGGGGCCCTCCCAGAAATGCTGTGATATCTGTTCCTTGGGATTGAGCTGAGGAAAAAAAAAAAAACCCTCTTGAGCAATTATGTCTCGGCACAGATTTATGGATTCTCGTCTCCCACGCCCTGCCAATCACACCCTGCTATCTCCAGTTCCTACAAAGCCTTACGCTCCCTAATCATAAAAATAAACATGAAAGTTAATTCCAATAATAAGCAGGCACGGGGAGGGTGTTCAGCTCTCCAAACACAGCCATGGGAAACACTCTGGTTTATCCCAGCTGACCTCCAGCAATATCTCCATAAAGGTGAGATTTTTCCCTCAAATTCTCTGCTGTGGCTGCCCCTGCAGGTGGCTCAGGTACTTCAGGTCATCTCAAATGGCATCATAACACCTATAGTCAGAGAAACAAATATCACTGTGGCTGTGTTTTCACTTCTCAGGCATGGACTTGTTGGAATGACTCCAGAGGAGGCCTCGGAGATGCTGCCAGGGCTGGAGCCCCTCTGCTATGGAGCCAGGCTGGGAGAGCTGGGGGGGGTCCCCTGGAGAAGAGAAGGCTCCAGGGAGAGCTGAGAGCCCCTGGCAGGGCCTAAAGGGGCTCCAGGAGAGCTGGAGAGGGACTGGGGACAAGGGGTGGAGGGACAGGACGACGGAGAATGGCTTCCCAGTCCCAGAGGGCAGGGATAGATGGGATATTGGGAAGGAATTCTTGGCTGTGAGGGTGATGAGGCCCTGGCCCAGGCTGGGCAGAGAAGCTGTGGCTGCCCCTGGATCCCTGAAAGTGTCCAAGGTCTGGTTGGACAAGGCTTGGAGCAACCTGGGCTGGTGGAAGGTGTCCCTGACCATGGCAGGAGGTTGGAACTGGATCATCCTTAAGATTCCTTCCAACTCCAACCCTTGTGTGATTCTTCAATAAGATCACACCAGCTGGGCTCTTCAGCCATGGTGAAACTACAACAGCAAATGCTTCACTGGTTTTTGGGT
Organism: Chiroxiphia lanceolata; assembly: GCF_009829145.1. Taxonomy (NCBI): domain Eukaryota; kingdom Metazoa; phylum Chordata; class Aves; order Passeriformes; family Pipridae; genus Chiroxiphia; species Chiroxiphia lanceolata. The sequence goes on from NC_045640.1 coordinate 2,965,967, forward strand.
TGAAAACACATCATTCTGTGTGCACCATGGAAAAAACAAACCTGCTTTCCTCCAGATTTCTGTTCATGGGGGATTGGCTTTGCCTGCTGAACTAGGTGAGCAATCTGAGTGAAGTGTTTCTGTGTTCCCAACAGGAAACACTGGGAATCTGGGATGGCTGAGCTCAGCCTGCATCCTCTCCTCTGTGCAAGCATGACTGAGGTTTCTCTTTGGTCATTTTTCGGACGAAGCATGTGCAAAAAAAAAAAAAAAGAAATGTCTCTGAGATAACTTCTCTTCCATCAAATGTGGGACTCCAGAGCTGTTTGGGAACACAGGCAGAGAGGCTGCTGAGGGACAGGATCCCGTCTGCCTCATCAAAAGTATCTTTACCATGGGTGTCTCCACTTCATCTGGCCACTCCTGCCTACAAAGACAAATCCCCATTTCCTGGGCACAGTGAGAAACACATCAAAAGTCCAGCAAAACCCCCTTTCAGTGACTTTTTTGCTCAATGGAGCACAGAGGGAGCTCGGGGTCAGAAGCTCAAAGAGCTGCATCTCCCCACCAGGCATTTCTTGTTGAGCAAAATGAGCCCTAAAACACCCAGACCTGCTCAGAGGAACCCCCTCCAGAGGTGAGGCTGATACCCAGAGATGTTGCTGAGTGTTATTTTAGGGCCTAATGACTTCATTGTTATATTCCCAGCCTTTTTCACCCCTTTTGATGGGCTCAGGACAAGCTTTGTATCAAAATCTCCGTTATCACTGCTTCCTCCAAGGATCTGGATTGCCCTGTTTCTCCCAGTGTTTACAGATCCTCTGTGCTAAAGGAGATTCCCTCAGTGACTCCCACTACACAGATTTAAAAACCACAGACCTGTGGGGACAGTAGATTTGAAATTGGCCTGTTTAGTGTGGTTTTAAATGGTGAATCCAACCAGAAAGCCAGGGGAGGAGTGGAAACAAGACCAACAGGCAAAGCAAAGCACTGAGCAGCCCACTTTTAGGTGTGATGGATGCTGTATTTGCCCAGCTCAGTGATCCATTGCACTGTAGAACATCTTCATTACAAGCAATGCATAACTTTAAATGCAAACCTTCATTCCTCTGGGTCTTCGTTATTCATGAAAATCCCTGACATTAATACATCAAATCCCATATTTTAGGTTTCCCCCTCCGGCCTGGCCATCCTTGTCACACCAAGTCCGGGAAAAACAACCCAGCAGCTCATTTCTGGGCTGGACATAAAACCAGCTGGGTGCTGTGGACAGTATTTCACAAGGAGCAGTTAATCATCTTAACTACTCCTGCCTTCCTGAATAAAAGATCGTGAGTGCTTTTGCTTTCATCTCTGTACAACTGGTGAGGGAGAATCCTACAGCTCATCCTGTGAATATAACAGAGGCTCCCGGTGAGAATCCCCTTAGCCCTTTTTACATTTCAAAAGGCAGCTATTGTGCAAAAATGCATCTTAAAAGCCCCGGAGCACTGGGGGTTTTTTCCTTTATTTTTTCCTTCCCAGCACCTCAGCGGATTTCATCTAACAAACTGTCATTTTTGTCTGGGGTTTTAGGCATAATGGGTTTTGCTGCTTGGGTTTTGTTTTAGTGTTTTGTGGTGGTTTTTTTTTTTTCTAGCAGCCCAAATCTTTGCTTTTTCAGCCTGTGGTGCAGCTGGGATTCATCTCCTGGGCTCTTCTTAAGAAGAGTGGACGGCACAAACATTTCATCCCTTACAGGTGGAGACCTGAGATGCAGAAACTCTGCCTCAGATCTGCTGAGGGGTTTTTATACTCCTCAAGCTCAGTCTCTCTGTCGCCTGGACTTGGTGATCCACGTTTGTGGTGGCTCAGAGGACTGTGCCCATATCTCCACCCCGTGACCAAATTCAACACCACATTAGGAGTATTTTTATCTTTGCATTTGCATCCTGCCAGCTCCTGCATTTTAGCTCCAGCCTGGCCAAATGGCAGCCTCCTCCCAGTCCATCACCCAGATTTCTGCCTCTAGGGGATCCCTGGACCCCTCTCCCTTACTCTCCACCACCTCCTCAGTGGCCCTGCCCTGTTTAATCCCCCTTTCTTGAGTTCTCAAGCTTTGCTCCACGCTGAGCTGGTCTCAGGAGTAGCTATTAGACAATAATAAAAGCTGGAGCTGAAGCTGCAGAAAGGATTTGCCCTTGGAGGAGATTTCTGCAGCCACAAGAGGCAGAGCTTAGCAGAGGTCCCTTGAGAAACCCATCACAGTAGGGAAAGCAGTCACAGTTCATCTGTGCAGTCATCAAACTCCTCAGTGCTTCGCTTCCCCACTGCAAACCGAGCTGCCACTGCTCCTGGGGGACCCAGGAAACCGAGACAAAGGGTCACAGGAAGCTCTAAGAGGCTCTAAAAGCCCCAAGCTCTGCACACTGAGCTGAATTTTTAATATCCAGAACCAGTCTCAGGGCTGTCCACGCCCCTGTTCAGTGCCTGGGTCCTGCAGAGCTGCAGCAAATGTCTTTCCAGCCAAATTTTCCCCACAGGGCTTCAAACCAAGATGGTGAACAAGCTCTTTGTGTGTCCATCTCCCCTCTCTGTTAAAAGATTAAGGTTTTTCTGAGTGTAACTAAGTGCTACAAGGGCTTCAATGAAGTTTAGGGATGGAAAGAAATAAAGGAGGCTGTGGATTTATGGTGCTGTGTCTCTTTTGTTGCAATGGTCCATGTGTGCACCTCGGGAACACCAGGAATGAGCTGGGGCAGCTACATCCATGGTGGACACCTCCAGAGTCCAACTCTACCCTTGTCAGCAGTAACCTCAGCACAGAATCATGGAATCACGGAATCATTTAGGTTGGAAAAGACCAACCTGTGCCTGATCCCCACCTTGTCCCCCAGCCCAGAGCACTCAGTGCCACGTCCTGTCATTCCTTGGACACCTCCAGGGGTGGGGACTCCACCACCTCCCTGGGCAGCCCCTTCCACCTTCCCTGACCACCCTTTCCATGACGAAATTCTTCCTGATGTCCAAATGTTGTACAGCTCAGAATTCAATTGTTCCTTTTCTCTTTTCTTTTCTTTTTTCTTTTCTTTTCTTTTCTTTTCTTTTCTTTTCTTTTCTTTTCTTTTCTTTTCTTTTCTTTTCTTTTCTTTTCTTTTCTTTTCTTTTCTTTTCTTTTCTTTTCTTTTCTTCTTTTCTTTTCTTTTCTTTTCTTTTCTTTTCTTTTCTTTTCTTTTCTTTTCTTTTCTTTTCTTTTCTTTTCTTTTCTTTTCTTTTCTTTTCTTTTCTTTTCTTTTCTTTTCTTTTCTCTTCTTTTCTCTTCTTTTCTTTTCTTTTTTCTTTTCTCTTCTTTTCTCTTCTTTTCTCTTCTTTTCTCTTCTTTTCTCTTCTTTTCTTTTCCTTTATTCTATTTTACTTTACTTTACTTTCTATTTTCCAAAAGGGTACTTTGGGAATCTCTTAAAACAAACTCAGTATAAAAGATTAAGTGGAACTTTCCAATGAGAAAATCGAGGCGTTTTCATGCAAGAGTGTCGAAATGTTTCGGTTGTCAAAATGTTTCAGCTTGTGCATCTTTCCAGCTGAACTGATGGGTGAATTAGCAGGAATTCCTGAAATGTTCCTGACAACCAGAGGAGCTCTTTGGGTTGTGTCTCCTTGCCCTGACTCCGGAGGGAGCGGGGCGGGTCCTGCACTACCACAAACCCGAGCTGCTCCTCTGCCAACTGCAGCTTCTTTTTGGGTGGGATGAGAACAAGACCTGACTCCCATCATTCCCATTTGGGACTTCTGTCCCCCTGTGCATTTCTTTGTCAGCTGTCCTGGAGAGTGTCTGCATCCAGCAAAGCTCTGTGTGAAGGACAGCACATCCCAAAGGAGATCCTTTCCCAGATGGAAAGGATGAAAAATGACAAAATGCTCAGGGTGGATGCTGATGGCAACCAGAGCCTGAGCTCTGGCTGGTCATGCTGATGGGGGCAGGAGCTTAAATCCAGCATCCAGGAACGCTGGAGCTCCAGAGGGGCTGAACTCCAACCCCCAGAGAGCTGGGGGTGTTCAGACAGGAGAAGAGAAGGGTCTGGGGACAACTTCCAGTGCCTAAAGGGGCTCCAGGAGAGCTGGAGAGGGACTGGAGACAAGGCATGGAGGGACAGGACAAGAGGGAATGGCTTCCCAGTGCCAGAGGGCAGGGATGGATGGAGTATTGGGAAGAAATTCTTGTCTGTGAGGGTGGGGAGGCCCTGGCACAGGTTGGGCAGAGAAGCTGTGGCTGTCCCTGGATCCCTGGAAGTGTCCAAGGCCAGGTTGGACAGGGCTTGGAGCAACCTGGGCTAGTGGAAGGTGTTTCTGCCCATGGCAGGGGGTGGAACTGGATGGTATTTAAAGATCCCTTCCAACCCAAACCATCCCATGATACTCTGTCTCCCCTTGATGGGTTTTAAAGGGAAATATTTGCCTCTCACACTGCTTGGCCCAAAGGAACTCAGGAACTAAAATTCCTAACTTCTGGATAATAAAAACTACAAACTCAGCTGTTTATCATTCACTACAATCTCTCTCCCATCTACTATCCTATTATAATTTTTTCTTTTACCTATTATAATTTTTTCTTTTACCTATTATGGTTTTTTTCCCCTTTTCCCCCCATGCCCTCCTCCATTGGTCCCAGTTTCCTCCTCCTACAGAGGTGTCAACCTTTTCAAAGCCAAACAGTATCAACTGGAGATCTGCTGTTCCTCTTTCAAACCCCAACAGTGACCCAGAAACCCGTTTGATTTATTTCCCAGTTGGTTTAACAGAAGATCCTGACTCTACCTACCAGCCTGGACCAGCAGAGAGAGATTTGAAGATGGGAAAAATCAGGGATCCTCCACTCTTGCTCTCAAAGTTGAGCAGTTCAAGATGAAGCCCTGGAATTTCTGTCCTCTTCCACCCCCAAATCTCACCATAAAGCATAAAGGGACATTTCAGGCCTGGAAGTGTTTCCATGTGACCAGCCAGCAGCTGGGCACACAGGAGAAAGTGCCAGGATCTCCTGCCATTGATGGCTTTATCTGCACCATCTTTCCCAGCTGCGATCCCACATCCAGCCTCTCCAGGGTTGGATGAGCCCAGTGCTGGACTTCTGCGTTCCCAGGCCAAAAATATCATTTTCCTGTTTAAAAAGAACTTGATTACATTAAAAGACCCTTTGAGGATGGAGACTCCCAGGGCAGGAGGGAGCCAGAATTCCCGGGTTCCTCTCTAATCACTGTGCAGAGCTAAATCAGGGGTTTGGAGCCTCTTGGAGAAATTTGTAGGCGAGGCACCGGAAAGGCTCCGGAGGCTGCCGTGGAATTTTGATGCTGTTCATCCATTATGGATGAAGAGGTTTATGTAAGAGTCTTTCCCTGGCGTTCATCTGAGGCCAGGCTGTCCCGGGCTGCAGATGGGAATTCACGGAGCACTGGAAGGGGGAGCAGGGACAGGAGGAGGGAGAAGGGACACGGAGTTGGGATTGCTGCTTTTCTCCCAACAGCTGGGACCACTCGGCTTCCCAGGAAAAAAAAAAAAAGCCACCAGCACTTAATACAACCTTGTCCTCCCTGCAAGGTACATCCTCTCCGTGTGAAATATGTATAAAGCCTGTGTTTGGACATGGATCATGCTGTGCTTTCGGGATGCCAGCACACCTCTAGCTGTCAGCTTTGCACCTGGCAGAAAGAGGGACTTTCCATGGATGTGTTTCCCTCCTGTCCTCTTGGATGATGCTGTGACCACATTTCCCCCGAGACCGGTGAGACAGCCAAGCCTTGCTTGCTCTGCTCTCTTTAAACAGGGAGATTAATTAAGCCAGAGTTTGCTAATGCACTGTTAGATCTGTCCACAGACGAGGCAGGGGAATGAAACACAGTTAATTAGCAAAGGTATTATTAACACAACCACCAGATCAGAACCTGCCTGGATGGATAATCACTGAGTGTCCCCCAGCTCAGCCCTAGAAAGCTTATTAGCGTGTCTTTGGACATCTCTTTTCTTTTCTCCTCCTGACTCTGCCATCCATCACGGAGGATTTCCAAGTATTTGTTCATTTTCCTGCAGGGAGATCAAACAGACAATTGAATGCTGACCCTGTCCTGTTGACACTCTGACTGTGTTTGCAGAGCCCACCCTGCCTGGCTGCTGAAGAGGTCTGGGTGTTCCCATATCCATTTGTGGATTTAACAAGGAAAGTCTTCGAAGCCCTGCCAGGATCTTCTTGCTCCCTGGAACTCCCTGACAGAAGGGGGGAATCAGGTGAGAGTCGGGCTCTGCTCCCAGGGAACAAGTGATAGGACAAGAGGAAATGACCTCAAGCTGTGCCAGGTTGGATTTTAGGGAAAATTTCTCCATGGAAAGGGTTGTCCAACCCTGGCACAGCTTCCCCGGGCAGTGGTGGAGTTCCCATCCCTGGAGGGATTTAAAATCCCTGTGGATGTGGCACTTGGGGACATGGGTTAGTGGCGGCCTTGGTAGTGCTGGGGAAAGGGTTGGACTGGATGATCTTAAGGGGCTTTTCCAAACCAAATAATTCTCTGCTTCTCCAGGGGGATGGGATGGGCCACAGACAGCAGAGACCACCACTTTTTAGCAGAACTGACCATGGACATGGACAGGCAAAGACCTTTGCCTCATGTGCAGCCAAGGGGCCTCCAAAGTCAACAGGACATCTCTTCATCCTTAAAAAAAAAGCCAAGGATTGATATAAACACACCTGACAGGGGTATTACTGCAAAATATCCCTTGAGGAGCCCCATCACATCCTCAGTGTCACCCGAACAAATCACCCTGGTCTTTTCACCCTCCTAAATCCCATCTCCAGCCTCCTTTCCTGCAACACCTCTCCCACACAGGAACAAGCCCTGTTTCCAGTCCCATACAGTCCCTGTAGAGCCCATTTCCATGGGCAGAGGCATAACTGCAGGTGAAGGTGGGTATAGAGGGCACTGTGCTGCCCATCCCGTGCTCCCTCTCTGCCCTCTCACATCCTTGGGTGTGTTTGGGACCCTGCTGGGTGATGCTGCAGATCAAAACGACGCTTCCACCGCCCTCACCTGCACCAGCAGCCACATCTTCGCCTTCCCTTTCCCCCGCAGAGCTCTCACTGCTTTCAGAAGCTCTCAGTGGGTAAAAGTGTGTCAATTCGCTTTGCCTTCCACTCAATTTGAAGTTCCCACCACGTCCAACCAACGTGGGTATTCCCAAAACACTCGGAGTCACTGAAGCAGGAGCGAAGCAGAGTTCCTGTGCTTTCCAGGATTTTCTCGTCTTCCTCACGCACTTCCCTGCCTGTCCTGGAAATGTCAGGTCCGTATCACAAGGCTGCAAATGAAAAAACTGAGGTTAAACCTGCAGCCCAGGGAGAAAGTGGCCGCTCATTTCTCTTCCTCCCTCGCTCCTCCCGTGAGTTTTATTGTCTTTGCTCCGGGATTTCCTGCACTTTCCTGTATGCAGGATTTTCCTGGACAAACCTATAGGTTTGTCTATGCCTTCTTCAGGTTCCAGGACAGCCTGTTCATATCCACTTCCTGTGGGGTCATCCAAAAATTCAGCTGTAGTTTGAGCCCCCCCCAGCTCAGCTGAATTTGTGTCTCAGCATCCCCCTGCCATCACTGGACAGGTAAACCTGGCTCTTAACACTAGGAGAGCATTTTGCTGTCTGAAAACCTCTCCTGAGAGCACAGTGCCTTACTCATCCCAAGGGAATCCCAAGGGAATCTGGGGTAGAATCCCTCTGCTCATCAATGCTAACGGAGCAAACTGCCAAAGGGATGGGACTGACCCCCTGCATCCAGGCTGCAAGCACAGGAAAACGGGCAGCAGGGATCTCTGCAATTCCCTGCTCCTGGATTTTGCTCTATCTGAGCATCTGCTCTTCCTTCCTCCCATAGAACTGTGAGGACCACCCTGAGATGGGAGGTGAGTTGCCTTAGGACCCATTCCAGGAAGGTCAAACTCGTATCAGATAAGAAAAAGATGACGGGAAGCTTTGGGATGAGCTGCAGGACATGGGATAGAAATACAGTCACAGAATCTCAGAATGGTTTGGGTTAGAAAGGACCTGGAAGATGATTTAGTTCCACCCCCCTGCCATGGGCAGGGACACCTTTCACTAGCCCAGCTTGCTCCAAGCCCCATCCAACCTGGCCTTGGACACTTCCAGGGATACAGGGGTAGCCACAGCTTCTCTGGGCAACCTGTGCCAGGGCCTCCCCACCCTCACAGGGAAGTATTTCTTCCCAATATCCCATCTAAAATCACTCTCTGGCAATGGGAAAGCATTCCCCCTTGTCCTATCACTTCATGTTCTTTTAAATACCAGCAAAAAAAGACATTCCAAGAGACTCCCACCCTCCCCACTGGACAAGCAGGTGGCACATCCTCCCTGTTATCCCCACCACCCTCTGCAGAAGGGAGCAGAGACTCTGAAGGTGCAGGGGGAAGATCCCAACAGGGATCCACAGCCCCTGCCAGCAGCATCTCCACCTCCTGGAGGTCAGCACCCACCCAGATTTGCTGCCAGGACTGTTTCTCAGCATCTCAATCCCAACTAGCAGCAGCAGCCAAAACAGCAGCTCTTGGCTCCCCTGATCCCTTTCCCCATCAGGGCTGTGCCGTGTGATCCGTGCTCAGCCCTGGCAATCCCACAACTGCAGAGGGGATGCCACTCCCAGCGAGGAACAGCTGGACCAGAAACAAAGCAGGGCTCCAACCTGCTGCCATCAGACAGATGGATAATTAGATCCCTGTCCTGCTCCTCCTGGGATTTCATGGGTTGGATGGAAATGCTTTGGTAGCTGGATGCAATCCCTCACTGCGAGGTAGACTTGGTTTTTGGGATATGATCCCTCTTCTTGACCTGTTTCTGAGACTTCACACTGCAGACAGTGCTGCAAGATGTAAGGATGAGGTTGACTGGCCAAAAAAAGGTCTGTGGGGATGTGAGGTGGTTACACTGACAGCCCATCCCAGCACATGGGGGGATAAAATAAGGATGAGGACAGAGACTTATGAGCTGTCACAAATGGTTGGAGGAGGGATGGGCAGGGAGGGATGGGCTTGTGCATGACCTAAACCAGCCAAGATGTTAAAAAGTCCCCAGAACAGTAGCTCTGGCCCATGAGTGTGAGTCACAACATCCTGAGTGGGGAGAGGAATCAGGGTCCATGTGAACAGGTTTCTGTGTCAGAGACAGGGAGCACCTGTAAACACAGCCAGATGTGGAATGGCCTGGGAAAATCTCCTGCACTGTTTCTGAGCCATCTTTCCTCTCCCAGCCATGCTCAGAGCTGTAACCCGAAGGAGATGATGGTTTGTGCCATGGGGATGTGCAGAAAGTCATGTCCAGGCCAATCCCACAGAGAATGGAAAGAAATGCCCCTTTTTCTTTGCTGACAGAGGGGGATTGGACCCTCCTCCTCACAGAATCACAGAGTGACAGCACAGGTTGGGTGTGAAGGGACCTTAAAGACCATTTACTTCCACCCCCAGCCGTGGGCAGGGACACCTTCCACTAGCCCAGGTTGCTCCAAGCCCTGTCCAGCCTGGCCTTGGACACTTCCAGGGATCCAGGGGCAGCCACAGCTTCTCTGGGCAACCTGTGCCCAGCCTCACAGGGAAGGATTTCTTCCCAATCTAAACCCACTCTCAGTTTAAAACCAGGTTGACTTCAAGACAGGACGGGGTCCATGGCAAACATCAGAGATAATGTGAGTGTGTGATCAGAGCCTGTTCTGGTACCTGTACCTTCTCTTGTACCTGTAGCTCTCTGCAGCACAAAGCACACACTGTCTGGCAAAATCCATGAGTCCAGGGAGCAGGGAAGGGAGAAACACCACACAGAGAGACACATTTCCATCTGCTTGTCTCCAGCAACAGGCAGAAACAGTTGGAAGAAAGCAACATTTTCGGCTGAGATGACAAGTTGTTGTGCAGGACACCACACGAGTGCACAGCCAACCCCTCTGGGCTCTGTCTGACCTCCACAAACTCCAATTGGAAACCACCAGCACACAACTGAGAGGACTGAAGTCCACAGCTTGAGCACTACAGCCCTTAAATGAGCCAAGGTTTCCCAGCAGGGGGATGAAACCAGCCCAGGGATGGCAAAAAGAGGGTTAAAGATGCAATTCCCCGTGAGGCCTCTGCCAGCCCCTTACAGCACTTCCTGGGCATTAAAAAAGCTGGTGTGTTCAGGTGCCTGGCACAGCTCAGAGGAACCTTTTCACCTCCAAGTGGGGAACCTGCAATGGATAGATCCTCTTTTACTCCATGAATGTAGAGCCATCCTTGGAGCCAAAGTTGGAGCCCTCCGAATTTGGAGGGTGTTTCCAACCACACCGTGTGCATTTTAAAATATGTATATATATATATACACATATATATTGAAATAGAGCATTAAGGTTTCAGTATGAGAAACCAGGGGCCCAAATGACCATGACCCAGGTGTAATTAAGCCACTGATGAAGATCTTTGGTGCAGAGGGTTGAAGGATGCTCAGGTCCCTCAGCACAGGGCAGTGCATTGCTAAAAGGAGGCAGCTGGTAAGAGAGGCAGGTATTTTTTTTCCCCCGTCATGAAGTTAGCAAGCCTCCTCTTCCACAGCAATTATTTGCCTCAGATGCCTAAAAATATAATGCTCTGGGATTTGGAAAATTTATGTTTTTTTAAAACAAAGTGAACATTTTGAACCAACACTGCTCTTCTGGCGTGACGCAACTCAGAACAGGGTTTGTCTCAGCTCAATCCCAAAGCACTGTTTCAGTTTAAATTTAGTCTGTTGTGGATTGTTTTGGGCAAGCCCATCACTCTGGAGGAGTTGCAGGCTGGGTGCTCTCCTGCTGGGTGCCAAGAGAAGGGCTAATGAGCCCTAATCCCATTTTTATTATTGTTTAATCTTTTTTCCCAGGTTGCTAAGGAAAGAAGAGTTGCGTCTGTGTCTAAAAAACCCTCCTCCTGCTCACCCCTCTCCTCTGCTTTGAGCTTTGCAACCTGCTGACCAGTTTCAGTGGAAAGGAGTGAAAATATCCTGGCTGGGAGCAGAGGGATGAACTTAAGGAGACAGGAGTTCTTCCAGGCACCACCACTCACAGCAGATGATCAGCATGAGCCAGACTCCAGCTTGCAAAGAACATTCGTGTTTCTCACGTTCCCCAGGGGAAGATTTATGTTTTCCCCCTCAAAAGCCTCCCAAGAAGTCACAGAGTCATGGACTCATAGAGTCATGGAATAGTTTGGGTTGGGAGGGACCTTAGGATGATTTAGTTCCATCCCCAGCCACGGGCAGGGACACTTTCCACTATCCCAGGTTGTTCCAGGTCCCGTCCAACTTGGCCTTGGACACTTCCAGGGATGGGCAGCTGCAGCTTCTCTGTGTCTGCCTGTGCCAGTGTTTTACCAACCTCATCATAAAAAATTTCTTCCTAACATCTAATCTAAATCTCTCCTCCTTTTGCTCAAAACCGTCAACCCTTGTCCTATTGCTCCAGATCTACCAAAATTCTGCCCCCACCTTTCCCATAAGCCCCTTTAGGTGTTGAAAGGCCACAGTAAGGTCCCCCTGGAGCCACCCCTTCCTCCGCATCAATGGGCACCACGTGTCCCCCCAGCCTGTGTGTCACCGAGCAGGGAGGGGTGGCTACAGGTTTGTTTGCCACTCTTGTTTGCAAAGGGTTTGGAGATCCCAAAGCTTCGGATGTGTGAGTCATTCCCAGCATCTATCCCGCCCGTGTCATTTTATCAGCCCTTCCCTGGGATTTTTTTTTCCGGCTGTTTGGCTTTTAGCTCCCGATCCGCCGCTCCCAGGCATGTGCTCTGCAATCTGGGGGAGGAAACACTTTCTCAGATCCTCCCGGCTTTGCCCTGAACTCCTCAAGAAACTGGGAAAAGGATAAAACAGAGCCGTTTCCTGCCAACAGAGGGGATTTGACCTGGCACTAAACCTGCAGAACAGTCGCTGGAGAGGAAAGAAAGGACGGAGAGGAAACGCACAAGTCCTTCTCTATTCCGTGTGCCCGGGCTGCCAGGGATGGAATCCAGTGCCAATGAATTATACAAATGCTTATGCAATTAGAAGGAGCTACAGTCAGTCCTCCTGCAGCCAAAAATAGCTCAGTGCACCAGCAAAGGGCCTGCCTGCCTTCACATCTCGTCAGGAGGAGAAAACACTCCGGGCTGGTGAGTGGGAGAAGCTTCAGACTGAACAAAATATCCCAGGATGCAAACGCTGCAGGGCAGTGGGATACAAGGGCAAAACAGGCAGCTGGCCCCACACATCATCCCTGCTGACATCCCTCTGCCTCTGCCTGGGGGTTTGTCCCCCTCTGGGGACATGGGAGGGATGTCACTGGGTTTGCAGGTACCCAGTGGGCATCTGCAGCCAAAAGGGTGAGTTGTGGTAATTCAATCATGGAATGGTTTGGGTTGGAAGGGACATTAAAGCTCACCTCATTCCACCCTCTGCCAGGGGCAGGGACACCTTCCACTATCCTAGCTTGCTCCAAGCCCTGTCCAATCTGGCCTTGGACACTTCCAGGGATCCAGGGGCAGCCACAGCTTCTCTGGGCAACCTGTGCCAGGGCCTCATCACCCTCACAAGGAAGAATTCCTTCCCAATATCCGATTTAAATCTGCCCTCCTTCAGCTTAATGCCATTCCCCACGTCCTATCACTGCCTGTCCATGTAAAAAGTTGCTCTCCCTCTTTTCACAAGCCTCCCTTAAGTACTGGAAGGCTCTCATGATGCCAGTCAGAGTGTGCTTGGCTCCAGCAGCTCCGGGATGGTGATCTCTCCATATCAGCACAATGGATTTGTCTCCAAAAAGAAAAACAGAGAGGAGTGCTCTGCTCCCTGTAGACAGGCACTGGAAGGAGTCTAAAACTCTGGACCATCCAACATTGCTCTTGCAGAGATTTAATGAGCATTTTTTTCTCATCCTGCTCCTCAACCTTTTCCTGCACAATCTGCCCAGGAGGAGAGGGTTTCCTGCTGCCACCACCCCGGATGGGGGTAGGGGGAACCGTTCCCTTCCCGCTCCAAATGGACCAACAGGCTCAAGAGAAAGTGGAGGAGGAGAAAAGGGTTTTCTCTGCTCTGAGCTGAGATTTTTGGGATCTTGCAATGGAGGGTGCAGATCACAGCGGTGCTGCTGAGGGCTGTGCTGGCCCCAGCCCCAGCAATAAAAATCCCACACCACATTTTCATCATCTCCCTCTCCTGGCACATCACACTCCTTCTTCCAATCTTGCATTCCTCCATTGCAGTTAACATTCCTTGGGATGAGCGTGGCCATGCACCCATCTCTGCCTGGATCCCAGAACACTGAGGAAAGCCCTGGATGCCAACATTCCCTCTTGGAGGCTCCTTGGTCGTGTTGACTCCCAAGTCCTAGGGCATATTTCTCAAATCTTTTCATGAACCCAAGACATCAGAGATTTTTATAGGAAAACTAAGAACTCAAGGGAAGAGGAAGGAGCTCAGAAGAGGTGTATCCATGTGCTGTCTTCCCTCAGCCATCAACACCTGATCCTTGCAGATCATCCAATAAAGGTTCTCCCAATAAAGTTAAGAGGTATTAGGAAGAAATTCTTGGCTGTGAGGGTGGTGAGGCCCTGGCACAGGTTGCCCAGAGAAGCTGTGGTTGTCCCATCCCTGGAAGTGTTCAAGGCCAGGTTGGACAGGGCTTGGAGCCCTCTGGGATAGTGGAAGGTGTCCCTGTTGGAACTAAATGATCTTTATGGTCCATTCCAACCCAAACCATTCCATGATTCTAGGAAAGATGGCCCTGAAATTCTCCCCTGAGCATCCACACTCCCGAGTGGGAGAGGGTTGGAAAACGAACCACTTCCAGTGATCAGACCTGGGGGAGATGCATCCACCAGCTTCCCTCTCAAGCTGTTGGGATAACAAGAGACAGTCCAGTTTGATGGGAAAGGTGGATATAGAAGTGTTGAGCCCAGCTCTGACACCGTGCTGGGCTTTGGGCAGAAGGGCGTGGGGGTTTAGCCTGAACTGACAGTCATCTTCAAAAAGGGATTTGGAGACACTCTGTGCTGGCCAGGACATGGATAGGAGCTTGAAGGAGAAGGGAAGTAAAAGTGCCATCTGGACTTGGCAGAGGTGCTCCTGACATCCCTGCTCCTGCCAAATCCCAGCAGTGCCGAGGCCTTCCAGGATAAAGTGGCAACGGACCAAACACTCCAGCTCAGCTGCACTTGGCCCAGGGTGTGGAGAGGGGTGGAAGGGGGCCAGAAATGCTCTGGGAGTCCATGGAAGTCACTGGAGATCTGAAATCCTTCCTGAAAGCAGCGCTGCTGCCAGAGAGGGAGCGGGATGGCTCTGAGTCCCAAAAAAAGCCACAGTGGCAGGAAGATGGATGGGAAGATGTCCAGATGGGACGCTCCCTTCTGGAGGAAGTTTGGGAAAAAAGGTGGAAAGAACAAGTGATGAGCAAACAGATCTTCTTCTGATGGTTCATCACAGGTTGGGAAATATCCCACGGATACATCTCCATCCACAGAGCACAGGTTGAAAATCACTGATGGAAAAAACAGACCATAGCAAGGCAATGATGGCAATTGGCTCTGGATACACAATCCTAGCTGCAAAACCCACCTGTGTCCCACCTGCCAGACCTGGGGCAGCTCAGGTGGCTCCTGGCACGACGATCAGGCCACCAAATTCCACCCCTGCAGTGTGGACACCGTGGTGAAGGTGTCTCAATGTTGGTGAGACCCCACACGAGTGATGGTGGTGGTGACACCAAAGGAAACCACCCTGTCCCCACACACTACACCAAAGAGGGACCAACAAGACTCCTGGGATTTATGGCACAGTCCAAGGGCGGTCACTTGGTGCAACATTTCCCACCTCAGTTTGCCTGGGAATAAAAGAGAGGCTCCAAACCCCGCGCCCAGGGAGTGTGTTTACTATTTGGAAGCGGGAAGTGTTGCACACAGCAGCGTCTCTCCAGCGTGCCAGGGAATTTATGTCAAAGTTTTGCTCATGGAAAAAACATATCGTGGTAGATAATGTTCCTCCTGACAAGCCAGATGTCAAAACATGGCAGGATAATGTTACTGAAAGCCTCGGCTGCTCTGAAGGGAAGCGAAGAGATGATTGTTCCTTCGTTAGACATCAAATTTTGATGGCATATCACTGTGACTGAAAGGCTCATGAGTGCTCAAAATAAAGCAGGGCTAAAAGTTCCCCAGGATATCAACTGGGGAGTTTCATGGGAGTTTCCTGGGAGAGTTTCATGGAGTTTCCTGGGAGAGGCTGGCCATGTTTGGTCTCTCCCGTGTGCACATTCAGAGCCAGGAGATGGGCAGGGCTGTCGTGAGCTCTGCACACCTCTGGCAAGAGCTGATCCACTACAGACAAGTCAAGACAGCAGAATCGGGGAATCATGTAGGTTGGAAAAGCCCTCTAAGGTCATTGACCCCAACTGTTAACCCAGCACTGCCAAGGCCACCATTAAACCACATCCCCAAGTGCCACATCTGCATTCCAGGGATGGTGACTTCACCACTGTGCTGGGAAGCTTGTGCCAGGGCTGGACAACCCTTTCAGAGAAGAAATTCTTTTTAATATCCAACCTAAACCTCCTGTGGTGCAAGCAAAGGTCTGCCTAAACCCAAGTCTGATAACAGGACACACCACTGTGGAGTTACCATGGCAAAACTTGCCCAGTCCATCTTTTGTCCTGTCCTCTGAGCTCCTGAATGTCCCCCAGGAAGGCTGGGGAGTAGCTCTGCTCATAGCAAGTCACAGGTTGCCTCTAGAAGATGAGTTGGGCTTAGACACTGAGATTTTGGACAGTTTAAGGAGCAGCAGACCAGATGTGACCACATGGTCCCCAGCAACAGGAAGGAGGGTCATTCCTGAGGGAAGGGATGCTCAGGGATCACTTTTACTTTTGACTAAACTTCCTACAAAAGAGACACCAATGCAATGTCTGTACAGTATTGAAATGATCTAAAACCCCTGCCAGACCCCAGCAGCACCTGCAGCCTCCTTGCTCTGCTTTGTCACACACCCCAGTGCCTTCTCAAATTTCTGAGGAGTTGATGGCACTGGTGAAACTCTGCTTGGCTGTGACCCTTCTGCAGCTGGAGCCTCCACACAGCTCAGTGCTCCCAGACCTCAGAATCATGGAATCACAGAATGGTTTGGGTTGAAAGGGACCTCAAAGACCATCCAGTCCCACTCCCTGCCATGGGCAGGGATGCCTTCCACTAGCCCAGGTTGCTCCAACCTGGCCTTGGACACTTCCAGGGATCCAGGGGTAGCCACAGCTTCTCTGCCCAACCTGTGTAGGGCCTCACCACCCTCACAGGGAAGAATTTCTTCCCAATATCCCATCCAAACCTGCCCCCTGGCAGTGGGAAGCCATTCCCCCTTGTCCTGTCACTCCATGTCCTTGTCCAAAGTCCCTCTCCAGCACTCCTGGAGCCCCTTTAGCCACTGGAAGGGCCATCAGCAGCTGAGTCAAAGGAGTCCCTAATTTTGTGCCACCTCCATGCCCCTGGTCCTGCAGACAGAACTGATGTGCTGAGAGCACCAGAGACCTGTGAATCATCATCTGCATCACACCTTGCTGTCCTGACAAGGGTGCAAGGAGGTGAGTATCCTGAAGAACACAAAAATGAGAGGGTTTGGGTTGGTTGTTGTTGTTTTTTCTTTTTCCTCAACAAGCGTCACTATTTAACTTTGATTTTACATACAAAGAGCCATAGAATGGGCTGGGTTGGAAGGGACCCTAAAGCTCATCCTGTTCCAACCCCCTGCCATGGGCAGGGACACTTTCCACTTAGGTTTTTCCAAGCCCCATCCAACCTGGCCTTGGACACTTCCAGACACCTTTAACGAGGGTTTCATAGGAGAAGGTCTCCCACCTCCTTTGGACATTGGCTCACAAACACAAGGACCTGTTTGCAAACCAAAACACAGAGGCTGCTGCAAGTCAGTTGGAATTCCTGGGAATGGAGGGAATTGTCTGCCTGGTTTGGCAGGGAGAGCCCTTTGCTCTGGCAAAGTCAAAGGCTTGGAAGGCCCAACTCTGCCACACGGGGTCTGTTTCCCTCTTGTGCCACTGCTCCTAGACTGGTGTCTGAACAACTGGATGGATGAGGCTGAAAGGATAATACTGGACAGACGGACACAAAACGCAGCTGAATCTTGCCCAAAACAACAGGTAGAAATATCTCCTGTGATTTACAGGTCATTTACCTGTAAATCCTGCCCACAGAGGGGCTCAGATTCGATCAACACCACAGATCAGGGGCTGCATCTCACAGTGGGGTGGGTTCCCATCTCCCTATCGCTTTCCAAGAGACCAATGTGCCAAAAACCAGCTCTGCCATGAAAAACATGGCTCCAGGGCACCATCCAGAGCAATCACCACCTTCTTCACGAGTCACAAGGACAAGCAGCGACTGCCCAGGCTGCTTTTGAAATTTGCTGGTATCATTTATCTGCATTCAGTGCTCGGAGCCCCTTCTGTCTCACCAAGATTTTCTCTCAACACCAGCCCTTCATGGAAGTTCTTTATCAACTTCAGTGTGTCTTTTAACACAAAGGCAACCTGACATGACTCTTCCAGGAGGCTTTGAAGCAAAATCAAATGGAAATGATCCTGTTCTTAATGCTTTACCTACTCCAAGAGTGATTTATGTGTGTTGCTGGAACCATTCATCCTTTGCAGAGATAAATCTCAGCCAGTCACATATCCAGGTTCATCTCCTGAACACCTCTGAAGTAAAGAAGGAGGAAAAGAATCCAAACAAAAAACTAGAATAGAAATCAGCACAGAAAATCAGGGGGTTCTTGGGGTAACCCATCTTCTGCAGGATATCAACATCTGAGGGAAGCTGGAGCTGCCAACTCCCCGTTTTACAGCTGAGCAAGCAGAGGGAGGGGTGAAATGCTGTTCCCACTTGCTTACGAAGGGCTTAATGGGTTTAAATAAATAAACAAATAAATAAAAGTGCCAGAATAATAATGTTTGCCCTCACATTTTCTCAGTATTGGAGGTCTCCTTCACACTGTAAAGCAAAGAGCAATAGCATTATGCACTGGATACAAATTTCAGCTTTAGCTCCCACATCTTCCCAGTGTCAAGCGATTTCCTTTCACTAAAAAGGGGGAAAAAAATACCAGATCACACATTTATAGCACAGCAAGTCTCACTTTCTCCAGCACTGGGTACCTTGTGCACACCAGAAAGACTCCCATGATGATAAAGAGCAATTTTGGCCAACGTAGCTCCAGCTGGGGCTCCCAGGATTTTTATTGCTGCACATACCTGGCCATCCCCTGTCTTTGGTGTTGTCACCATGACCAGCACAAGCCTGGAAGCCCAGAGCCACACCAGATCAGAGCATGCTGACCACATCTGCCCAGAGAAGACAGAGCAAACAGCCAACCCACAGAACAAAACCCGGGTGGAGACGTGGAGAGGACGGGCCGTGAACTGGAGGCTCCTCAACCTGGGTCTGTTCCTCCTCATCCGTGTGCCCAGGAGCACCGTGCCCACCTCTGGGACCTGAAGGAATCAGCAGCAGCCCCATGTCCTTATTAATGGCTAAAGCAGAATTAAAGCATGAAAAAGCAGGTCCCAGCACATCTGAGAGTGCCTTCAAATGCCTGCTGCTCCTGGGAGCAGCACCGACACGAACCCACCACCCTTGATTTCACGTTAAGGTGCATTTTGGTGATCAGGAAGCAAAGCAGGAAGCAGAGCTGGCTCACAAAGAATGATTTAGTGGTTCCTAAAATGATCTGCTGTTTTTGAACACCTCACAAAGGCACAGCCCCCACAACCTTCCCCCGGCGCTTTTTACGTGAAAGCCCTAAAACAGCAAGCAGAGCATTTTTCTCCCTTTCACGGCAACGAGGAGCCGTTTATTCATCAGCTGTCGCTTTTATCACTTCCTTTTCGGGTGTTTTAGACACCTTCCCAGGAAAATAAACCTGGGAATGCTCTTAATAACTCACACACTTGATTAGAGGTTGTTACGCTGAGCCGGGAAGGTGACACCCGGGTACATCCTCACTCTGTGTCTGGGGACCAAGAGGAGAAGTGATTGATGCAAGGCCATCCAGGCTGGCTCTGGAGGGAGCAGGATGCAAAGCCAGGTCTTTGGAGGTTGACTCTGCTCTTCTCTGAGGACATTTCCCTGCTCACCAGTTACTCCCAGCAGTGCCAGTCACAGAAGTCATCCACGGTGTTCAGGCCCAACCGTGCAGATGTTCTCCTTCACTCCCTAAGTGGGGGTGCCAATATTTTGGCTGCTGGCCATCAGCACACACCCCTTCATCCCACAAGACTCAGCATCACTGTCCACCTCCACCCAAGCATCATCTCAATTCCCTTCCCTGATCCTTCACCATACAGAATCATTTTGCTTGGAAAATCCTTCCAAGATCACTGAGTCAAACTGTTCCCACGCCACTGCCAAGGCCACCACTAACCCATGTCCCCAGGTGCCACATCCACACAGCTTTTAAATCCCTCCAGGGATGGGGACTCCACCACTGCCCTGGGCTGCCTGTGCAACCATTTCTGTAAAGAAATTTTCCCTAATATCAAACCTAACCCTCTCCTGGCACAACACGAGGCCGTTTCCTCTTGTCCTATCATGCAACTCGCTACTCTGTGGTCTCCGTCGTCAGGGAAAATGACCCAAAATCTTCCTGCTGCAAGAAGCCCTCCCTCCCCAGGAGTTGCCACCAGGCTTGATGGCAGCCTTCCCACACCCCCAGACCCGGCTCCCTTCTTACTTCTCTCATCACACTCTCAGTACCTCTTCCCCCTGAGCTCCTCTCCTTTGGAAACCCTCCAAAACTCATGCCCTTGGGCATCCCACCCACCTGGGTCAGGCAGCATCAATGGGCCAAAAACCCAGTTGAAGCTTTCTGAGGGCACCTGGGAGGACCTTCTGGCCATGTGTTATCCCCACTCAGCGCTGCCATCCTGGATAAATAACCACAGCCAGGCTGAGCACCGACCTGGAGACGGGTGGATGGAGGCCCAGGAGGGGCAGAGAGTGGGAAACACTGATTCCTGCCCCACTCAGCCCTGATTTTTAGTTAGTCTCCTTCATCACACCTCACTCCTCACCCACACAGCCCGGAAGAGAAGAGCAATTGGTCAGATCATACCAAAAAAAAAACAACCCTCTGCTTTCAGCCCTGAAAAATTAAAAGCTCCTTGGCTTCTGAGTGAAAGGAAGTTTTCCCACACAATAGCTCAGCTCCCATTAAAGCAATGACAAGCAGCCACTTCGTGCTTCACTTAAAATTTAGCCAGGAGGGAAAATACTACTTTGGATGGCAAGAAGAGATTGCTTTTAATTGAAACTCTTTCTGCTCTGAACTGCTGTTGACACTTAGTTTTCAATTAACAGTTCCACGGGTTTTAGTTCAGTTCTGCAAGTCGAGGCTGTAAAGTGAGAAAACAGAAGCAAAATCAAATCAAATCAGAACTTCTGGTTGATCTATGGAGAATTTCAAAGGGATTTAAATGCAAGTCTGTGGGGGCTTTTACCTTCATATCCTTGACTCGGTGGTGTCCTTGCCAATTCAAAGTCCCACAAGGTCACCTTCACCAGCTATTGAAGGACTGAGGTTGGAAGGGACCTCTGAGGTCTTCAGACCAACCCTTTGGGTCAATTTGGAATCAGAGCTGGTTGCTCAGAGCCTTTTCCAGGCCAGATGAACATTTCCAGCAGTGGTGGGAGGTTTAGGACAGTGGGGTTTGGCTGGAGTTGGGATGTGCCCACCCTTGGTGTGGGAGACACGGCCAGGCATCCACGTGGCACAACAGCCTGGGACAGGGTGGGAAAAATACACTTCTGACAACAGGGAAAGGTATAAATCAGGTAAAATCATTGCAGACACAGATTTAATGGGGTTGCACTAAAAATACTGTTTTATGGACAAAGTGGAAACACTCCTTATATTCATATGGAGAGACATGCTTTAGTGGTGGCCTTGGCAGTGCTGGGTTAATGGCTGGGCTTGATGACCTCAGAGGGCTTTTCCAACCTAAATGGTGCTATTCTGCATGTAAAGCCACAAACTCATTGCTGGTATAACTGAAATCACAAGCCCTATCATATTTAATACAGGAAAAATACATGTATTTACTTTCCACCCCTTTTCCAGGGTTTTCCTCACCTTTCCCTGTCCCTCTGGGTCCTGGGTGGCTTCACTCTGGGGTTGGGGCGTTATACTGGTTCAGTCATATTTGGAGTCCTTCTCCAGGAGGATTGAGATGTTCCTGTCATTTCACCAAGTCCACAGAATCCCAGAAGGGTTTTGGTTGGAATGATTTTAAAGACCTCATCCCAACACTCTGCCATGGGCAGGGACACCTTCCACTAGCCCAGGTTGCTCCCAGCCCCATCCAACCTGGCCTTGGACACTTCCAAGGATAGGGTATCCCTTCCTTGAAAGCTTTTACTCACCCTCTCCATCACAATGTGCCAGTTTGAACCAAAATCTGTTGATAGTGTCCTAAAAAAAATATATTTCAGGTTTTCACTGAGGGAACAAAACTTTTCTGGAGCTTATATAGGAGCAGATACAGAGACTGACCTTAGAAATAGAGATTTAATGGATTTCCTGAATATGTTCCAATGAAAATCCACCATGCACAAATGCACTTGAACCCATCCCAGTCCTGTGGGTCATGTCCAGTGCTGGGCACTCCAGTTTGGCAAAAAACAGCAATTCCCAGTCCCTGGAATGTTATTTGCCCCCAAACCCAGGGCAAAGCCAGGGAAAGACCAGGTGGAGCTTTGCCCCAATGCCCTGTGCAGGACTGGTCCCATCTTGAAGCCACCAACCACCCAGTAAAGGAGTTGTTTGGCTTTGCAGTCACGTCCCCATCAGTGTTCTCAAAAATGAGACAAAAAATAATTGAAAAAAAGAAATTAATTAAAAAAAAAAAAATCACAGCCGTTTTCTGGCAGTTTCCTCCAGCATTCTCACACATGAAAAAAAATATGCCTTTACCCATCAGCATGGCCATTTCAAGTGGGATTGCTCCAGCCAAGATTAGGGGGATGCTGGAAGATGTTTGCTCCCAGGAAGCCTCTCCATGGGAAAACTCTGCAAAGCCGAGCCCTTAAACCCAGCTCAGGGCAGAGGGTGGGCCAAGCTGCAGTCAGCTGCTCTTCCCAAAGACATTAATCTTCTCATTACAGCCTGATTTAAGCACTGCAGCTTTTATTTTCTTTGGTCCCCAGAGGTCAATAGAAGGAATGTCCTGATTGTTGGGCAATTTATTTGACTCGATGTAATAACATTTAAATGGGCCGTGAAGCCAAAACAAGATGCTCCATGCTAAAGTCTATCCAGAGGCTGGTTTTGCCCCTCTTTTTTTATCCCTGGTGATAAAAGTGTAGCTCTCCAGGCCCTCCAAGCTATCTGCTCTAATACATTACCTGCCAGACCGGAGATAAGAGCAGCTCCATCTCTGAAATTCTGTGTGGGTTGTTCGTTATCATTTCCGTGAGGGATCTTTGGGAGGGGTGATAAAGGGGAAAGTTGGATTTTTGCTTCCCTTTAGTGAAAAAGGATGATTTTAAAAGTGTGCTAGAGATGATTACATGCCATAAGCGGCTAAACAGGCTTAAAACTTGACTTGCCCTTGATATAGATAAAAAGTCTACCCTACTGCACATCTGGGTGGAATTTCAGCCTCCTGGAATTCAGATGCCTGGATTCCGAGGCCAGGCCTGCCAGAAATTCACCCCATGCACCTAAGAATCATCAAATAGAACCCCAGAATGGTTTGGGTTAGAAAGGACATTAAAGATGATTTAGTTTCAACCCCCCTGCCATGGGCAGGGACACCTTCCCCTATCCCAGGTTGCTCCAAACCCTGTCCAACCTGGCCTGGAACACTCCTAGAGATGGGGCAGCCACAGCTTCTCTGGGCAACCTGTGCCAGAGCCTCACCACCCTCACAGGAAGGAATTTCTTCCATATATCCAACCTGAATTTCCCTTCTTTCAGTTTGAGAAGGTCACTGAGGCTCAGATTTGGGGGGGAAAACTCGCCATTGAGCCCCGTCTTTGGGAGCAACTGGATGTGAATAACCTGGGAAGAGAACTGACCCACCTGAAAAGCCACTGTCACGCTGATCTGCACAGCAGGGCTGCTATGAGTCATTAAAATTGACTTGGGGAATTAATTATCCCAATGATTTAATGGAGAGAATGAAGCCTGTGATGGAAGTGCTCCCCGGGCTGCGGGATGTGCACAGATGAGTTGCCTGGCACTGCTCAGCTACTCCTGCAGGCACCTTCCTGGGAGGGTTTGGGAGCAGAAGGGCACTGAAGGGCACAGAGAGGAAGGAAGGATCTCGACAGACCCCAGGGAAACGTGCCTCCATCTGTTCCATGTGTTAAGACTGGAGAATAATTGAGGTGGGAGAGGGGTTTTGGAGGTCTCCAGTTCAACTTTTGCATCAAAGAAGAGTCATCTTCTAACTCAGTTTATTGCCCTTGGTCATGCCCAGCAGAGTTTTGAGTATCTCCATGGATGGAGAATCCACAGCCTCTCTGATTCTCTTATTTAATGTTTGAGCACTCTCACAGTGAAAAACTTTTCCTTGCATTTCCAGGTGGTATTTTGCACTAAAAGCAGGGAGGTTTAGGTTGGATATGAAGAAGAAATTCTTCCCTATGAGGGTGGGGAGGCCCTGGCACAGGTTACCCAGAGAAGCTGTGGTTGCCCCTGGATCCCTGGAAGTGTCCAAGGCCAGGTTGGACGGGGTTTGGAGCAACCTGGGCTAGTGGAAGGTGTCCCTGCCCATGGCAGGGGTTGGACTGGATAGTATTTAAATTCCCTTCCAGCCCAAACCATTCCATGATTCTATGATTCTTCCATCTGGGAAGTGGTGGCCTTCCAAGTAATGAAGTTCAGTCTATCTGATTTATTCTCTGGATTAGGATGTGAAGCAAGAATTAAAAAAAACAGACAGGGAGGGGAAAGAAGGGGAAGCAAGGGAGATGTGAACACCAGTACGGAAAGCTACGATGTGTGGTGGCAAAATGTGTCTGCTCAGCTCCTATCTGGGCTTATTCCATTTGAATTTGAATGGAGAAGGATGTAATTCACTGTGATATTGTAGCTTTGGTGTCCAGCGTGGGTGGGAGAAGATGTGCAAGATAAGAGAACTCCCAGGATAACAGCAAATTTTGGAAGGAATTTAAGAACTTCAATTAGAAGGGGAGGTGGACTTGCAAGCCCTAGAGACAGACTGTGGGGATAGGTGAGTATCCCAGGTGAGCTATGGCCATGTGGCACGGCCAGAAGCCCCTCCTGTGAGTTTTCCAGAGCTTTCCCCCAACGTGTCCTCGGCAGGATCAGACCACTCCTGCTCTGCTGCTCTCCCAGAGCATGTCTGCACCTTCTCCATCCCTGACTCTGCTTCTATTAAGAAAAAAAAAAAAAGGTAAAAAAGTTCTGTTTTGCTGATTTTGTTTTTTTTAACACAGCCTAACAAAACTGCAGATAATGACAAACAAGTGAGCAAGACTCTGGCACAAGAAAAACGAGATTTAATCTGTCAGCCCGTGGGCGGGTGGAGCGGGATAGCGCTGGCTGTATTTTCTTAAGGTGGCTCTTTCCATCCCTGGAGCTGCTTAAAATAAAGCAGATGGGAATCCAGAATTATCCTCAGCGCTGAAATGTGGTGCTGCATCCAGAACATGTTGCTTTTTGCGGAGTCTCTGCTCTGACACACTAAATCCACACCAGTCACTCAAGCACCGACTGCAAAGCGGTGGCCCAGACACTTAAGTGGCAATGCTGGAGCCAGGGAATCAGTCCCCTTGGGATGTCTGAGCATGATTTAAGGGTTGTAAAGGTTGAGAAGTATGAGGGAGGTCAGCTGGACTTGAAGGCAAAGAACAAGCCCTGGTTAGTTTGCCGAAAAATAGAACCTCAGTGCACAGACCCAGAAAACACAGAAAGACATCCCTGGACGTGGGCTGCACAAGGTGTGAGAGCTCCTAGTCCATGTGGGCTCTAGCCAAGAGTTCATTTAAGGCACCTGGACCAAAATCCAGGAGGTGTTTAAGTCACCCCATGAGCCAGGAGGTGGCAGTGGCTCCTCCTCTCCAAGTCCTGTTGTATTTTTCTGCCTCCCTCTGATCCCTGTGTCGGGTAGGCAAAGGTTTAGCGTGGCTCACACCCCAGATCTGCTGCATTAAAGCAATGGGTAACAGGATGGAGGTTTGTCCTCTCTCCACAGCCAAAGGAAAAGCTGGGAGAGGTGAAGGGACTTGCCCAGTGCCACACAGAAAAGCCATGGGAGAAACAGGGATTTCCCAACTCCCTCCATGCCAGGCCCCTGGAAGGGGCTGGCTCTGTCCATCAGTGGAGGGGCAGAGGTAGCTGTGATGCTTTCAACATGCCCCAGCCCCGAAGCTGTTGAAGGTGATGACTTGGTGGACACTGGGATGGGCAAGGTGGGGTCCAAGAACATGTACACGGGGAAACTGAGGCACAGAGAGTGGATATGGACTTTGGGAAGCAGCAGCTGGCAGAGGGAGATGAGCCCCTTCTCATCCCACCCAGATTTCCTGCCTGTGTCCTTCCTCTCCTCATGAGGGGCAGTAGAGGGGCAGGCACTGATCTCTGCTCTCTGTGACCAGGGACAGGACCCAGGGAGCAGCTGGAGCTGTGCCAGGGCAGGGTCAGGTTGGATCTCAGGGAAAGATTCTTCCCCCAGAGGGTGCCCACTGGCTCCCCAGGGCAGTGGGCACAGCCCCAAGGCTGCCAGAGCTCCAGGAGGGTTTGGATGATATTCTCAGGGACAGGGTGGGATTGTTGGGGTGTCTGGGCAGGGCCAGGAGTTGGACTGAATGGTCCCTGTGGGTCCCTTCCAACTCAGAAGATTCTGCTGTTCTGTGATCCTTCAAAAAATCCCGGGGTACCTACAGATGGAAACAAGATCCCACTGTCAGACAAGGAGCCCATCAAACCATTTGAGACCAGTTCAGTGGCTTCAAAGGGCAATGACCACGGGATGGCAGCAAAATCCACCGCTGGGGAAGTCTCCAAATCCAGTTTTCCCAGTCCTTCTTGGCTGGGCATCACTGCTGGCACCGGGAGACAGCAGGGCTGGGGCTGGCAGTGCACAACCCAACCCGAGGCTGCAAAGGGACAGGGATGAGCGGAAGCAAAATGGGATTTTAATATTTGCCTGGCTGGGTATATGAGCTTTTAGCTCCACTTTTTAGGGTTATTTTTGCTTTTCTTTTGGAAAAAAAACCCAAGAACAAAAACCAAAACCAACCAAAAAAAAAAACCACGAAACACCTGCAAAACACACCAGGATATTTCCACTTCTTTTTGCCTGAATCCCCCAGGGTTGGATGTTTCCTGTGGATGGGGAAGAAGGTGGATGGGAGAGGTGAAAAATAAAAATGTTTGCAAAAGCCAACCTCTTTTTTTTTTTTTTTTTTTTTGTGCAAAGACAAATATATAGAAATATATTGGGGCAAGAATCAGCTGCGCTGAGGCTGCAGCTTTCCAAGGCTGTCCCACTCCAAGTACCAACCTCTGAGGATGGTGGGAGAGCAGAAGGAGATCACAGGGCAGGGAGAACAGGCTGTTCTGCTGAGGGATGCAGAGATCTCTGGCTAATGAATTGGCCCTGTTTCCAGAAGCACTGCCAGGATGAAATGGGGTCTCTCCTCCACTTATTCATGTGAGTTGGCTGGTTCAAACCTCTCCGTCTGTGTCATTTCTGTGATGAAAAAAAAAGGGGAATGGGAAGAAAAGGAAGGCATTGACATTTCTGTCTTGGGAGGAATTTTGGCTGAACCCCATTTAAACGAAGGTAAATCAGGGGTTTTTATCAGGGCTCTCTAAAAGTAACACCTCCCTGGCATCCTTTCCCTCTTTTTTTTTGGAGCAGATAAAAATTGCAGGAGGGAGAAAAAGAAAACTAAAGGTGTGAAATTAATGTGTGGCTTTTTTGTAAATTACGATGTTTTGCGAATGATTTTTTTTTTTTTAAATAGAGTAAACATTTCCTGATTGACTGTCCCCTCCCTCCTTTTTAATCTCCATAAACCTGCTGTCTCCACACAGCTGTATTCCTGAGGGCTTCAGTTCTGGGCTTTCCAGCAGAATGGAGACATGGGTGTCCTGAAAGGCAACAGGCAGGAAAAGGAGGCAGACGTGTGGTCACTGCCTGCAATGAATAAATCCTACAGAGAGACAAGGAGCCTTTGCATGGTCCTCTCAGTAAAACCCACCCTGCAGCCCAGGAACTGCAGCAAGAGCAGAGCAAGCCCCAAGCTCCAAAGCAGAGGCTCTCCACACAAAGATATCTCCAGAATTTCACTCTGGAAACACCGATATAGAATCACAGAATCACAGAATGGTTTGGGTTGGAAGGGACATTAAAGATCATCTCATTCCACCCCCTGCCATGGGCAGGGACACCTTCCACTAGCCCAGCTTGCTCCAAGCCCTGTCCAGCCTGGCCTTGGACACTCCCAGGGATCCAGGGGCAGCCACAGCTTCTCTGGGCAACCTGTGCCAGGGCCTCCCCACCCTCCCAGGGAAGAATTCATTCCTAATATCCAACCTAAACCTACTCTTTCCAGTTAAAGACATTTCCCCTTGTCCTGTCCCTCCACCCCTTGTCCAAAGTCCCTCTCCAGCTCTCTTGGAGCCCCTTCAGGCCCTAGAAGGTCAGAATTAGATCACCCCAAAGCCTTCTCTTTTCCAGGCTGAACAATCCCAATTCTCTCAGCTTTTCCTCAGCCTTTCCCTCCAGCTCAGAACAGTAGCAAAACAGCCTCCTCCTCCTTCCATCCACAGCAATTACTCAGCATCTCAGACCCACGTGCCAGAGAACACTGACTGGGGGGACACTCTCCCCACCCATCACCTTTTCCAGAAAATATAATGTCAGTGTCAATATAATCCTCTTTACCAGCAGATTCAACTCCAAAGCCACCCCATCGAGAGAGGAGGACTTTGCTGTATCACTTGGAGGGGGTCACTGTGCATACAAATCAAATTCCTGCGTCTCCAATGTAAAGAGATCTCTTAGGACTGTAGGGTTAGGATTGAAGAGTCTAATAAGGGGAGAGAATTAAGCCTGCAATCACTTGGACTGATTTAAATTAGGGTTTTTTTCCTCTTGCTTTGATTAAAATAAGCCGATTTTCCTTTCCACCTGTGTTTCTTATGCAGGCAGAATTTCCATTAACTTCAGTCAAAGCTTTTTTTAACTTCTGGAAGCTAAAACTTCATGGCATCCCTTCATCCTGGTTGCCAGGGTTTTCCTTAGCACATTACCACTCTTGAGATATTAATTATAATATCTCCCTGCTTTATGTACCAGTCACCTCTGTTATTAAATGGACCTCCTGTGTGCCTTTCTTCTCTCTTATTAAAGAACACTGACCTTCATTATGCATTAGAGAATATAATGAATATTCATTATGGAATGGTGATGATATTGGGCTTACCTTGTCTGCAGGAAGATTTAGCTCAGGCATAAAGGAAACCCTTATTGTGACAGGGACAGTGATGAACTGGAAAGGTTTGGGGCATGTGTCCCATCAGGGGTGGCTTTCAAGCACACAGTCAGATTTTAGGGATGCAGCAGGTAGAGGTGAGGCTGATTTGGGGCAAATAGGTGGGATCCTGGGCAGCCCTTGCACTTTTGCACACTTTCTATGGAAACAGGAGTATTGGAAACCTTCCAGTAAGTCCTCCCGGTGGCCATCCATTAAAAGGGACAGCACAGTGTTTAATAGCACAATTTTCAAGCTCTGGACTAATCATCCAGTGCTTAAATCAAAGAGAAGACAAAGTAACCTGGGCAGTCATCTCTGGCCATCGATTCATTCCAAGCTCTCTGTTAATGGCACTAAAGACAAGACCTGTCCCCACCACCATCCCCCTGATGTATCCTTTAATATCCATGAAATCCTCCAGCACCCACGCAGAGCTCAGCTCCTCCCTTTACACCCAGGTCAGAGTTGGGATAAGGCCCAGCAGTGGGATGGGAAGTCCCTGAGGAACATGGAGAAGGCTACGGGAGCCCTGGGGGCTCTGGCTGGAATGGCCAGTCTGCTCTCCTGACTCCCACAGGGATTCACAAGGCATTCACCCCCTCCTCTTGACTTGCAGGAGGCATTCCTTTAAATGCCTTGGGTCTGGGTAATCCCAAGGGAAAATACAGGCTGAGTAGAGACTGGATTGAGAGCAGCCCTGAGGAGAAGGACTTGGGGCTGCTGATGGACACGAAGCTCAAAAGGCTCTGTCCATGTGCCCTGGGCTGATCCCCCAGCGTGGGCAGCAGGACAGGGGGAATTCTGCCCCTCTGCCCCCTCAGCTGAGACCCCCCTGCAGAGCTACTCCAGCTCTGGGAACAACAGCACAAGGATGTGGAGCTGCTGGAGAGAGTCCAGAGGAGGCCCTGGAGATGTTTCCAGGGCTGGAGCCCCTCTGCTCTGGAGCCAGGCTGGGAGAGCTGGGGGGGTTCCCCTGGACAAGAGAAGGTTCCAGGGAGAGCTGAGAGCCCCTGGCAGGGCCTAAAGGGGCTCCAGGAGAGCTGGAGAGGGACTGGGGACAAGGGATGGAGGGACAGGACAAGAGGGAATGGCTTCCCAGTGCCAGAGGGCAGGGATAGATGGGATATTGGGAAGGAATTTTTCACTGTGAGGGTGGTGAGGCCCTGGCACAGGGTGTCCAGAGAAGGTGTGGCTGCCCCTGGATTCCTGAAAGTGTCCAAGGTCTGGTTGGATGGGGCTTGGAGCAACCTGGGCTAGTGGAACCTGGGCACATCTCTGCCCATGGCAGGGTGTTGGAACTGGATGATCTTTAGTGTCCTTTCCAATCCAAACCATTCCATGATTCTGTGATTTGGCTGCTCATGGTAGATGAAATCCAGTGAGTCTCATTTATGGGTTACTGGTTTTGCACCTCTCCCCAGGGTGTCCAGTTTAGCTACTTCAGGACTGGCAACCCCAAGCAAAGATCATTTCTGAGGATCTCGACCTCTGCTGGAGACAGAGCCCTGCAGAAGGAGATCCCTGCAAAAGTGTTTTCCTGACTGTTTTTGTGGGATAAATGTTGCCTGGGTTCCCCTGCCCTTTCCTTTAGAATATCACAGAACATCCCGAACTGGAAGGGAACAACAAGGATCATGGGAGTCCAACACCTCAAGGGCTCCAGACTTTCATGATTCAGTGCACATGTAAAACACACTGAGGTAGCAAAAGACCCTGGTACCCCAGGCCATGTACCAGTTTTGTCCTCTTCCCACTTCCTGGGGGATCCCAGCTGCCTTCCTCTGGCTGTTCCCACATCCCAGGGTGCTGTGTCAACTCCAACCACTTGTCCCTATAACCCCCTGTGGGTCTACAGCTCACAGGCTTCCAGAGACTCTTGCAAATCTTCCCGATTTTTTTAACACTGATCCCGCAAGGAAGGCAGACAAGGCAATATTTTGGGGAAAAGGAGATAAAATAAATGAGTTTTTTTTCCTCTGAAGCCTTTTGTGCAGCTTTTAAAATGACTCCTGGAAATCTGCTGTGTCAGTCATCAAAGAAAGCAAGGAACCAGATTACACATTCCTGGAGTCTAATCCAGCCTGGCACTCTCACAATTCCATGTTCCCCCAGTTATCCACGGAGCAGGTACAGTTCTCTCTCCCACACTGCCCAACTAACACTAGGTGGGAGCACCACCACTTGTTGGAGAGAGAAGAAAACTCAGTGCAGACACAGAGCACAGGCACTAAATTCAGCACCAGCAAGGATGGTGCCTCCTCATCCTGCTGGACCCCTGCTAAGTGCTTTGATTTTAAGGATTTCTTTAATTTATTTTTAAATAAAGATACCCTGTCTTCTCCTGCTCTCCCCCCACTTCCTCCAGCAACGGGATCCATCTGGATTAGCTCCAGGGAGATGAAAGCAGTGTTGCTGCTCTCAGAGTTATCTGTGTTCTCCACACAGGCTGAGGAGAAAAGCAAATATTCCTCGTCTCTGGTGCAGCTCGTTCAGCTCTTGGCCTGATGTCAGTGTGGAGCTGCTGAACAGAGCAGTGTTATTTCAGAGACAGATAAGGAGACCGTGCATCCTGCATCCATCTCTGCTTGCACATGCAATTCCTTCTGCTCTATTTCATGGGCATTTGCAGAATTGCACAAAAATTTAGGCTGGAAGGTGCCTTGTCCAGCTGAGTGCTGAACAGCTCCAAGGGAAGCAACGCCCCCACCTCTCTGGGTTTGTGGTCCTGCCTTTCACCATCCTCACAGTGAAAACATTGTTCCTTGTAACTCATGATGGAATTCCCCTTCCTGCAGCTCATGCCTGCTGCCTCTTGTTCTTTTGTCACACACCTCTGAGAGGAATCAGACGCTCCCTTCTCTGTAACTTTAATTATGGGGCTGAAAAGAGCCATTAGATCTTACTCAGCCTTCTCTACTCCAGGCCACACCAAGCCAGATCCCTCTGCCTCTCTTCTTACATCCAACCTGGAGAAAAGGAGGATCAAGAGGAACCTTCTGGATCTGCAACTCCCTGACAGGAGGGGGGAGTCGGGGGGGAAGTTGGGCTCTGCTCCCAGGGAACAGGAAACAACAGGAAATGGCCTCAAGATGTGCCAGGGAAGGTTTAGATTGGAGATTAGGGGAAAATTCTTCACCAAAAAGGTGCTCAAGCCCTGGCACAGCTGCCCAGAGCCGTGGTGGAATCACCATCCCTGGAGGGATTTAAAAGCCGTGTGGATGTGGCACTTGGGGACAGGGGTCAGTGGTGGCCTTGGAAGTGCTGGGGGAACGGGTGGACTGGATGACCTCAGAGGGCTTTTCCAACCTAAACAAACCTATGATTCTGTGCCATGTGCTCCAGCCTCCTGACCACATTCATTAGGACATTCACACGGTGGAATGCACAAGGCAAGACCTCAACTGGCCAAGTTGTTCATATTCAGGATGGACAGACAGACAGACACATGAAGTGCAGACAAGTCTGGCATCACTAGGGCAGGGAG
Source organism: Chiroxiphia lanceolata (assembly GCF_009829145.1). Lineage (NCBI taxonomy): Eukaryota > Metazoa > Chordata > Aves > Passeriformes > Pipridae > Chiroxiphia > Chiroxiphia lanceolata. The sequence goes on from NC_045640.1 coordinate 2,997,990, forward strand.
CAAAAGGGCCTGGGCTTGTCCAGCCTCACCAAAGAGGCCTGAGAGGGACATGAACTCAGGCAGATAAACAGCCCACTCCTGGGTTACACCAGTATTTCTAAAGATGTTGTTCCATGGTCATCAAAAGGTTTTCAGAAGCCAGGATTGATTCCTTGGCCCATTCCACCAAGTGCTCACGAGCACAGAAGGATGGCACAAGTGAAGGGGTGCTGAGAATGGTGGGGAAAAGCCTTAAGAATCATGGAATCATAGAATGGTTTGGGTTTGAAGGGACCTTAAAGCTCATCTTGTTTCCACCCCCTGCCATGGACAGGGACACCTTCCACTATTCCACGTTGCTCCAAGCCCCATCCAACCTGGTCTTGGACACTTCCAGGGATGAGGCAGCCGCAGATTTTCTGGGCAACCTGTTAGAAGAGGGGAGGCTTTGCCCCAGAGACAACCACCACAGTTTTGCCTCCAGCCAAGACACAATAAAAATGCTTTGTCCTGTGTTGCATCCAGAAGGAGAAATGCAGCCTGTGACTCAACCTGCACATGCTGGAATCAGGATGTGAAAGCGTGAGCAACATTCCCACTAAGTGGAGTCTGCAATCCAACCAAGCGCACTGGATTTATGTAACTTGGCTGGAAATGTGGATTTTTGCAGCTAAAAGCCTTACCTCAAGCAGCAATGGCATTCCAGCTGCAAACCCTTTGGGCCAACCTGAGGGACGTATTGCTGGGCTACAACTGCATCCCGAAAAGAAACCAAATTGCATTTTTGGCATCCCTGGTTTTATTTTCCCTTTGTGCCTGTGGTATGTGGAGAGAGGAGAACAGTTCTTGGTTAATTCGTGCTGGAAATCCCGATCACCCAGGTCCTGGTGGCTGTTCCTGTGCTGTCACCTGAGTCCCAGACTTGGAAGGACATTGATTTCAAACGGAGCTGACGGCGCCGAGAACCAAATCGAGCTTTAATTAACTGGCGTCTAATGGAAACACGGGAAGGGACAGGTGAAATTAAAGCAGGGCTGCAGCGACAGACTTCTTGGCTAATGACTAATAAATTGGTTACAATTTACATTTTGAAAAGATACAGGAAACTCATTAAGGCTCCAGACAAACAGCTCCGTGGGCATGAGGGGAGAGGAGGGAGAGGCTCTGAGTGAAAGGCACCCAGAACAGCAGCAACCTCTGAACATTTACCACCACTGCTGTTCGTGTCCTCCCCAGGACTGACTTTGTGAAGAAAGACAGTATTTTTATCTCTGATTTTCAGCTACAAAATGCCAGGCACAGAGGACTCATCTGTCGGTGCTGGGACCACGCTCAGATGAGCCAAGTGGAGTCAGTCAAGGATGATTTCCCTGACTAGAATCCCAGGTCTAGAATCACAGAATCCCAAAATCATTTAGGTTGGAAAAGACCTTCAAGATCATTGAGTCCACCCTGTGACCAATCCCCACCTTGTCACCCAGCCCAGAGCACTGAGTGCCACGTCCAGTCGTTTCTTGAACACCTCCAGGGATGGGGACTCCAACAGGTCTTTTCTAGGGATGTGCCCATTCCCAAGAAACACTGGCTAGGAGTCACCTGGAATAGTTTATAGCCAAAAGAGATGAAGAAAACATGCAGATGAATTGCTGGAAAATCATCCACGTGCACAGATGCAGTAACAGCCACGTGGTCTGAACCAGGGGGTGAGGGCATTACCTTGGGACATCCAAACCCACCACCTTGTGTGGCTTCACTGCTCACCAAAGAGCCTTTGAAAGGTTTTGGGTTTGTGGTCACAGAGAAGAAACGACTGAATTTCAGTCGTAGGGATTTCCCTTCACCACTATTTTTGTCTTTAATCCCCCGTTAGCACAGAAGCCTCGATCTCCAAATATTTTTGAAGACCTGCTCAAGGAAATCCTTAGCCTGGCTGTGTTTATTTTAGATTTAGATCTTTACTGGCGTTATTTGTTCCAAATCTTCCCCCAGCTTTTAAGGTGAAAGAGGCCTCTACCTGCTCAAGTCTCGCTCCCTGCATCACTCACACATCCTGCCCTGGAAGAAGCTGTGGCAGAGTTGGATGAGACACTCAAACCTTGAGAGCAGAAATGAGTTGCCATGAAACACAGCACAGTGGGAATCATCTCACACTGATTTCCAGCCTTCAAACCTGCAGCACTTCATTGCTCTCCAAAACTCCCTGAGAGGAGGTTGGAGCCAGGTGGGGGTCGGGCTCTTCTCCCAGTAACAAGTCACAGGATGAGATGAAGCAGCCTCGAGTTGTACCAGAGCAAGTTTATATTGGATATTAGGGGAAAAAAATCTTCATGGGAAGGGTTGTCAAGCCCTGGAACAGGCTGCCCAGGGTTTTCAGCAGTGACCTGGGAGTGTACAGGAGACAGAAACCCAGGGCTGTGGTTCTGCTCCTGAGGCAGAGCCCCGACAGTGACTCTGGGACAAGAAACCAACACAAGCAGGATCTCATTTTCCTCTGCCACATTTTCATCTTGTCTTCATGCCTGACTAAATTTTGCAGTTTTGTTTTCAAGAACTAGGGTTCTGCTTTGATTATGACCATCACTTGTATTTAAATTCCTCTTTTAAGGTAAATTTGAAAGTTATCTCAAGCAACAATAAACCATCTTATTTCTCTCACAACAAGTGACCTGATTCCAACAGGTCAAGAAGGAAGCAGCAAAGTCTCAACAGACCAGGATAAGTCTTACAAGCTTCTTCAGAGGCTTTGGGGAGGAGCTGAGCTTCACTGAGGTCCTGGGTGGAGGTCACCCCACAATTGGGTTCCCAGCTCGTTGCCCTGGAACTGTTAAATAAACCTGCAGCTCTTTGGCACCCTGAGTCAGACATTTCCCAGAGTCTGATCTGCAATCCACCCAGTGCTTCCTGGAAGGTGCTTTGTCTCACTGGCACAAAGGAGTAGATCCAGAAACACTCCCATTCATTATCACACTTACAGAGTATTTGGAAGAATCCCAGAGGTCCATATCCAAGTGGGAGGGAGCTGGCAGGCAGCACTTGCATTATTTGTCCCTGTAAATACATCCTGTTACCTGAAGGTTCCATCCATGCTGCAAATCCAGGCATGCCCAGGCACTGGGAAGTACATCCATGTGAGAAAATTGTTGGAAAGTTCCCCTGCCTAAACCTGGGTGCCAACCTGCACTCTCCAAATAATTCCAAATAATTCCTAGGCAGGGTTCAGTGCACAGACCAGTCCAGGAACAACTCCCAGCAGGGAGTTTGCACCCAGCCACCCTCTCCTGGAAGGCAAAGCAAGGCAAGTTTACAAGTGTGGAGGAGGGTGTTTTGTGCCAGTTGGCCACAGGGTCCAGGATACACTTAGTTCCTGGATGCACTTAGTTTATTAGCAGAGATGAAGCTGAATTGCCTCTGCTTGGAGCCTCATTACTGAACATCGATCCGTGAGGCCACCGTGCACTCCCTGAATCCAGCCCTCTGGGAGGCACTGCCAGCTGGATGAGTTCTCCTTCTGGGACAAAGGAGTGATGATCCCTCACACAAGTGGATATGCCTCCAGCCCCGATGGGATGCAAATTTAAAGGGATTTTAAGTGTGGATGTGGCACCTGGGGACATGAGTTAGTGGTGGCCTTGGCAGCGCTGGGAAAGGTTTGACTCAATGACTTTAGAAGGCTTTTCCAACCTTTATGATCCTTTGATTCTATAAGATTCCCATAAAATGAAGCATTTGAGAGGGAATTGTGCTATTTGACCTCTGGTCAAAATAAAGAATAAATTGAAAAGACATCTATTTTCCCCCAAATCTGCCTGCACCAGGATCAGGTGCTGCCCCCACACCGGGTGAGGAAATTGCAGAGGTCTGCACATGGATTACTGGGATTAAGGACTGACAATTACTAGGACAAGGGGGAACATTTTTAAAATAAAAGAGGGCAGATTTAGATTAGGCATTAGAGAGAAATTCTTCCCTGTGAGGGTGGTGAGGCTCTGTCCCAGGTTGCCCAGAGAAGCTGTGGCTGCCCCTGGATCCCTGGAAATGTTCCAGGCCAGGCTGGACGGGGCTTGGAGCAACCTGAGGTAGTGGAAGGTGTCCCTGCCCATGACAGGGGGGTGGAATGAGATGAGCTTTATGGTCCCTTCCAACCAAACCATTCCATGATTTGATGGTCCCACCACAGAGCAGTATTTCTAAGGCTGAGTGGGACAAGTCACGCTCCAGCAGCCGTCGCTCAACTCAATCACCACCCACAGCTCCTCGCAGCCTTCACACACATTTTCCCAGTGTCCTGGTGCAAAGTCAGCCTCAGAAATCCTCTGAAATTCACAAATGGTTATTAAGGAAACCAGAGGGATTTTTTCAGATCCAAATCAGGAAAAATACAAAAAGGTTTCTGAGAAATACACCTCAAGGGATGTCAGATGTTTCTGAAGATCCAGGGTGTAACAAAACTGACCTGAGCTTCCCATACTCTGTCGTTCCTCCGGAGTTTGAGCTGTTTCTGCACGGGATACTGGTGACACCTACAGGAAAAACTCATCTGCTCCCTCTGCAGCCCAGAGAGCAGCAGGTGACATCCCACCATTAATATCATCTCCTCATTAAAGGCAGCAGGGACCGTGCAGGCAAATAAAACACTCATCACCCACACGAGTGCGTGGTGGCTGCAGGGCAGGGCCATCAGCTGGAGGGTGACAAACAGGACCTGGGAACATCCAACTTCTCCACATCTGCAAAGTACAAATTACAGCAGAGTTAAACAAACTAAATAAAAAGTAGAATTTCTTTAATATTGCTTTTTTCTGGAGGCACCTCTCAAGGTTTTGAGCAGTTACAGGACTACAGATATTTCTTACAGGATATTTCTTAAGAAGTTCAGTATGTTCTCTAATCAGGATGGATTTTAAGGAAGTTGAATAGAAAGGATGTTGGAGGCAGGGAGGCTCTTCTCCCAGGGAACAAGGGACAGGAGGAGAGAATACAGCCTCAAGATGTGCCAGGGGAGATTTAGGTTGGATTTTGGGAAAATTCCTTCATGGAAAGGTTTGTCCATCCCTGGCACAGCTGCCCAGGGCAGTGTTGGAGTCCCCATCCCTGGAGGGATTTAAAATCCCTGTGGATGTGGCACTTGGGGACATGGGTCAGTGGTGGCCTTGGCAGTGCTGGGGAATGGTTGGACTTGATCTTAAGAGGACTTTTCCAACCTAAATGATTCTGTGATATCCAAACACAGCCCCTTCACGAGCTACTCTGAAGAAAATTAATTCTACCCCAGCCCAAACCAGCGCAGGAACTCTTGTTAAAGAGCCACCATTTCTTAAACTTGCAGGCAAAGACACAGAAGAAAATCCAACATTTGTCACTCAGGTTTTATTTTTCCAAGCAATCCTGACCATTACACACAATATAAAATAACCATTGTCTGAGGAGTACCCTGGAAATAACCACCAAGAAAGCTCCAGTTCATAATTGATGTAATTGTGACCCACTGATAATTGATCTAACCATTCCCCTCATGCCTCAGAAGGTACCAGGGGACACATCCTCTGTGACACAGAGTGAGTTTGGGATCCACCTAAGAGACAGAAACAGATCCCTGGAACAAAGGGGAGGTGCCTTTAGGTCTTGGGGTGTTGATGGGTGAGAGGCTGGACCTGCCCCAGCCCAGAAACCTCCTGGGCTGATCCCCCAGCATGGGCAGCAGGACAGGGGGGGATTCTGCCCCTCTGCCCCCTCAGCTGAGACCCCCATGCAGAGCTGCTCCAGCCCTGGGAATAACAGCACAAGGACGTGGAGCTGCTGGAGAGAGTCCAGAGGAGGCCCCGGAGCTGCTGCCAGGGCTGGAGCCCCTGTGCTCTGGAGCCAGGCTGGGAGAGCTGGGGGGGTTCCCCTGGAGAAGAGAAGGCTCCAGGGAGAGCTGAGAGCCCCTGGCAGGGCCTAAAGGGGCTCCAGGAGAGCTGGAGAGGGACTGGGGACAAGGGATGGAGGGACAGGACACAGGGAATGGCTTCCCAGTGCCAGAGCGCAGGGATAGATGGGATATTGGGGAGAAATTGTTGGCTGTGAGGGTGGTGAGGCCCTGGCACAGGTTGGGCAGAGAAACTGTGGCTGCCCCATCACTGGAAGTGTACAAGGCCAGGTTGGATGGGGCTTGGAGCAACCTGGAATAGTGGAATGTGTCCCTGCCCATGGCAGGGGGTGGAACTGGATGATCTTTAATGCCTCTTCCAACTCAAACCATTCCATGATTCTATGACTGACTTCCAAAATAAGATTTGAAAGTATTATTATTAAAATAAAACATTGCAATAAAACATTCAGGCTGTAGATCAGTTCCTTTTTGAGAACTTCCCCCCATGTCCCTGGTTCTACTTTGCTAAAATTTAGCAAAGCTCTCAATAAAAGCTGTTTTTCCTGTGACAGACAGATCTGAATTCATCTTGAGCTCATGACATGAGCAGAGACAGCTGTGGAGTCTCCAGCTATGATTATTTAGCTACAGCACTGCTTTAGATGTCACATAGCCTCTAATTTGCATTTTTGACTTATTAAAACACTCCCCCCACAAAGAGTGGTTTAAATGGCCACACTAAAGGCACTTCTGAAGCAAGAAAGGGTTTGATAACCCAGAACTTCACAACCACAAAGCAAGTAAAAAGGGGTAAACCCCACAATCCTTCCCTCTTCACTCACAGGGCTGGGGCAGAGCCTGAAAAATGGTTTCTGATCTAACAGTGACCATCCAAAGGGGGGAAGTTTGTTCTCCATCTCCAGCATCTTTTCCTGCATCTTTTTGTGCCGAGACTCGTCTTGATCTAAAAAAAACAAATCCAGAAAGAGATAAGAAAAATAAAAGACTGAATTAGTTGCCTGCTCTGGCCCGTTGCTGCCAACACAAGGGAAAGGCAGGAGGCAAACCCTCCCTTTGGCTGGACACCAAGGTTATATCAGCCTGAAACACGACCCATCTACAGCCAAAGCCCTCCCACCTGTACGAGCTCTGCACACGTCAATGTAAACCTGATTCTTAAACAAATAACAGGATTATTTAGCTTGGAAATGAGCTCTGAGATCAGCAGGTCCAACTTATGACTGAACAGCATCTTTTATACTAGACCACAGCACTCAGTGCCACGTCCAGTCCTTCCTTGGACACCTCTGGGGATGGGGACTCCACCACCTCCCTGGGCAGGCCATTCTAATGCCTGACCACCCTTTCCATGAGGAAATTCCTCCCGATGTCCCACCTGAACCTCCCTTAGCACAACTTGAGGCCGTTTCCTCTCTTCCTGTCCCTTGTTCCCTGGGAGTAGAGCCCGACCTTCCCCCCGGCTCCCCCCTCCTGTCAGGGAGTTGCAGAGCCAGAAGGTCCCCCCCGAGCCTCCTTTTCTCCAGGCTGAGCCCCCCCAGCTCCTCTGGGCAGCCTGGTTTCCTACACTTGTACCAAATTAAGCCATATCACTACATCAGACAGCTGCCTTTGGGCCAGCTCATTCTCAGCCCCTCCAATTTTATCACGGGCACGTTTGCTTTGGTCCAGGCCAGCTCAGGACATCATTCCTGGCACGGCTCCGTCTTCATCCCGTTCCCACACACAAGAGACCGAAAGGCAGAAGACAGAGATCACTCAGAGGTGTAACTCAAGCTTCACCGTCACCAGGGACACCCTGACAACCCTGAGGGCTCGGTGCGGTGTCACGGCTGAGGATCTCCTCAGCCTCACCAGCCGCCCGCAGCCGCCGTGCCGGGCGGCCAGGCCCACGGCCGGCGTGCTCAGGGGCGGTTTTGCCTCATAGTTTTTAATTCCTGCTCCATTTCCCGCTTTAATTCCCGCTTTAACTCCTCCTTTAACTCCTCGTTCCCCTCCTTCCCCCAGCGCCCGCCTAAGGACCCCTCCAGCGGGCTGCCCGCGCCGCGCCTGTCAGCCTCCAGCGTGCCCGCCGCGCCCCGCCGCCGCAGGCACCCCGCGGGGCAGCCCGCGCCGCGGGGACCTTGCGGCGGGGAAGGGGCCGGGCTGTACCAAGGGTGCCGTGGGCGGAGCCGGGGCCGCGCCATGGACGCCGCGCTGCTCGCCGCCGCCGCCGTGCTGCTCGCCGTCCTCCTCTTCTTCGCCACCCGTCTCCGCGGGCAAGCCAGGGCAGGTGGGTCACGGCGCGGCGCGGACCGGACGGGCCGCTCCCCACACCGCCCCCCCCCCCGGGACCGTTCCGGTGGGCGCGGCCCTGCTCTCAACTGGGTCCGGCGCGGTGCCGCGGGAGCCGCCAGGGGGCACCACGTCCCGGGGGCTCCTCCTGAGGGGGACCCGCCATGTTGGGGGGTTCTGGGGGGCTTGGGGGGTCCTGAGGTTCTTTTGGGGGATCCCAAGGGGGTGTCCTGGCGGTCCTGCTCTGCCCTCCGCCCGCAGGAGCCCCAGGGTTCCCAGGCCTGGTGGTCCTGCTCCAAGGCCTGGTGGTCCTGCCGCAGGGGGCCGGGGGTTCCCGGCCTGAGGCAGCCCCAGGGTGAGGGGCGTGGGTTGGAAGTGTGTGAGGGGCTCTGTGAGGGTTCTGTCAGGGGCTCTTTCCAGGTTCTCGCTCCGGGGCTGGGAAGGTGCCCCCAAAGCTCCTCCTGCAAACGGGGAGGGAAATGGAGAACAGACCCCAGAGGGCCGTGATCAGCGTCCAGCTGGAGGCCTGTCACTTTTGGTGATCCCCAGGGTTCTGTGCTGGGCTCAGTGTTGTTTAACTTGTCCATCAATGACTCGCATGAGGGTTCGGTGCCTCCTCAGCGAGTTCTCTGATGAGACAAAACTGGGGAGTGGCCAATAACTCTGAGGGTTTTGTGACCCTACAAGGGGACCTCGACAGGCCGGAGGGATGGGCAGGGAGGAACCTTCTGAAATTCAGGAGGGCAAATGCAGGTCCTGCACCTGGGGAGGAACAGCCCCTATCACCAGCACAGGCTGGGGGTGACCTGCTGGCGAGCAGCTCTGGGAGAAGGACCTGGGGGTCCTGGAGGACAACGAGCTGTTCCTGAGCCAAGAGTGTGTCCTTGTGCCAAGGAGGCCACTGGGATCATGGGGTGCATCGGGAAGAGCATTCCCAGCAGGTCAGGGAGGGGATCCTGCCCCTCTGCTCAGCCCTGTGAGGCTCATCTGCAGTGCTGGGTCCAGCTCTGGCTCCTCAGCACAGCGGGGACACGGAGCTCCTGGAGCGGGTCCAGAGGGGGCTGTGAGGGTGATGAAGGAACTGGAGCAGCTCTGGCACCAGGAAAGGCTGAGGGAGCTGGGGCTGTTCAGCCTCCAGGGGAGACACTGAGAGGGGACCTCCCCCATGTCTGTAGGGTCTGCAGGGAGGGGGCAGAGGATGGACCAGGCTCTGCTCGGGGGGGCCCAGCAATGGCACAAGAGGAACGGGCAGGAACTGATGCCCAGGAAGTTCCACCTGGACATGAGGAAGAACTTTAACTGTGAGCACGGAACAGATTGTCCAGAGAGGGTGTGGAGTCTCCTCACTGGAGTTATTCCAGAACTGTGTGGACACAGTCCTGTGCCGTGTGCTCTGGGAAGGCCCTGCTGGAGCAGGGAGGTGGGACCAGATGGACCCACTGTGGGCCCTCACAACCTGACCCATCCTGGGATTTTCCCCCCCAGGCTTCTCCTGCAACTGGGGAGGGAATGGGCTGTGAGGTAACAGGCAGGACTGCCCCCCTGGTGCTCCCTGGCAGCTCCTGGGTTAATGTTCCTGTCAGACAGGAAGGTGGGCAGGTCCCTTTCCCTCTTCTGCTCCTTTTGGCCACTTCAGGTGTGTTTTGGGAGCTGGTGGATGATGCACCACTTCCAGCCCTCCCTCAAACAGCCACTGTGCCACTGCTGACCAGTGTTAGATCACAGAATCCTTTAGGTTTCTGAAAGGAAAAGACCTTTAAAATCTTCCAGTCCAACCATAAAAAACTCTGCCAGTTCCACTGTGATGGAAGGACCTTTTGTGGGTGGGAGTTGAGTGTTATGGGAAGAAGTCAGATGTGGCCACGGATTTATCAGGCTTGTGTTTCCACAGTGGGAGCAGGGAGGTTGTTTGGCTGCCAGGTCTCAAATTAAGATGTTTAGCCAGGACAAACACTGAATTCCAGTATCACCACAGGTTTTGCAGATATGGGGTGGTTTGGGGTTAGAGTTTGTGGTATTTTTCTTTTGGGGGAGTAGCTTTGATAATTTTTAATTAAGAGGAAAAAAAAACCCCACACCTCCAGTATAAAAAGAGTTATTCAGTGCAACACTGTGCTGGTAAAGACTCTGTGTTAAAAGCAGTTTTGGCTGATAGTAATAAAATTAAATAAATTTTTAAAAATGAAATTAAAATTAAATTAATTAAATAATCATTAAGTTTTCCAACACATTTTCCCTCACACCTCTGCTTATATAGACATGGTCTAAATCTTTCTCTTGGAAAGATTTGGAAACTGATGGAATTTCATCGTATTCCTCATGACTTAGAGCTGAGCTTTTGGTAAAAGTGAGGGACATCATTTCCTGAGCTGGACTTAGATAAATCAGGGCCTATGAGGCTTGGGAGGATTGATTTTCTTTTTAAGCTGTCAGAGTCCTAAACTGAAGCCCAAACATTTGTTTTAAATAGTGTGAATTATTAAAAAAAAAAAACTTTAATACTGATTTTGAGCAACTTGGTTAAAGGTAGCTTACATTCAGGATAATTTAATTGTTTCGAAGGCTCTTTTTCAGAGTTAACTTTTTGACACTTCCACATTGGTCTTGCCTTTTTTTATTGTGGTTTTAAGGTAATTTCTACCTTAATATCCTGGTTTCTGACATGATAAAGTCCTTCACAGAATTTAATCTGGTGGGGATGACTTTGTGCACAACAGAAATTGTTTTTTCAAACCTACTGGGGCTGTGGTGTGTTTAATATCCACAAAATTTAGTCTTAAGCAGGAATTTGCTTTCCTGTTCCTTTTTCTTACATGGAAAATGGAAGTAAATCTGCCAGGAAATCTACGTTGCCACATGGAAAGGACTTGGAAACCAGAGACATTTGACTTGGAAAAGTGGTGGGAGCTCTCACCTTTTCCTGTTAACGTCCAGGGATTGTGGCAGCAGCTTCACTTTATGTTTTCTCTTGGAAATTGCCTTTTTAAAATGTTCAGGGCTTCCCTTCTTTAGGGAGCTAAGGATCACAAGAGGTAAATCCTGAGCCTTTGTATTTGCTTTGAGAGGTCATTTGGAGCAACAGAGTGTTCCCAGCAGGATCGTGCCTGGACTTGTTCTGCTGAGAACAGAAAAAAAAAACCCCAAGTAGCATTTCTGGCTTTTTTACATCCGTTTGTGATGAGCTGCAGGAGGACGAAGCCCCTCTGCAGGGAAGCCAAGCACACTTCAGCTGGTGCATCTGGAGCCACTTTCTGGTTGGATTTCCCAGGGTTTGCACAAAGGTAAAGAAGGCTCGGGGTGGTGCCACCGTGGTGGGAAGTGCCACCAGTGTTTGAGGGAGCAGCAGGTGGAGCTCTGCCCGTGCCAGCCCAGGTGACACCCTGCTGCACTTGCTGATCTGATAGAGCCGAAGATGAGCTGCTGTGATAGGCAAGGGGTTGCTTCTCAAGGAAAATATTTGTGCTCTGAGCCGGTGGAAGTTTGCAAAGTTTTGTGAAGGGGCAGATTTCCACCCAGGGGGTAGAAATTCAGGTCGTAAAATGCCTGGGCTCTGAAAGATTTCACTTTGCAGTGATGGGGCTGGTGCTTCATGCCCAGTTTAGGGAAGATTTCTGCTTTCAGGGCACAGTTCTGCTCACTCTCCCCGAGGAAGGGGACACAGCCAGTGCCACGGTTGCTGTGCACTGGCTGAAAAGTCAGATGAAATCATCTCTGCACTGTGCTGATGCTTCTTGAACACTGAGGCAGAGCTGCAGTGCCCAGCAAGGATGTGTTCCCTGGGCTTTGGAGGGCTGGGTCAGACACTGCAGAACACACAGCTGAAGATACACACTGAACTCATGTCCGTTTTCCAGACATCTGCTGAAGCTTTGTTTGTATTGCCTGTTAATTTGAGGGGCTTATCTAATTAATTTAGCCTGGCCTGCTGTTCTGCAAAGCCTGGGGATCCCTTGCCTCACCTCTGTGGTGCTGGTCATTAATTCTCACTGGGATGGCTCTGTATCAAGTCTAATTAGTCCTTGTGTGACTAATCTCTGCGTGATTTGCTTTATCCTGGGGTGCCACTTCTGAGGCCTCTGCAGCTCCAGGGGAGTGAAGAGATGTGTTCAGGGAAGTGCAGCTGCCAAACCCCGCCCTGTGCTGCAGGAGGAGGGGAATAAACCAGCAGGGACTGACCCCAGAGAGAATTATTATCAAAGCAAAGTGATTTTTAAGTGTATCCTCCGTGTTCTGTGAAGCCTCCAGTGCCACCCCGTCACTGACACAGTTCGGAGGGAGACAGAGCATGGCTTGACTTTCTGGATGTCACAGCAAATACTGTGTCTGGAGTCACATAGACAGATCTCTGACCCCTGAAGAACCAGGTTCAGGTGTGTTGCCGCAAAGTAAATGAGGATTTTTATCCTCCTGTGAAGGTTAGGAAGAAATGCAGTGACTGACATTCATGTTTTTGAAAGGACTGCCCAGCTGAAGGCCTGGCAAACAGAAGCTGTGGAATCCTAGAACCAGAAAGGTTGGAAAATACCTCTGAGATCATGAAGTCCAGCCATTCCTCCAGGACTGCCAAGGCCACCACTAATCCATGTCCCCAAGTGCCACAGCCACATGGCTTTGAAATCCCTCCAGGGATGGGGACTCCAACACTGCCCTGGGCAGCTGGGCCAGGGCTGGACAATCTTTTAAGTGATGAAATCTTCCCTAATATACAACCTAAACCTCCCCTGGCACAGCTGGAGGCCGTTCCCTCTCCTCCTGTCCCTTGTTCCCTGGGAGCAGAGCCCGACCCCCCCCCCCCGGCTCCCCCTTCCTGTCAGCAGAGCCAGAAGGTCCCCCCTGAGCCTCCTTTTCTCCAGGCTGAGCCCCCCCCAGCTCCCTCAGCTGCTCCTGCTGCTCCAGCCCCTTCCCAGCTCCGTTCCCTTCCCTGCACACGCTCCAGCCCCTCCGTGTCTCTCCTGTCTGAGGGTCCCAGAGCTGCCCCCAGGGCTGGAGGTGCCTCAGCAGTGCCAGCACAGGGGGACAATCACTGCCCCGGGGCTGTGACACACCAGGGCTGGCACAGACCAGGGGGCATCGGACTTTTTGGCCACCTGGGCACCCTTGGGCTCATGTCCAGCCACTCTGTGCTATTAAAAAAGAAACTGCAGTCAGGATAAATATTTTAGGAAGAGGGAAGAAGAAGAAAAGCTTTATTAAAACATATGTTTTTCCTACAAAATGACAATCCAGAGTGTCTGGGTGTCTTCTGTTGTTTGTGTGATTGTTTTGGAGATCTGACAAGTCCAATTGCTGCCTCCTGTGTTTGACCACAATATGGGTCAGGTTTGGTGAGTTTTGCTTCACACTCGTCCCTTTGAGGAATTTCCAAGTGTCCTGTAGAGAATGAAACTGGGAAAAGAGGAGGGCTTGGCTCACACATTTCACTCTGTGAGGGCTAAGCTCCTCAGTCTGAAATAAATACATGGCTTATAAAAATAGATTCCTCTTTCACAACATGCAAAACAGTCTCTGTTTCACAGGACAACAGGAACCAAAACCAGAATGAATGAGTATTTGGAATTAGTGAGAGACACACGCTGACTTCTGCAGGTGAAAGGATGCTGAGGTTTGAATTGCAGTGTATCTCAAGACCTTAGCAAGGGAAGTACTGCATTTGTGTAAAAAGTTTTTTGCAGAGTGTCTCTGGCATTTAATAGTGACCAATAAATGATCTGCTGCTCTGCCTTTGCAGAAAAATATTACCTATAGCATCCAAAATGAGCATTATCATGCTGTGAATAGGACTGGACAAGCCCTGAAGCAAATAATGGGATCTCTGGAGCCTGGACTTAGGGATTTATTTCAGAGCAGGCTCAGGGCTCTGCTGGCCAAATGCTGCCTGTGCTGAGCTTGGTGCTGCAGCTGTGCCCTTATCGGTCCCAAAGTCAGGTGCTCTGAAGGTTTGAGATGCACTGTGAGCTGCAGGCACACCTTTGATCCCGGGATAGTTGTTGTCATAATGAATCTCATTTTCTGATGGTAGATATGCAAATGTTAATTTTTTTAGGAAGGCATTGTTTGGATGAGAGGATGCTGGAGACTTGGCAGAGCATGGAAAGCATTTTGTGCTCCTGCTGGGACACAATATAATCCAGCAAAGCACAAAATAAATATGTGCTGAGTTGAAGTAAATGACTAGTTCTGCAGATTTCCATGAGATCATTTGAATATTTGCCTGAATTAAGGCTTAATACTTTGCAGGATTGAGCAAGTAAGAACATACACAAATATCAGTTTGGCTTACAAATGGAATATGCAAAGCAGGTATCAGGGATGATGATGTTTTACCATTATCTGATTGTTTTGGCCTGACTGCCGTAGTTAATGGCAACAGGAGGTCTCAAAAAAAAACCCTGGTGGAGAATTTTCTATGGAAAACCTCTGAAACGAGTCCTGAAACCGGTCAGTTCCTTCCTGCCAACTGCTCCTGTCAGGATATTCCTCATTTGTCAGATCTTAATTAGTAACTGCAGAATACTCAGAGAGGAGCTGCAGTGACCTTTGGTGTCCTGCTGCCCCTCCATGTGCTTGTGGGAGTTTAAATCCATGGGACAGAATGAAGTTACCCCGTAACTGAGTTTATTTCAGCTGTAATTTGTGATCCTTGTTTGCTCATGGGGTTTTGTTTCGGATATAGCAGTTTTCATATTCCACTCTCAAGGATTCCTGCTCTGAGGTTTCGATCAGATGAATCTACTTCTGAGTTACACAAGTGCAAAATGAAAGTAAAAATTTAAAAGAAAATCAAAATACTTTAGAAAGGGGGGAAAAAGGGACTTCGGGGTCTTCGCCGTTGGTAACTCGGAAGTGAAGGCAGAAGGGAAAAACGAGTTAAGTGATTAAATTAAGCAGGAATATTTTGGTTTTTTGCAGCTGATGAGGAGCACCAGCAGAATGTGGCAGCAGCAGCAGTGGCCAGGCCTTGTCCCCAGGTGGAGGAGAGGGGAGAGGGGATGCCCCGGCGCCGCAGGAACATGGGAAACCGGCTGATGGCCCAGAGGAGAGCCCAGCAGGCTGAGGAGTGGGGGGAAGGTAACTGGCTTCAGTTCATCTTCCAAACATCAAAACAAACCTGATTACTTCCAGCTTGACCGTAATCTGACTGCACTTATATCAGTGAACATATAGGTAGAGTGTTTTACTGTATAATCTTACTCTGGACTGGTTTGCCTAGTTTTTTTTTTTAATTGAATTACAGAGTCTGAATTATGATATTTTCTTTAAAAATTGAAGAATTCTATTAGTAATAATTCTTTTTACACCCATAGGTAAATAATAAATTAGATGGCTACATTTTAATACATCTGGATGCTTAGGAAATATGATTGTCCCTGTCCCCACTTCATCAGTGGTCTCTAGATCCCACCCTTTAACTGCAGTGTGTGCCCCCTTCTGAGGAGAATCCTGGCTGTTTGTTGGTGCCAGCACTGCATCACAACATATTCTTCACTTACTTCCTAAAAACTACCTTTGGTATTTCCTGCTTAGCCGTGCAGGTTCAATTTGGGAAAACAGTATCCACACCTTGCATTTACTGCCTTGCTGCAGTAAAATACTGGTTTCTTGCAAATTGGTGGGAAGCATTAATTTCCCAGTGTAATCCCTGCAAAATCTGAAGTTCTCTTTCCAAGGAGCCCATCCAGGTGGTGGTCAGGACCAAGCTGATTCCCTGGAGAACACCCCAGACTGCTGCATTTTGCCAGCAGGTTGTTGCCAATGGGTTGTGTAAAACCCATGCTGGATTTACAGTTCATGGCTGCACGTCTGTGGTGTGGTTGTGGACAAAAATAGGGTGATAAATAACATCTTTCTGCACCCTGTAAGCATCACCTCCTTTTCTGCTGAAACTTCACACATTATTATCTTTATTGCTACAGAGATGATCTCACCATGATTCACCTCACTGGATTCTTTCCACTTTCAGACTGTGGGTGAAGTGTTCAAGGTTCTGCTCAAGTGGGGTTTGCTTCACTTGGGTTTGCAGTGGAGGTCAGGGTGCCTTTTTGGTGTGCAGTAGGTTCAAGCAGTGAGCACACACCTGTGTGATGCCTTGATTAGGGCCTGTTTGCACTTTGTTCAGCCTTTCTTGCCCTGCAGTTTGTAGAAAGCCTCTTGCTCTTCACGTTGACAGGTAAACGTGCTCTTCAAGCTAATTATGTTCAGCAGCTTCACAGATGGAGAATGGACAGGACTGAACTTTTCAACTTTGGTTATTTCTTCTCATGTGAGAACACCCTGGAAAGAAAATGGAGTCTAAAAATATTTAGTTTTCAACTCCAGACATCAAAAGTCTGAATGCTGAAGGCCAACAGTGAAGCTGTCAAAGCAAACGGGCTCATCTTATCTTAGTCACTTTAGCAATAGAAGAATCTGTGTCATTGGGCTTTATAAATAATTCTTTTGCAGCCTTCTGTACATCAGATGCAAGTGCTGCCTCTCTTGCATGAAGTTTCCTTTGAAATGACATCCCTCTTTTATTTGTTTTCTCTAATTTCTTTTCCAAATTAAAACAGCTTCTTGCTCCGTGTTTCTGTTTTGTGCTTCTGTGTGTGGTTTTATCTGTATCTTTGGGATGGTTTTTCCAAGTGCCTGAGCACAGGTGCCCATCAGGAACACCAAAGCCTTTAGAGACTGAGCACAGACTTGAGCAGTGTGGCTGTGGAGAGAAGCCTCTGTCCCTGGTTCCCCAGTGTTGAGGTGTTGCCATTATTAATTAAAATTAACCCCTCCTCTGTCTTTGACTGTCTGTGCTGCCAGTCTTTTAGCCTGGCCTTGAGCTACCTGCAGTAGTGTGGAGTTTGGTTTTTTTTTTCCCTTGGAAAATGATGTATTACACGTTTTAAAGCCCACTCTGTGGACACATGACCTAGGCCTGGAATCCCTCTTGGATTTGTCCCCTCAGTGCATTTTCTCCATGTCAGTACAATGCAAAGCAGTTTGGGCAAATAACTGCCTCCATTTCAGCTTGTTGAAGCAGCAAGTTCTCCCCACAGCAGAGTTTTATGTCACAGGAGTAGTTGACTCACATGGAGAGAGAGCCCAGAGAGTGATGTGTGATGCCAGGCAGTGCAGCACCAGCTGGGGCACCCAGGGCTGAAGAGCAAAGTTATTTGGCAGTTCAGACAGAAATGCCAAAACCAAACCAGTCTGGCTTCTTCAGTTTTGCCTTCTAAAAGCTCATGTTGCTTTAGGAGGCTTCTGATCATCTGCCACTGGAGTGGGTTTCTTTTTTCCTTGTTGAATTCATTGAAATGTTTCACTAGGAAGTTTCTGTCCTGTGTGTGGAATGTGATGAACTTTGGGCAGAGCTGCCTGATCCTGTTCTGTGTCACTCCAGCTTCTGCCCAGATGTGATTTCTTCACCAACCCTGCAAGATACCCAGGACTGTCTCTCAGGGAGGGTGTGAGGATGCCCTGGCTGGGTCTGTGTTCTGCCTGTTGGGAGCCAGTTGTGCTGGGGAAACGGCCTCAAAGCAGCACTTGCAGACTTTGGAGTTGTGGTTACCCACGAGGGTTTTCTGTTTTCCATCCAACAATCAGATTTCAATTCCAGAATGAGAAAGGAGCTTCAAGGGTAAAGTGGTAGCCCACGGTTTCTGCTGCCTGTGCTGAGTTGTTGTTTTTGTGCCAGGACTCAGATCTCTGACAGAGTAATGGGGGAGAAGAAAAAAAACCCCAAACCCTCTAGGGAACCAGGGTCAGAATCTCGAAAACTTTTAATAGTTCCTTCTGTAGCTGAAATCTGATTTACTTGCAAGTCTGCATAAGGAGTCATTTAACACAGAAAAGGATAGTCAATGAGTATTTTGAATATTCAAATCTACACCGACTGTCAGTGGAACTAAACCAGGTTGTAATCCTTCCTTTAGCTCAGTGGGGTGGGGTGAGACCCCGGAATTACTTGGAGATTGTCACAGACTGAAAATAAAGGGTGAAGCACTAAATGCCTCGACTTTCCCACCCGAATGACACCACAGGGTGGTGGGTTCCCTGTTCACAGGTTCCACGTGGGCTGTGCTGTGGGACAGGCCCCCAGCTGGGTGCCCACACTGCCCCAGTGTGCTGAGCAATGCTTTTCAGTGGTTAGTCGAGTTCTCAAAGGAGGTCTCAGTTAGAAAACCAGCAACTGTTAATACCTTCTGATGGCCAGAGATTGCTGGGGAGACAGTTTTCCCTGGTGACAAAGTGATTCTCAAAATGACTGAGACCCCTGAGAGTGTTCCACCAGCGTGACTTCCAGGCTGGCTTTAGAAAAATGGGTTTGATTGCCTTAAATTGGCCAATTTAATTCCAGCCATAACATTCCTGCCTTTCCTGCAGCCCTGTTAAAGTTGGTGTGCTCTGTAGGAGGGTGCCTACTCCTTTCCCTGTGGAAAAGGAATCTGGAAGGAGAGTTGTGTATTCATGTGGTTGGGTTGATATCCCAGCTCGCAGACTTAATTAGCTCTGGTGTATCTTAATTTAAATTGAACCCAGACAGAGGTGGCTTTGTGGGCAAGTTACAGCCAAGATGAAAACGAACCCGCTGCAAGGCATAAATGGGTGAGGATTTCAGGCATTAATCATTTAGGGCAGGAGAGGCCAAGCTGAGCAAGGAGGAAAAGGAAAGGGAATAAACTGGAGGTGGGTTAAATGTTCTTTGGAGCACGGGGTAGTGTGGATAAATAGCATTAGCCATTTTCCAGTTTCAAATCCCATTTATTTACTGATTGAGGAGGGTGTTCTTAGCTCTTGTTTGTGCCTGGCTGATGCTCTGAGTGCATCCACTTGGACTCTGATCACCTTTGGGTGAACATAAAGGTATTTTATTGAAACTTTTCTCTTGCTTGCTGGTCATGTGCAGAAAAACTCCAGGTCTCCAATTGAGCTTGTCCCTTCACTCATCGTGCCTTGAGCACTGCAAAGAGCTCAGAGGTGAAGGTGGTACTTTGACACTCTGTTTTTTTGTGTCTTGGAGCAGAAAGTGACCCAGCCACTTGATGTTCCCATAAAAAATTTCCTGTCAAGTGACGAGAAACTTGTGAGGATGAACAAATAATGGCAGGAATGGTGTGGGGTCATTTTGACCCCGCTGTGGTAAAAATAACGAGGCTGAGGATGTGAGGCAAATGTGTGTTAGCTTGGAGGGCTGTTGGACACTATTTCTGACTTTGTGCAAACGTGAGGAGAAAACCTGCCTGCCTGGTTGTTTGGGTAGTTGGAGAGTAGGACACAGGTTTTGCAGCCCAGGTTTTCTATCCCCTGAAAGGGTGTCTTGAACCAACACTTGCTGCTGTTGGTGTGAGGGGGTGGCATTTTTGTTGACTGAAAATGGTGAGCGTAATTACCTCGATCGTGGCAAGGTGATAAAGAAAACAGACTTCCCTAAGAAATTACAGCCATCTCCAAGTGTCCAGCAGAACAAAGACCACTGGGCAGCCCCAGTGTGGTGGGAGTGTGGGAGCTCCGTGAAGAAATGAGGCAGAAGGGAAGGACGTGCCAGGAAAGCCTAAACAACCCAGTAGGTTTCCAGGAAGGATTTCAAGGGTTTAATTTTGAAAGACACTCACTTCCACACCTCAGGAATGACCTCTCTGACTTGTTGCAAAAAGTCTTACCAAAAAATGGGACTTTGTATGGGCTGTTATGGTTTGGTTTGTTTTTTTTAACAAACAGAAAGTGAGGACTGCATCAAAGAAATAATCTGGTTTCGTCAGGTTACTTTTATTATTTGTTCCAAACTGGTACAGGCTATGGGCTCTCTGCTTTTGGCAGCTTGTAAATAAAACATGATAAAGAAAAGTTAAAGTCCAACATAAATGAAATCATGAGTTCCTCTCTTCTTTTGCATGGCAAGACTTGGAGATCAGAATTATTCTTTTTAACCGTAAGTCACCACTGAGAAAGAAAAGCACAAAACAAAAAAGGTTTTTAAAGGTTTAAAAATTATAATTGGGCATGTTAAAATGCCCATTGTTGCTTTTTATAGCATCTAAGTTCAGCATTCAAATCTCGCAGCTAAAAAAAAAAATCTTGCGTGAGTGTTTTCTGCTAGTTTGGGGGAAAAATAATTTAAAAAATAATTTTTGATCCCCATTCCGTGATGGATATTGTGCATAAATCTGCGAAGGATGTGTTTGTGCTGAAATTTCTTAAAATAAGAAGCACTTTTTCTGAGTGCTGAAAGATCTGGAAAATGTGTAAATTTAGAAGCAGCGATGTTGGTCCCACAAGGTTCTGGTGAAATGAAGCTGCATTAATTGCAGTGGTGGAAATCATTTTAATGCTTAATCAGTAGGAAAACCTTTCTAGTACAGTTAAACTTTGACTAATATCCCAACTAGTGAATCAAAAGTCAATTTTGACTTGCTGCTACTCATACAGTGACTTTGGTGTTGTCGAAGTGCCCACAGTGTGTCTGTCCTGGAGCCAGTTCGAGCACAGACTGTGGAAAGGGGGAGGGAGGTGTGTGGTTTCTCACTTCTGCCAAATGACTTTACTTGAGAATAAACTTCATCATTTGAGTTCTGCTCTAAAGGTCTGATGTCCTTTGTTTGTGCTGCACTTTTTCTGTCCCAAGCGTTGACCGATTTTGTGGCTTCAGATTAATTAACCAATGTCTTGTTCTGTTTCTAAACTGGAGATACACCAAATTAAATTAAGAAATTAAAAAAAAAAATAAAAATTACGACTAGTTATTAGGCTATTATTAGTCCCACCACAGGGCTGTGTTACTCAGGAGTGCCCACACCTTTCCATATGTTGGTCCAATTCCCTTCAGTGGCTGGTGTCACACATCTCTTTGATGTTAATAACATGCTGTTAATAACATCATCTGCTTTCAAGATGAGCTCCTTGTTTTGACTGGCATCTTTCCCCCTCTTTTCTCTACTCCTTTATTTAGGTGCTGCATAAATAGTAAATAAAGCAGCTGGCTCTGGCCTAAGGACTTTTTGTGAGTTCTTTTTCACAGATGGGAATCCATTTGCTTCAATTCCAGAACTTAATGCAAGTTCTGGACCCTTTGACACATGAATGACATGGACAACTAGACCAGGTTGGATGGGGCTTGGAACACCCTGATCTAGTGGAAGGTGTTCCTGCCCATGGGAGAGGGGGGAATGAGATGATCTTTAAAGTTCCTTCAAACTCAAACCATTCTGTGATTCTGTGATAACTAAAATATGTGCTGGTTGTTTCTTTTGGAGTTTTTTGCATGTTTTGTATACAGTAGCCTGTAAATTCCTGTCATGATTGAAAACATCAGCACTCCAGCTGATGGTATTAGGAAGCCTTTTTGAAAAGTAATCTGTAAATTTCAAGAGATTCAGCTTCTGTGACTTTTAACTCTTTCCTGTTGTGCTGCCTCTCAGTATGTTCAAAATATTAAGGGAAAGCAAAGATTCCCTGAAGCTGCCTCTCAGCTTGGCCAGGTGAGCAAACCCATGTTTGTGTAAAGCAGAACACGTCAAGTGGTGTGAAAACATCACTCTGAGTCAGATTGTTTCTGCTTTCTGCCTCTTGGTGCTGGAAAGTGGTGGGAATGCTTTGCAAGCTCTGGAAATCATGGAATGGTTTGGGTTGAAAGGGAGATGAAGGATCACCTCGTTCCACCCCCCTGCCATGGGCAGGGACACCTTCCACTAGCCCAGATTGCTCCAAGCCCCATCCAACCTGACCTTGGACACTTGCAGGGATCCAGGGGCAGCCACAGCTTCTCTGGGCAACCTGGGCCAGGGCCCCACCACCCTCACAGGGAGGAATTCCTTCTCAGTATCCCACCTATCCCTGCCCTCTGGCTTTTTTAATGATGGCATCAAACTGATGCCTGTGTTTCCCAGCTGAGTGCATACCCAGGCTGCCCAACCGTAGTGCTTTGGGTGATAATAAACTGCTTTCACACACAATTAACATGTTGCATCTCATCTGAGGCTCACGAGTAGGTGGAATGCATGTTCCTATGGAACTGACCCCCCCCATGGAGTCTCCTGTTGTTGTCACAGCTCTGAGTGTGTGAAAAGTGATTGTTAAAAGATGCTGCTTTATTTAAAATTAAATCAAGAAATCTTGCTGGCTGTGTGCAGCAACCTCTCTGCTTTCGGTGGAGATGCTCTACTGTAATAACAAATTGATTCAGCAAATACTTTTACCCCGTGTTTGTGTTCCTGTCAGCACGCTCAGGTTTATTTAGAACACATTAATTGCACCCAGGTTTAGTGCAGTGTTGGCCTTTCAAGCTCTGCTGAATCGCAGGCTGTGTCTGCACCACCTGTGGCACTTCAGGGATCGCATCAGATGCTTCAAACAGGAGGAAAGCAAATGCTCCTGAACAAAGGCATGTTTGATCCAGGACTGGAATAAGGCTTTAAAAGCCTTGCTTAGGTTCCTGCCTAATGTCTGGCTCAGGTAATCTTAATATAGATGAAATCTGAGAAACCCTCAGAGCCTCGGGTGGAACAGTGTCATAGATGGTGTTTTATGCTTGTGGTGTGTGCCAGAAATAATTTTCTAAGCAGTAATACCAGTACTGAGCTGTTCATTTTGGAGTAATAACTGCTAATGCTGGGTTGCTCACCCATTGTGTTTGGAACTCCCCTTGACTCCCTATTTGAAATATAAATAAAGTTATTTTAAGCTTCAGCAGAACTGCAGAAGCAACTGTGTCAAGTCTGAGTATCCCCCGTTGCTCTGTGTGGTGTAGGAAGGGGGAACCCTTTTGATCATCTCAGTAATGAGGCACCAGTAATTCTCTGAAGCCCAATTCAGCAACCAGGCTCATATTAATTCCATCTCCTGAAAACAGCTCAGTTATTTGAGAGCCACCTACACAGCTCTCAGTTACATTTGATTCTCAGGATGCGTCTCTGTGGCTTAACCATGGTCCTGTCCTGTGTCTTGGAATCAGCAAAACAAGAGTGTTTCAAACCTAATTCTGCACATAAAAGAAGGGGGGTCTCGTTCATCCATGTGCCCCTTTTACAGCAGCTTTTGGGGTTCCCAAAAAAGGGGACCAGAGAGCTCCCTACAGAAAACGTCCTGGCACCAGCCCTGGCAAATCTCTTCCAGTCTGGATCTGAAGTCAGCATCAAGCATACCAGCACTGTGGGTGCTCAAAATATCAATTATGTTACCCAAAAAGGGAGCCACATATGAAGATCTTCCATTTTGATCTTGCCATCTGATTCAGGCACGTGAATCTCCA